>NC_056729.1:1120640070-1120977570 GCF_019279795.1 Protopterus annectens
CCTAGTTTGCAAGCCTGAGACTGCTTTGGGTGCGACTGCCTACTAGATGTGGGTAGGGGCACTATGTGCATATATGGCTGTGCCAAGCTAGCAGCCCGGGTATGGGTGGTTTTGCTGGATGTTCAGCAAAGGGGAGGTGGTGTGCTGTGGAGGGGATGATGGGTATTCAATTATGTATCCAGGTGTGTTTGGGTTGGATGGCTCAGTTCAGGCCAGACCATTATGTGGGTGTGAGCCGGTAACGTTTCTGTATATGTGTGTCGCACATTTTAATGTTCATATGTTTGTGGGATTGTGTTCTGCAGTATGGCCTGTCAGGGTGCATTGCGGATGTGAATGTATGTTCTTTGATTTCCTTTCTGATTCACCCACTGTCCCTTGTACACCTCCAGTTCACCTATTTAATATCTGACCCAGTCTCCCCTTGGCGAATTACATTATCCATCACCCCCCCATATTCCACACACACCATCCATCCCTTCTCTGGTTGATGACCATGGCACAGACAACAGAACACATTGCATACTCTACATATCTGTGGTACCAATATGGTTGTGAGGACAACCCTGGCATATTTGATCTTCCACATGCTGTACTTCACGCACATAGGTACATGCAAATACCTATCTTTCTTGACATGGTAGGTAGACCCGGGTAATACCCATTCATCTTTGGGCCGTCCAGACAGTGATGACCTGGACCACGAATGGGTAGGTATTGAGTGAATGCTCTGACCATTGGTAGGGTTGCCACCTTTTCAAATGGCCAAAGTGGGACATTTTCGGGACACACATCAGATTTTACAGGCAGACACATACCCACGGTCAGTACAAAGCATAGTACTTTACTTTTATGCCTAAGTGAAAGCTTATTCTTTTAATGGTTTTGTTGCTTATTCTGTTTCTTGTAACATTTAGGTATTTTAGATACAGAAATAACTATTTTATGGAACTATTACATAAAATATGGGACATAGTTATGTCCTACAATCGAAGGACATTTGCCATTTTTAATATTTGTGGTAAGGACACAACTGCCCAGAGAGGGACTGTCCCTCACAAATTGGGACAGGTGGTAACCCTAACCATTGGGCTAGGCTTAGCAAAGGGCAGCGGCACACAAACATGCTGCGTTTCACTTCCACTTGGTATAACAATCAACACTACAATGGAATACGGCCACGAGGTTTTAAATGTCATTTGTTCGAGGGATGGGGGCTCAATTTTCAGCTACGTGCCTTTGTGTTTGCTTTTTATTTTGGTGTTCGCGAAACTGTCTTGTATGATTTGCAAACATTTCAGTATCCATGGACAGGAGTGATTACTATTAGAGGCAGGCTGTACTACTCAGCATTTTAGGTTGCGCGTCTGCAGCCGACATGTTCACACCACCGTGCAGAGCTTAGACATGCCCCCTGCACTTGCACACATATTCTATGCAGGTGGATGTTGCGGCAGCGCGCCTTTATAAATATGCATGGGGTGCTGCTGCACCATCTATACACCGCACGGTCGGCGCAAGCCTAACACCATCCTTGAGCCGAGCTTCATGAATCCCGGGGAGTATGTGTTTAATTGTGTGCAGTATGTCTATATTGGATGTGTGAGTGTATATTTGAGAAAGTGTTATGTGGAATTATGTGTTTTCTAGTGATGTGTTTGTATATAATGATGTGATGTTTGTTAGGTATGTGAGCACTAGGAAGAAAAATCCTAAGATTAATGGTATTTTATGAGGGAGTAGTGGTTGGGTCTTACTGGTTTTTGGGTTCAAGTATGGGTGTGTGTGTGAATGCATGGCAAGTAGATACTATGTACCTTTTTAAGGTAGAAATGTGTTAGGGGCGTCTATGAGAGGTCTTTGATTGGAGGAGGGTGTGGTCAGGTGATCTGATGTTTGAATAAATGTAGAGGTAGTGGGGGTGGGTGCGAAATGGTGGCAGGGTAGGGGAGTGGAGTGAGCAGAGTGTAGCAAGGTGAAAGGAGCAGGGCTACACCAGTCCTCGAGACTGCAGAACCTATCTATAAGGCTGGTCAGGACAGAACAGTAAAAGGAAGATACCTCTGTAATTATGCAGCGGGGGGGGGAGTTGTGCAGGTTCAAGGTGGGGGAGGGGGGTAGATACAAAGTAATACAAGGTTGTAAGTCAGAAAAACTGGACTAGGCCAGCTGGTAAAAAGAAAACAGGAAAACCAAATTAAGTCAATTCCAGGTCAGTGTAGTGCAGTATCTTCATAATAACTATAAATCTTATGCTACTAATTTAGTACAGTGTGGTGAAAAGGACCACTGCTTCTACAGGAAAAAACAAAGTTTGGGCTAAAGGTACATAGGTAAACTTTTTTCCAAGAGAAAGTAGTTTTTAAGTAATTGACCTAGGAGTACAATAGGAAGAGAAAAATGGGGGGGGGGGGCAGTAGTGTGCACGTGTACAGTGAAAGGGGAGAGTCTTCAGTTTCGAGGACAGATTAAATACAACTCTTTCATAAATTAGTGTAGCTGAAAGCATTTTAGTTTTCCACCAACACGGGGTCTCGCAGTGCAGGGCAACGAGACAGCCTTGGGTTGATTGGAGGTTGGCCAAGACACAGGATGAAACTTTTGCTGAGGGAAATGCAAGCACACTACCTGGGATTCCTATGAAGCAAGGCAGAAAAGCTAAGTCAAAAAAAGCCCAACTGCTCTCCTCTGGAAGCAATCGGGAGATGCTTCTCCTTACAGCCAGAAGCCTGGGAGGCCATCACAAATGACAAATGGGTGTAAGGATACTCCATTCCCATTTCCGACATTCCCACACAGAAATTTCATCTGCCCAATGTTCCACCCAGTCAAAGGGAGGATGTAGCTTGAGAAATAAGAAAGTAACTGCAAAAAAGAGTCCTCTAAGAAGTTCGCCACCCCCCCCCCCAGATCAAACCGGATCGGGTGTTTACTCCAGAATCTTTTTGGTGCCCAAAAAGATGGGGACCTGTGACTTATCTTGGATCTGACCTCCCTGAACAAGTTGGTAAAGCACACGAAGTTCAGAATGGTCACAATTCAATCCATCCAGAAGATGGGTGATTGGATGTGCTCTCTAGACGTCAAGGATGCATACTACCATATCAAAATGGATAGGAGCTGCAGGCCCTTTCTACATTTCAGGTTGGGAGCCAGTCATTACCAGTTTCAGGTGCTGCCGTCCAGTCTCACTACAGCCCCGAGGGTGTTCACTAAATGTCTAGCAGTAGTTGCAGCTGATCACTGGCTGCAAGATTATCAAATATTTCCATATCTGGATGACTGGCTTTTGACTGACTCAACCAGCCATCTACTCCTCCAGGCCAGGGATTACTTCCTCAGCTTAGCATCTACACTGGGGATAACTTACAGAAGTTACACTTGGATCCAATACAGGCCATAGACTTCATATGGGCACATCTAGATACAAGGACGTCCTATACTTAACTTAGATCGGACATGGTATCAAATCTAAAATCTCATGTTAGCCAGATCTTGACAGCTTCAAAACCCCTGGTCTCTCTAGTTCTGCAATCATTAGGCTCCATGGCAGCAACCATAACTCTTCCTCCAATGGCATGGACCTTGGAGGTACAGTGGTCCTTTCTCACAAATCCTTTGAATCTTCCCATCAGCCTGTCTCATGTGTGCAAGGACTCTCTTCTTTTGTGGCTTCATTCCCTGGAGATCACTGAAGGACACCCATTCATTCTTTCCTCCTCGGTCGCAACATTGACCACGGATGCCTCCCAGTTCGGGGGAGGGGCATTGTCTGGGCTGGACAGTCCAAGGCACGTGGATGCCCCGGGAGACCAAGTTGGATCTCCGTGTTCTCGAGATGAGAGTGGTTCATCTAGAGTTGCAGGAACTAGACAGCTTTTTTTCTCAGGGGACTATTGCAGTCCAAACAGACAACATTGCATCAACAAACAGGGAGGGACCAGGTCTTACCCCTATGTCAAGAAGCTATGAGAGTCTGGCAGTGGGCGACTTCTTCCATCCGTTTTCTGGTAGCAATACACATTCTGGGAGAATCGAACATTTTAGCTGACAGGCTCAGCAGAGTGCTACTGATGCCTCACGAGTGGTCAGTCCATGGCAGATGCAGTCTTCCAGGAAATGGGATTATCCTTGCTGCAACCTCTTTGCATCCCGTCTCAACAACAAATGCAGCAAGTGTTTTGCCTTGATCTTTCCTCAGGGACAGTCCCACAGGGATGCTCTTGTTCATGATTGGCCCAACAGTCTGCTCTATACCTTTCCCCCTCTTCCGTTGATTCCCAAGTTCCTACAGAAAGCTGTCAGATTATGAAGCAAAGTTATCCTCATTGCTCCTTTATAGCCTTGACAAACCTGGTTCACCTTGCTTTGGTCTCATCTGGTTTGCCCCCAACGTTGGATCCGAGTCCGGAACTGCTGTCTCTTGTCTGTCAGGGCATCCACATCGCAACATTCAGGGCCTGAAATTGACCAAATGGTTTCTCCACTTCTGATGATGACTAGATTTCCCAGGCTGTCTTCCCCACTTCCAGAAATTTTGATTTCATTCCATAGGGCTTCCACATGAAAAATCTACAAAAGTAAATGGAAAAGGTTCTCTTTTTGGGCTGAACAGAAACAAATAGATCCCTTTACAGCCCCGGTTTCAGTAGTACTGCTACACTTTCTGGCTTCCCTTTTCAAAGAAGGTGCTAGTTATTCTACAGTCAAAGTTCAACGTGCTGCCATTTCCAACTTTTCACTTCGGGTTTTACTCAGTGTATTTTTATATATCATTTGATAAGCATGAAGCATTGTTTTGTTTTCCTGTCCAACTGATCCAATACATTTTGGGTCCAATCACTCTAAAACTGTAAGTAAGAACAGAAAAAGCAAATAGCTTGAGCTTTGTTCTTAGATGTCAGGGCAGTTTTAAGTATTTTTATTTTTTATTATTTATTTATTTATTATTATTTTACATTTGTTGACCGGGAGAATCCGACTGGATATATGTCCATTTTCAGCGGAGGCCCGGGGAGAAAAGCTCCACATTTAGAGTAAATTACATACAGGATAAAATAGATACATATTAATACATTATTGTAATAACCAACAGAGTTGCAGGATAGCATTCATAGACAAGACATTATTAGGAAAAGATAGGCACAGACAGAGAGTAATTTTACTTACACTAGATAGTCTAACTTGTCAAGGAGTGAGAATAGTGTTAGGTAGTGTAGAGAAGATTGAAAGAATCATTAATTTTAGTCTTCTGAAATATTCCTTACTGAGTTTTATTTTCATTTGTTCGTCTTTTTTTGTTGATCCTTCACTGATTCCCAAATATTTATACACTCGCACCTGGCCCAGTTTCTTTATACCACATCCCTGTCCCAGACTGGTATTTTCATGCTGCTGCTGCAGCTTTCCTGCTTTAAATGTTACTTTTGTACATTTAACAAGAGAAAATGACATTCTTATGTTACATATCCTGCTTTAAATGTTGCTTTTGCATATTTAACAAGACAAAATGACATTCGTATGTTACAGATCCTGCTTTAAATGTTGCTTTTGCATATTTAACAAGACAAAATGACATTCTTGTGTTACAGATCCTGCTTTAAATGTTACTTTCGCACATTTAACAAGACCAAATGACATTCTTGTGTTATAGATCCTGCTTTAAATGTTGCTTTTGCATATTTAACAAGACAAAATGGCATTCTTATGTTATAGATCCTGCTTTAAATGTTGCTTTTGCACATTTAACAAGACAAAATGACATTCTTATGTTATAGATCCTGCTTTAAATGTTACTTTTGCACATTTAGTAAGACCAAATGACATTCACAAGGCCTTTGATATGGTGAACCGCATTCAACTCCTCCATACATTAAAAAAACTATCACTCAGCAATTCCACGCTGAAATGGTTCCAATCCTACCTGTCCAATAGGCAACAGGCTGTTCTATGGCAGGACAAATTATCTACATGCCTACCTGTTACACTTGGAGTTCCCCAAGGATCTATTTGGCCCTCTTCTCTTCACCATCTTTGTTAATGACCTGCCCACAATCACCCCCCATGCCACATGCATTCAATATGCAGATGATTCGACTCATTAGCACTGCCTCCAACCTGGCAGACCTCACTGCTTCAACCCAAGACACCTTCAACCTAATAGAAAAATGGTTCTCAAGTCGACAACTAGTTCTCAACCCCAACAAAACAAAACTACTTACTTTCTCACCCACTAACAAGACTCTTCCCCCCACCTTCTCTATTACATCCTCCAATGGAATCACTATATCACCAGAAGCTCACACAAAGCTATTAGGTGTTACCATTGATAACTCCCTTAAATTTGACACCCATTTCAATCTTACCATCAAAACCGTAAATAAAAAGTTTGGCTCTCTCTATAAAGTAAAACACTTTCTCACTCCTCACGCTAAAATTACAATTGCCAGCACACACCTACTATCAACTCTCTTCTATGCCTCCCCCCTCTTTACAAACCTAAACAAGACAACCCTGAACAAACTTGCTTCTTGTTACAATCACATAGCTAGATTTGCCACAAATTCCACCTTTAGAACGCACCACTGCACTAACTTGAAGCAACTAGGGTGGTTAGAGTTTTCCAGCCAACTCCATTTCAACCAACTCAAAACGGCTCACCAGATACTGTATCACCCAGAGAAAACACCAGCTCTGAAAAACATCATTCACCCCTATATTAACCTGCAATCTTTACGCTCCTCCAATAAGATCTTAGCTCAAACTACCAAAGCCAATAATTCTGCTGGGGATTCTCTATTCTCAAACTTTGTAGGTAAAATGTGGAACTCCCTACCGACCATGCTCACCTCAGAACCCTCACTCCTACAATTCAAAAAAAAGCTTAAACCCCATCTCAATACTCTCTGGCAATGTCCCTGTTCCAAAACTGATTAACCACTGTCATTTACCCTTCTCTTACCTCACTATCCTTAACCGCTTTTTAACAAGGCGCCTCGCCTTTGTAACTGACCTATGTTTTTTTTTATATGCTGCTGTTTTTTTTTTTTCCCAAGATGTGATGTATCTTTATATTGTATTTAGAACTCAACTATCTTCCTTTTTTTGCATTAACAATGTTCATATGTCTGTTATGTACTTGGAGCTTTTCTCCCCGGGCCTCCGCTGAAAATGGACATGTATCCAGTCGGACTCTCCCGGTTAACAAATGTAAAATAAATAAATAAATAAAATAAATAGATCCTGCTTTAAATGTTGCTTTTGCACATTTAACAAGACCAAATGACATTCTTATGTTATAGATCCTGTTTTTGCACATTTAACAAGACAAAATGACATTCTTATGTTATAGATCCTGCTTTAAATGTTGCTTTTGCATATTTAACAAGACAAAATGACATTCTTATGTTACAGATCCTGCTTTAAATGTTACTTTCGCACATTTAACAAGACCAAATGACATTCTTGTGTGTTAGATCCTGCTTTAAATGTTGCTTTTGCATATTTAACAAGACAAAATGACATTCTTACATAATCTGAGAAATGTTTCACCACTTACAGCTGCACTTTCAGCTCCTCATCTGATGAACTATATAGTTTTAAATCATCCACAAGAAAATGAGAAATATTCACACTTTGCTGTTTTCTGAGAGCCAGATTGTAACCATGGCCTAATCTGGTTAGTAAACAGCTTAATGGATCAAAGGCAAGACAGAAGAGCAGCGGTGCTAAAGAGTCATCCTAGAATATCCTCCTTTGAATTTTTATCCCTGGGCTACTAATTTATCCTTTATCATGGCTTAGCTGTAGAGTGGTTTGCCACTGTTTTTATGGTCACTGTAATGTAATTGATCAGTGTAGGATGCAGCTCCTTTAGCAATGAATGTGGGATGCTTTGAAATGCTTTTTTGTAGTCTATCCACTGCATACTTAGATTCCTCCTCTTTTGACAATTCTCCATTATGACTTTATATAACAACAAATAATCCTTTCTCCCATATGACTTTCTTTTTCTATTGACATGATTGAATTTTCTTCTACATGATTATAAACTGTAAGCATCAGTTCCTGTATGTAGTTTATATATATTCAGTCCTGGTGGATGTTCAACATTAAGTCTCAGAATCCATTCCAATTCACATAATTCCAGAATGTTATTCAAGTTACCCCCCCCCACTATTTTTAAACTTTATATCTATGACACGAAATTTAAAACCATGTTCAATACCATTGTCCGTGATGTGCTTGGACAGGACATTTGTAGAAATATGTCTTTTAATTTCTGATTTATGGTCAGTAATCCTCTCTTTGAGCTTCCTTGTGCTTTTGCCAATATAAAACACTGTGCATCTTATACAATTAGCCATGTATATTACATTCATTGTATCGCAGGTACCAAAACACTTAATCGTGTACTCCCTATTGCTTACTGGATGTGTAAAACTAGTATCTCTCAAAATATCGACACAGCACTTGCATTTATAACAGGGAACCATGCCTATACTAGATGGCATATGCTTTCTAACACCTATATTACTTGTCATGTCCTTGTAGCATAATCTCTGAGCATAAATCAGAAATTTGGAATTATGTGAGTTGGAATGGATTCTGAGACTTGATGCTGAACATCCACCAGGACTGAATACACTAGTCAGTATTAAACCTGTACTCAGGAAAAAATAAATGCAGTTAAAAAGTATGATTTTTTAGACTTCTTAGATTGTTGTATGGCAACATATAATACTTGTGTTTTCAAGTTTTAAGTATTGTTATTGTTAGCCATTTAGATGGGTTATATGTCTTTGTGTTCTGTCTAAGTAATATAAAAGCACTATGTGCCTGTGACAGCATCTACAAAGAGTATTTAATTAACTGCTAGGTAACTGATTGTTTAATTATTTTATTGGTTTATTATTGGCTGTGTCTTATGTTATTGAGAGTATAAAATGTGATATTTTAATATAACTGTTACACACTGATGAAGGGTTTTTTCAACCTGAAAGCTCTGTGAGTTAATAAATTTTTAGCATTCAACGTGTCCGTATTTCTTTGGAGTTTTTGTTTGCGTTTACAGTTGTTTCTCCAATGACAGTTAACCTCAGTGGTCTTGTTTGTTTTGTTGTAGTTTATACATTGTCAGAAGGCAAGTTATTGGTCTGTAGTTTTTAGGATAGCTTGCAGGTTCCCTATTAGAGGAGGGATATAATTTTTTTGTGCTGTTAACCAGGTTGTTGTCTGTTCTGGATGCGCATATAAGTAGTTCTTACTCGGGGCTAATTCTTCATATAAAGATGTTAATACTTTTAGCCAGAAGTTAGGTACTGCATCTGGGCCTGGGGGGTGGAATTAGAAGCTTCTGTTATAGTTTATCTGGCTGTTACTTCATCCCATTCCATAGCCTGCACATTTGAACTTCTTATTGATGCTTTTACTTCTTCTACCCATTCCACAGCTTTGCTATGTATCACAGGGTCTTCATAGATATTTCTCCAAAATTTTTCTGTTTCTTCTTTTTTTTTTGGTAGTGTTTCTAATCTTTTTGCTTTCTTTCCCAATTCTCTATAAAACTTTTTTAGGTCATCAATGAATTGTTTATTTTGTATTTCCTTTTATATTTATCTGCAGATCTTTAAAGTTTTTCTGCCTGTGCTAATATCTTTAGTTTATTATTTGCAATAGTGTACTATAGATCTTGGTTTATTCTGATACTCTGCGTTGCTTTTATCACATCAATCTTTCTAAGTAATTTTATTGATCTGTTTCCTCCTCCATACTCTTAATAGTGACACTTTTTTTTAAAAAAGAAAACTTTATTAAATTATCAATTATGACACAGGCACTCATACATTTATATAAATGAAAACAAACTATCATGACATATTTTTAGTTGCAAACATTATACATCACTTATAATCTGTCCAGTCATTGCCAGTCAAACATTACATAGCTCATTCAAATACTACCTTCTTTTAAACCTCATTCCTCCTCCAAAACATTATTGTGCGTGTAGTGTTCCTTCATTTCCCATTTTCTTCTATGTAATTTGCTCCTGCCCTTTTCTAAAGATCCTTTTTCCAGTTGTGTTATCTCTGTTACTATAGTCACTACACTACTTCTCGTACAATTGGTGTAGACTTTGATTTCCATTCTTGTAATTCTGTTTTTTTTTTTTTTTTTTTTGGTAGCCACCATAATTAGACTCAGCAAGGCCTTACTATGTCTAGGCAATTCCGATTCTGTGTCATAGCTCAAAAAAATTATTTCCTTAGTTATACCAATTTGCTCACCCAGTATTTCTGATAGGGTATTCTGCTACATTCCCAAAAATATGTTCCCAGTTATCTTTTTCTTTCCCATCACTCCTCCAACATTTACTATCTACCTGAAGAAAAATTCTTTGAAGTCTACTTTGGGTATAAAATACATGCGTAAACACTTCCAAGCAAAGATCCTAAATCTTCTAGATTTCTTTGCATATTTGGGAGTTATACTCAGGAATTGAGCTCCCCCATTGTTTCTTTGTGAATTGCTTATGCAATCTCTCTTCCCAATCCTTTCTAACCTCCTCTGGTTGATTCTTAAAGTTATCATGCAATATTTTATATGCTCTACTAATTGTCCTTTTTTAACAGCAGATTCTGTTCTAGATTTTACCAAAAACTCAGTGCTGGTCTTTTGCTTAGGATCCCCTATTTCTTTCTCTTTGATTATATTCTGATATTAATCCTTGATAGGGAAGGTAGTCTGTAGCCTGCAGTCCACATAAATTATTGGCCTCTTCCCATTCTGTTACCTTTCCCTCTCTGATTATTTGCTCACAGTACCTTAGTTCCTTTGCCAGTTTTCTCCAGTAAATTCCAACCACCTCTTGTCTATTGTCTGTATCCCTAATTGCAGTCATCCCTATCACCGGAATCTCCTTTCTCAATTCCTGAGATGGCTTAGTTCTTAGAATGCTTTCTGCTGCTTTATTCTCCTTAAGGATCTGCATCCAAAATTCCAATTTTTCCATGATTCTTGAGCTTCTCCCCATTTCATCATCATCCCTTTCCACTTTGAATTATAGCTTTCTGCTTGTGCTATGTATAGGATATAGGAGCCTTAACTGTGTAGCTCTGAAATACTGGTTCAAATCAGGTAATCCCAAATCACCTTGTTCTATTAGAAGAATCAGCTTATCCCACTTGACGTTTGCTGTCCACTCCCGACAGAATCCTTCAACTCTGTATTAATTGCTACTCCTCTTCTAGTTGATAAAAATATGGCTGACCTGTGTATAAAACTAAAGGGACTCATTTTTTTTCTTTTCTTGTATCTTGCTATCCATATCCATAAAACAGAGCTTCCAATTTCTCAGTTTTTGTATTATCTTTTGTTTCGTCTCTTCCCATATATCCTTAGCTGCTGTAACAGATTATTTTTTAATCCATACTCAAGTACTTAATCTTTTCATGTCCCCACAAATATGGATATTGCTGAACCAATGTGTGTGGGTACAAAGTTTACAGCTATTGCCTTTGTTTTATCAGCATTATTTTTTATCTCCAGAAGACTTGAAGCTGTCTTAAAATGTTCCACAACACTGAAATGTCCTTTTATTCCTGGTTTTTATCAGGTATAAAGTAATATTATCTACAAATAAAGCCAGATGTTCTTCATCTCACATTGCTGCAGTCCTTACACTTGGGTAGTCCGCTGTCCTCGGTCGGCCCGAATATCAAAGTATTAGGCTGACGTCGGTCAAGGCGCTTAAGACTGACATCAGGACGTCAGGGTACAAATGCGCATAACCGACGTCATATCCTCAGTCTTTTTTGCCACATGGTCCGATGCAGAAGCAGCGTTGCAAGTGCCGTTCGGCGTTCTGAAATTTTTCGAATTCGGAGTTTCAGACCGAGTCAAAGTTAGCTAAGTACCCCGTTGGGGAATATTTTAGTTTTTTCTTGCCTCAGTGGTTTACCGGATGTCAGAAAAAGTGAATAACTGTATTTCTTGTGGGAAACAGATACCGCATAGAGATTATCATACTTTGTGTATTCCTTGTTTGGGGCCTGAGCACGACGTTGTTGGTTGTCGCTTTTGTGCTAGGTTCAATAAACGCACTATTAAGCGAAGGTTAGATTGTGCCAGGTTGGTCTTCGGGAAGCGGTGCAATTATAATATGCCGTCGGATGCTCCGACGCCTGCTTCTTCGAAGAAGCGCAAAGACAAAGCAGCTAAACCCAGACTAGAAGAGTCATCAGTACCGGACGCCGGTTCTTTAGAGGCGTCAGTGGAACCGGTGGTTCCGCCGGAGGCTTCTCTGGAGTCCCAGGGGGAACCTGTGATATTGCAGGATGTGGCTTCTCAGGAGGCAGGTCAGGCTGAAGGGGCTTCTCAGGTTACTGTACTCCCCTCCCTTCCTAGGGTGGTTAGGCCCTCTCCTTCTGTTTCCAAGGCTTCTCCCAGAGGCAGGCCAGGTTTAGCTTCGGTTGGGGTCACTCCTAGCTCTTCAGGATCTGTGCCCAAGAAGCACATGCTTAAAATGGCAGAAGATTTAATTACCTTGATTAGAGGTTCTTTGCCCCCTCCTGATAAGAGGCCTAGGGTGGAACCAGAGTTGGGGAGTTTTGAGCAGGCTTCGGATGTGTCAGAGTCTTGACTGAAGACTTGCAGGAGTATTCTTCTTATTCTGATTCTCATGTGGATGATTCTATTCCTGCTGCTTCTTCTCCAGAGGATTTTTTCTTTTCAGAGACTCTTCATTCCATGAGGGAGCATTTTAAGTGGGAAGGTCAGGACTTCTCTGATTCCAGGAAAAGGCTTAGGGAATTTTTGCTTTTGCCCCAGCATAGGCCTTTAGCTATACCACCTGTTCTGGATGTAGTGGAAGATGTGTTTGCAGAGGCTTCTCTTAATCCTGATTCTTTGCCTCCTGCTCCTGTTAAACCGGACAGGTATTACAGGGTGCCTGAGGCTCATAAATATCTTTATAAAAGTCCTAGGGCGGACCCAGAAACTGTTAGTCAGGGACCTAAGGGTGTTAAGGCCTCTGTGGTAAAAAATCCGGTTCCTCCGGATAAAGAGGCCAGAGCTTTGGATAGATGGGGAAAGAAAGTCTATACTTCTTCCACCTTAGCTATGAGGGCTTTGAATTGCCAGTTTCACATGCTGAAATATCAAAATTATCTTCTTTCTCAATTGAAGTCTAAGGTAGATGCTCTGGCGGAAGGTATTGAGTGTAAAGAATTACAAGATTTGGTACATGTCTCTGAACAGGTGGGCAAGCATTCGTTACAATGTGGTTTTGATGCTGTACAGGCCTCGTCTAGGGTGGCTGCCACTGGGTCAGTTCTTCGCAGGCACGCCTGGCTGAGGGATCAGAATTTATCTGACCATGTTAAGACAAGGATTTTGGATGCTCCTTTACAGTCTGATGTGTTGTTTGGTGCACCTGTGGAGTCAGTCTTGAAGAAAATGGAAGACAAGGCTAAGTCTATGCAGGCTGTTAAAGATTTTTTGCAAGTTCAGCCTCCGAAATTTAGTAGGAATTGGCCTGCTAAGGGGTGGACGTACCCTTCTTATGATCAGTCTAGGGGTAGATCTAGGCGTGGTAGAGGCAGAGCTCAGAGCTCCTTCAGGCCTAGAACAGGGAGTTCACCTGCACAATCTTCGGGTGAGGGCAGGGGCCAGTCCTTTCGTAAACAGGCCCAATGACCTACCTTTTCAGCTGCCAGATCCTTCTTGCCTGGCAGCACCTTTGGGAGGAAGGTTGGCACTCTTCAAGGAAAATTGGAGTCTGGTTACCCAAGACAGATGGGTATTGGATATCATACACCAAGGTTACAGGTTTTATTTCCATACCTTGCCTCCTTTCAAAGGCATGCCGGACGTTCCTCCTCAGCAAAGACTAGAAGCTCACAAACAAATTTCTCTGTTGCTTCAAATAGGAGCCATACAACCGGTCCCTCTGCCAGAAGTGGGCCTAGGATTTTATTCTCGCCTGTTCCTAGTACCAAAGAAGGGGAACACGTGGAGACCAATTTTAGATGTATCTATCCTCAACACTTATTTGGACATTCCCAAGTTCAAAATGTTGACATTACAACAGCTTTTACCTCTGCTGGGCAAAGACCACTGGATGGTGACTCTGGATCTCAAGGAAGCTTACCTTCATGTTCCTATCAGGCTAAGTTGCAGGAAGTATCTACGTTTTCGGGCTGGGACTTCTCATTATCAGTTCTCTGCATTGCCCTTTGGCTTATCTACTGCGCCCAGAGTGTTCACGAAAGTTCTGGCTCCAGTGATAGCTTTCTTCAGGCTAAGAGGAATACAGATCTATCCTTATTTGGACGATTGCCTGATTCTGGCCCAAGGAAGGGACGAACTTCTTCATCATTTACAGTATGTGATAGCAGTGCTAAGATGCCTGGGGTATTCTGTGAACGAAATAAAGTCCAGTCTAGTACCCTCTCAGGACATGTGCTTTCTGGGTGTGAGACTGAATACAGCATCCCAGATGGCCTTTTTGACCCCGGACAAACAAAAGAATCTTTCTCTGTACTTCCGTCAATTGTCTCATCAGTCCAGGCTGACTGCCAGGACAGTCCTTCAAGCCTTGGGGTTCATGGCATCTTGTATTCTGGTGCTTCCCAATGCCAAACTGCATATGAGGAAGCTACAATGGTATCTCAAAATGTATGGACACAGCACTGCCAAGATATGGACACTGTCATTCAGATAATACCTTGCATTCAAAAGGAATTTTTGTGGTGGGCTCAGGAATGTCACCTAAACAAGGGACTCTCTGTGACCCAGCCAGAGGCGAGTCAGATTCTTACGACAGATGCCTCAGACAAAGCTTGGGGAGCTCATCTAAATGGAAAATGGGTACAAGACACGTGGCCTGCCAGACTTCAACATCTACATATCAACTTGAAGGAGATGTTAGCAGTCCAATTTGCATTAATAGCTTTCAAAGATTTACTCCTTCCAGGGCAGGTGTTGGTTCTAACAGACAACACAACTGTCATGTGGTACATCAACAAGCAAGGGGGAACACATTCTTATCCTCTATGCAGACAAGCAATGATTTTGTGGGAGACTGCTCTCAGTTTACAGCTGACTCTTCAAGCAAGGTTTCTGCCGGGAGCACAGAACTCCTTAGCAGATGTGTTAAGCAGACGAATTATGGATCCCCACGAGTGGAAATTGGATCCTCATGTATTTCAGAAATTGACAGTGTTATGGGGAACTCCAGACATAGATCTGTTCGCTTCTCCACTGAACCACCAGCTGCCAAAGTTTTGCACAAAAAGGTTTCATCCCACAGCTTGGAAAGTGGATGCTCTTTCATTCAATTGGAGCAAGCTTCATGTGTATGCCTTTCCACCTCTACCTCTCCTCCCAAAGGTACTCCTAAAGGTCAGACAGGACAAGCCAAAGATGATTCTAATAGCTCCGGATTGGCCTCGACAGCACTGGTACCCATTACTGAGAAGTCTGGTACGGGAACCTCCATGGCCTTTGCCTTCGATTCCACACCTACTGTCTCAGGAGGACAGTCATTTACTCAATGTCAAACTCCACTCTCTTCACCTAACAGCCTGGCATATTCTGTTTTAAACCCTGGAGGGTGTCCGCTTCCACAGCAAGTTTTGAATGTTATTTTGGAGGCCAGAAGGCCTAGTACAAGGAAAGTGTACGCAGATAAATGGAAGAGATTTTTATTTTGGAGTACAGCAAAGGAATTTGATGTTTCTAAACCTAATTTAAGTGTGGCCCTTCAATATCTTGCTGAGTTACTGGACAAAGGTTTGTCCTTCTCTTCTATTAAGGTTCATGCTGCAGCAATTTCTGCACATTATGACTGTGACCCACCTTTGTTTTCTCATCCTTTGTTTAAGCAATTCCTTAGAGGGGCAAAGAATTTAAGACCCCCACGTAGAGCTCCTACTCCTGCTTGGGATCTCAATTTTGTGTTGGAGAAACTTACTCTACAACCTTTTGAGCCTGCAGCTACTGCTGACTTGAAATATTTATCCTGGAAGACTGCTTTTTTGTTGGCCATTACCTCTGCGAGAAGGGTTTCTGAATTACAGGCCCTTATGGCGGTTGAGCCTTTCTTAATTTTCCATAAGGATAGGGTATCTTTACGTACTAATCCTTCCTTTATGCCTAAAGTGGTTTCTAGTGTGGCTTTAAACCAAACAATTCATTTACCTACTTTTTATGCAAACCCCCAAAACAAAGGGGAAAAGATTTTGCACACTTTGGATATACACAGGCAGTTGCGATATTATTTGAGCAGAACTAAAGGGTTCAGGCAGTCTCAACAGTTATTTGTTTCTTTTGCTTTGGGTTCTCAGGGCAAACCTGTGTCAAAACAAACTATTTCTAAGTGGATTGGGTTTTGTATTGCTTTCTGTTATTCCCATCATGGTAAGGAGATTCCAGCTGGGATTAGGCCTCATTCCACTAGGGCTACTGCCACTTCTACAGCTTTTTTAAGGGGGGTGGCAACTAAAGATATTTTGGAGGCAGCTACTTGGAGTTCAGTGCATACTTTCTCTAAGCATTACCACCTTCCACTTTACTCTAAATCTAGGGCTGGTTTTGCCACTGCAATTTTACAGGGCATTTTGGCAGCTCCTCCTGCTTTATAGCTTTGCCATCCTCCCTTACCTCTGCTTTGGGATTCTACCCAAGTGTAAGGACTGCAGCAATGTGAGATGAAGAACATAGTACAGTTTTGTACCTACCATAAATGTAGATGTTCGAAGATCTACATTGCTGCAGTCCAATTTACCCTCCCTCCTTCCCCTCTATAGTTAGAGGCAGTTGTGTGGTTTTGGGTTATGCATACTGTGGATATTGTATATATTGTACATATGTTTAGTGCAAGGGTGGTTGGTTGTTTTTTGCTGTCTTTTGGTTTTGACCTTTCTTTTTAGGGCCTTCTGACATCTGGGGCAAGAAAAGACTGAGGATATGACGTCGGTCATGCGCATTTGTACCCTGACGTCCTGATGTCAGTCTTAAGCGCCTTGACCGACGTCAGCCTAATACTTTGATATTCAGGCCAACCGAGGACAGCGGACTACCCAAGTGTAAGGACTGCAGCAATGTAGATCTTCGAACATCTACATTTATGGTAGGTACAAAACTGTACTTTTTTCCTGGCTGCCATACTGATTATATCCTTGACTTTCTGAATTCCTTATTTTCTTTGCCAGTGGTTCTATATATAATGCAAGTAAGAAAGGGGAAAGAGGACACCCCTGCCTGGTTCATCTGCTCAAACAGCATTTATAAGACAGGAACCCACCCACTTTAACTTTCGCATCCGATGCTTCATATATCCTCTTAATAAACCCTATAATTTTATCAGGGAATAAAAATGCTTCCATTGCCCTACTCATAAAATCCCAGCTTATTCTGTTGAATGCTTTCTCTGCTTCAAGACCTGCCAACAACTGTGGCATTTTCCTACATTCTGCTTCCCTCTGGATCATCATTATTCTATTAATGTTGTCAGATGTTTGCCTGTCCTCCACAAAACCACAGTGATCCATAGCTATCAATTTTGGCATCACCTTTCCAATTCTTTTAGCCTTTATAGACATAAACACTTTATAATCATGGTTTAGAATTGGAATGGGCCTGTAAGAAGCTTTACATGGTGGGTCTTTACCATTTTTAGGTATTAAATCCACCATGCTTTCTTTCAGGATGTTGTTGCTTCTCTTTCTTTTAAAATACTGTTAAACAAAACCTTCCAGATCTTTATCTGCTTCTTCCCTACTAGCTTCCAGACTTCCACAGGAATGCCATCCATTCCTGGAGATTTTCCTGTAGCTTGGTTACATCATCATTTTTATCTCATCTCCTCATATCCTAACTGGTAGTAATTGAGCCTCATCTGACTCTAACCTTGGCATATTTAATTCTTCCATAAATATTTCTATTTGTATCCTTTCTTGATTTCTATATATCTCTCTGCTTTATACAGATTTTCATAAAATTTCTGAAATATTTCTAGTACCACTGCAGGATCTCTGGTTATATTCCTTGTTATAGGCTCCCTAATCTTGGCAACAACCCTTTACTTTCTGTTACTTCACTCGTTGTGCTAATAGTTTTTGTGCTCTGTAGTTATCAAAAAACAGTTGCTTGGCAGCAGTCTTTCTAAACTCATGTACATTGTAGAGGTAATCCCTTGTCTTATGTTTAGCTGTTCTGTGAGATTGCCCCTATTCTACAGTACTTTAAACTTTGTCCATTTCTCTAAATAATTTTTGTTACTTCTTAACCATATCTCTTTTTCTTTTATTTCCACCCTATTTTTAAACTGTAGTTTAATTTTATCCCACTCCCTATGTATTTTCAGAAGAAATGTATATCTTCCCTAATAATTCCTGAATAATTCTCACTTCCCTTCCTCTCTCCTGGATGTTCTTTCAAACAATAAAGACATTTCCATTCCTTAAATTCCTGTCTTTTTAACAGATATGTGGGAAAGTGCTGGTGTCTCATTTTTATTTATTAGTCTGCATTTTTATTTTAGTCATTATTGGCAGATGATCTGAAACAGTTATTGGAGAAGTATCAAATTTTTTAATTAAATGCACATATTCCTCTGAAATATAAATGGTTTCTAGCCTACCCGGGTTTTTGTACCTTGGTGAATAATATGTAAATTCCCTCCAAACTCTTACTACTGAATTCACATCTTCCATGCCAAATATTTTCATTAATTTCTTCAAAAATATACCTTATTTTGTTATATTTCCCTTCAGGACCCCCCAGATACATCCTCAGTGCTGTAATCAAATTCTACTCTCCACCTGTAAGTAATATTCCCTGCTGAAAGCTGATTATTTCTCCCAGAATTTTCTTAATCTCCATTATAGCAGTTTTAGAAGGAATATAAATACATGCCAGTATAATTCTCCTCCCTTGCCAAATCTACTGCCATTGTTATCTTTTTTCCTCTTCTATCACTGTTGGAACTTTTCTTACAATTAATATAAGTACTCCCCTTTTACTTTGTCCCAGATATTCCACTGAATAACCATCCTGGAATCCTTTCTTTATCAAATTCATATGCTCAGTTCTTTCTAAATGTGTCTCCTGTAACATAGCTATTTGTACTCTGCATTTTTAATGTAGTTCACTACTCTTTCTTTTTTGTATATATCTGTGAGAGCATTGACATTTATAGATAATACAGAAAGTGTTATCATTATGTTAATAAGTTATTATGCCCACCTGTTATGTGTAACAGTTTTTTAAATGTCTAGTTTCAGCTTTTGTGTTACATGCATATGTGTTACATGCATACACTAATGTTTGGCAGGTTGATCTTTTATGTAGTTGTTTCTTGCCATATCC
Source organism: Protopterus annectens (assembly GCF_019279795.1). Lineage (NCBI taxonomy): Eukaryota > Metazoa > Chordata > Ceratodontiformes > Protopteridae > Protopterus > Protopterus annectens. The sequence goes on from NC_056729.1 coordinate 1,120,659,442, forward strand.
ATTTGAACCTATGTCATATCTTACAAATTGTTTTGTTTTAGTGAAAACCCTAAAAAAACACACCCCATAACATAATACTAACACACTAAACTATATTGAAGTTTAACCCTCCTAATAGGAACAATTGTCCCAGACTGACAGCCACACTCACAGACTTGGATAAACCTATAAGGAAGGTTATTCATGCTAAGATGCATGGTACAGCCTGTGCTCTTACTTACACTAAGTGTTGTCTGTTTTTGTCTTATCTTTATTCCTCTCCCAGTTTAGAAAAACACTTGAATGCTTTCAGAAAACATAATCTTGTAGCCATTGAAAGAAAGTAGTATTCTGTTTTTATTGCCTCGTCAAATTGTCTGCCTGGTATACAGTGAATACTCATTTTCCACAAACATGTTACTGTCTCCCACTTTTAGTACTTTGTCCTTCTGCCACAGTTGTGTCTCATTTATGTGCTAGAGAAAAACTTTTTATTATATTCAGTGTTCTTTTGTATTTATTTACATCCCCTTAAAACGTGTTACTAGATCAAGACAAATGCCTTAATCCAGTCATTCCACTATGCAAGAGTTAGAAAAAGCATATCAATTTTTTCTTGTATAGTGGTCTTTTGTCCAGACTTTTCTTCTCTTTCTACATTGCAATGCCTACCGTTCTTAAAACAGAACAAGAAAAAGAAGGAAGAAGGCAAACAAAAACAGGAGCACCTGTTTACTTTAGTATCCCTATTATATTCAGAAATAACTGAAAAAGCTTGCAGGTTATGTCATGCATTATAAAAATACTACTTTTACAAACACAATTTTGTTTTACGTACAGTTAACTCTTTTCTTCCTCTTTCACTCTCCTAAATGTTCTTCCAAACAATAATGACATGAAGTAGGGCATATACTTTGGGGTCCCCTACAAGTTTAACAAAGTCAAACAAGTCCAGTATTTCCAGGTTTTCTTGTTTTGTCATGTTTCACAAATATAATTAATGCTTTGTAGTCCCACACTTATTTGTCAATTTCTGAGTTGCTGGTTTTCTTCCTGCTGAACTCTGTCTCCCAAATCCTGTCTCTGCTTCATTTCCAATGTACTCCTGGTTCTTCTAGTCAAGTATTGTGCTTTTTTTCTGTCTCTCAGGCATTTTCTTTTTAAACATTGGAACAGGTTTTACTGGCACAGTCTCTTTATGGGCTTTATTACCAGACAAACAAGAAGCAGAATCCCCCCCCCCCCATTTGATAGCTCACTTTTTGTTGTATAAACTTTTATATTTCCTCTTTAGCATGTCTGCATCAAACATTGATTTTGACACTCCAAAAAAGAATATTCTTAAAATAGCTGGATGCAACTGCTTGAATCGCATGTCTTCTTCTCGGCATTCCCTGATTACTGGAATACATTTACTCCTCTTCTGCCTGGTATACAGTGAGTTCTCATTTTCCACAAACACTCTTCTACTGTCTCCCACTTTTAGTACTTTGTCTTTCTGTCACAATTTTCTCAGAATCCATTATTTCTGCTGGTAGGATTGCACTTTTACTATTAGAGGTCTAGGCTGCTTTCTCTTGGCTCGGTTTGGAGCATGCACATGATGTGCCCTTTCAGTTAACAACTCCTGCTGCAGAATACCAGTCCAGTTGCTTATTTGTGCTTTCATAAAATTAATACAGTCTGTTCCTTCCACCTTCTCTGGTATTGCAGAAAATCATAGGTTTTCTTTGTGCTCTGTCCTCTAATTCTATTATTTTTTGAAACATCTTTTCTTGAGCAGTCTTATACTTACCAAGCCTTTTCTTCATTTCAGCCCCTAGTTTTGCAGTTTTATCACCTCATCTAAATATCTGTTTAAATCTTATTCCATTTTTCCAGCCTTTTGTTATTTGAGTTGATATATTCCTTCATTGTTTTGTTTGTTTTTAATCAGCTTCGAGTACATTTGACTTTTTTCCTCTAGATTACTGGAAGTAATGTCTTGCACCACAGCTGGAGCTTGCACAGCTTTTGTGCTAAACAGCTGCATAATTTTTCTCAGTCAGCGTTTTCTCCTCACCTTTTATGATTGATTTTTTCAGGTTCTCTGAATTTCTTCTTTGCTAGCACCCAAATAGTGCACTTACTAGCCAGTTAATGAAATTTACCCCAAAAGACAAGTTCACTGGCTCTCTTTTCTGAAGTTCTGTTTTCACACTGAGAGAGATGAAATGTATCTGTTACTGAATGTGCAGCCATCTTGGAAGTCCCTAATAGTGACACTTGTAATTAATTGCTTTATAGTTTTCTGTATTCAGTACTTCCATGATAGCATTAGATTTCTTCCCTTTGTTTCCCTTATTGTCCTGTAATTTTGTGGTAAGACATTATCTGTTATTAATTTAACTGCACAGTAATATATCCTGTTTTGATGTGTTGTATCACATGAATTTCTTTTGATAATCTTGATTACTGTGTTCATTTGTTTTATCAGACTTCTAAAACTTTGGGTATTATTGACTTTCTGAAATCCATTTCTTTCATCAATTTTAATATATCTATCCATCTTTATTAAATTAAGCAACTCTTCCCTTAAATAATTTTCTTCAAAACTGGTGGCACGTCTGTTCTCCATTTCCTGCAGGCATTCTACAGAAAGTACCAGAACATCTTCCTGTGATGAATTCTCTTTAGCTGCATGCTGTGTCATCAGTTGCTGTCTCATATATGGGGACTGGCCTATCACTCCACAACAATGACTGTGTCAGAGTTGCCACTGTTTCCTGCTCCTTCCCTCACTGTGCATCTCCAATTGAACTTTTGTACTGAGTTCCTTATGAAGGTTTCAGAGTATCTTCCTGTGGTGATCAGATGTTTCCTATTCCACCTGCTTCTCCTTAATTTTGGGATTTATAGTTCCATCATGCTGTGGCATTACCTGAGCTGGATTACCTACATTAAATCCTTCACTTTGTAGGTAGTCCATAGCTGCACTTTCTGTTTCTTTAACTTCTCCCTTACTGATCCTCTTTTCTGGTTTCTCACTTTGTTTTCTTATTTTTTGTATTATGAAATTTTCCATGTCCAGATACCTTTGCCTGTATTTCTCTTAAAATATCTTTGGTGCTGCTTGTTTTGTCTTGATTAGTTTTGCTTTCTGCTTTGCATAAATATTGCACCTTATTAAATCCTTTTTCTATCCCATGTCCATATTTCTTCTTCAGATGTCTCCCACTCCACCTCTTTCTCCTTACTTTGGGGACTCATTGTTCCATCATGTTGTGACATAACCTGTGTTAGACTTTCTGCCCTAAAACCTTCAGTTTGCAGGTATTCCATAACTTTGGCTTTTATTTGTTTAACTTATGCTTTACTAATCTACACATTCCACCTTTGTGATCTTATTTTTTGTATTGTGAATTTTCCATATATGGGTGCCTTTGCCTGTATTTCTCTTCAAATATCTTTGGAGCTGCTTTTTTGTATTGATTAGTTTGGCTTTCTCCTTTGCATAAATATTGCACCATATCAGATCTGTCTGTCTTTCCCATGACCATGTTTCTTTTTATAACTTTCAAAAATGTCTGTGTTTTGTTACTTCCCTTAGTCACTTTTTTTCCAAACTGCCTAAAGTTTCTTGGTCTAGATAATGTTTTTTCATGGATATGTTATATTAATAAACACATTTTTATTTGAAGCTTTTGATAGTTTTTCTTGTGCAAGTATTTTTCTTTCCTTTAATTTTCTCTTAATCTTTTTGAATTTCTTCATTAAGGAAATTCTGAGCTTCTTGCATAATAACAGTATGTAATTTCTTTCTTATCTTTAGTAATCCACTCTATTATCTTTATGGCTATTTTTTGGCCTATCAATTTTTGTGTTTTTTGTGGAGTACTATTTCTTTCTGCAACGGGGGGGGGCATTCTCCCCCTGAGCCTGGCCTAATCCCATTGCAGGAATGTACTTGTGTCTTGAAGACTTTACACTGTCATTTTTTCCAGTTCTGGTATCAGTACGCATACCAGCATTGGGTACTTGTTTTATCCTGTGACTTGTGTACCTAGCTGTCTTTTTTTTATTTTTTAACCTACTTCTGTCCACGAAATATGCTATACAAAATACAGTCTATATATAAGTGTTGATTTGGGGAGATTTTGTAAAAATGGGTCCACCTTGTGAAGGTACTCACCAAGACTTGAGGATGAATTCAATTCCAGCAATACTACTCTCCTTTGCTTGCTGCTTTTATCATCTCTCCATTTTCCTATAAGTGGTAGTACATGTAGAAAATAAAGTTCTATGCACTACAAAGAATCATAATCAGGTCACCTATTCTAATTCTTTATTATGTGTTCTCAACTTAAATATCAAGATTCATCTCTCATGTTTTGCTGACAAGGTGAATTTCTTGGTATCCATGTCTCAAATACAGTAACTTGGTTATGACTGGAGACCCAAGCATAATCTCTGTCAAGATAGTCACCTTAAGGGCAGAGTGAACCATACTTCCTTACCGCAATTAGGAATAAAGCCAAAAAATAATGTGAGAGAAAGTTCCAAGAGAAGAGACAGCTTGTAAATATTGGTTTTCAACAGTTGTTGGAATAATAGGTTTTGCATTAGCATAGATTTTTGGAAACATATAAAGTCTGAAACTCATATGTATCATTATTTAGTGACTGCAGTTCTTAACGATTTGTTTGGAAACTACAAATTTTATAAGGAACAGATCAGAAATATGAGGTAGGTATTCTGCAAAGTAAGGGATAGTTGAGAGAGAGATGTGGAAGGAAATGAAGCTAGAGGCTTTTTGAGAACATTTTGAGAGCATATAATTACTTGGTTATGATTAGGGAAACACAATTATAATTATCTGTAGTACATGGAGCTGTCACAAAGGTCATTCTAATATATAGAAAGTTTGCTGCACTGTGCCCTACCAAAAAAAAAAAAAAAAGACACCGTAAGCATGCAGTGTGTACAGCTTTGAAAGATATAACGTATACTGTCACATAGACAGTGGTCAGAAGCAACATAGATCTTTTATCTGCTTACACCTTTAAAAGCAGTAATACTCTTTTCTGCTGGCATATTCATATACAGAAAGGAAGTGTGGCACAGCAAAGCGTATTACAGCTTCTAAAGCTGTTTCAGTTTCTCAGTGCTTTTTTATGGATGTAGCTGTTTATGCTATAACACGAAACAACATAAAAGCACTGAAAGGTACTTGACTTTCATATACAGGAGGGTACTTAACAAATTTCTTATTTTCCTGATTTCTGAGCATAATTGTGATGCTTCATTTATTAGATATAAAATGTTATGTGTTTATTAAGAAAAGGATTAAGTTGACTGAGACTAGACAGCAAAATATTGTTTAAACTGGAAATGGGACTTCATGAGTTTTCGTGTAATACTTTGACTGAAATTTTTTTTTTTATCCCTCCAGATGACCATGCTCAAGTGCTCATTCTTGTAGCTAGTCATCCTGTTTATTTGTCCTCTAGTAGAAAGAAGCAGACCTATTCATTTCCTGATCAACGAAAAGCCTTATAGCTTATTCACTCCCTGCTCCTATTCAGGCAAGAGTCAAACCCATTCATTCTCTAACCAAGCAAAAGCCTTAGAGCTCATCCATTCCATGCTCCTGCTCAGGACAAGAGTTTAATGATCCCATTTATTCACAAGAAGATGAGATTACGGAGTGGACCATCCTGTGTTTATGTGGGTTCCCTCTGTCACATACCTAATTCTTCCTTGTGACTCTTTCATCTTCCATATACTGTTATCCCTGAAGGTTTCATTTGTGATCTTCTGTACATGTGCATACCTCCTAGTTTAAAAACAGAATTTGTGTCACTCTAGCTCTTATGCGTATGCCAAACCTTCAGTACTCCTGGTGAAGTTAGTAGTGCAGTCCGGTGGATAATGCCAATTATGACAAGAGAAGGTTTTTATGTATTGGAAAGACGTTTTATTAGTTGTATTGCAGGTGGGATACTTTACTTTGAGGACTAAAATATGTGATATGTAGTATTGCAACTACATTGTTAAGTAAGTGGCTGCTCTTCTGAAGGAGTAGCTTGATGTGCAAGAGAAAGTAATTGATTAGTTACCAGTTCTTGAATACACTTAGGTTGAATGAACACATAAGACAAACAGCAGTACTTCCACCACAGATTTTTATTACAAACTGAAGACTCATCCTTGGTCACACCAAACTTACTGCTATCGTAACTGAACACCTAGTATATGACATCCTCTTTTACGGAAGGCAAGGATTCACATTATGTTAATATTTATCTTTATAGATTCAAAGAAGGTTACTAGGCTAACAAACCTAGCCATATTTATCCCGAGTTGCTCCAGTTGTTGGTGGTTAGGTGAGTAAAGTTCACAGAGGTAAGGTTGTATGGTAGTTAATACTGACTTCCTCTTGTCCAAGAGAGGCATGGGTACCACCCCAGGAGTGATTTTCCGGTCACCCATCCATTGATCTAGGTTGCGTTTGAAGAGGGTCAGGGAGGGGCTCTGCTTCATGTGAATTGGAAGCTTGTTCCAGAGAAGTGGCAGTCTATGGGAGATATATCTATCACTCCGGCATGACCTGTTCATGTCAGAGGCTAGGTTAAGATCTCTGGAGCGAGTGACCATTGTGCAGTTTGATTTATGAATGTCTAGCATTTTTGTCAGGCTGCCAGCATATGCCCTACTAGAAAATAACAGAAATGTATATAAACTATATACCGGTGCAAATGTATGATGTTCTTCATCTCACATTGCTGCAGTCCTAACACTTGGGTAGTCCGCTGTCCCAGTCGGCCCGAATACCAAAGTATAAGGCTGACGTCGGTCAAGGCGCATTAGTCTGACGTCAGGACGTCAGGGTACAAATGCGCATGACCGACGTCATATCCTCAGTCTTTTTTGCCGCATGGTCCGATGCAGAAGCAGTGTTGCAAGTGCAGGTTGGCGTTCTGAAACTTTCTGAAGTCGGAGTTTCAGACCGAATCAAAGTTGGCTAAGTACCCCGTTGGGGAATATTTTGTTTTTTTTCTTGCCTCAGTATTTAACCGGATGTCAGAAAAAGTGAATAACTGTATTTCTTGTGGGAAACAGATACCTCATAGGGATTATCATACCTTGTGTATACCTTGCTTAGGGCCTGAGCACGACGTTGTTGGATGTCGCTCTTGTGCTAGATTTAACAAACGCACTATAAAGAGAAGATTAGATTGTGCCAGGTTAGTCTTTGGGAAGCGTTGCAATTATAAAATGCCGTCGGATGCTCCGACGCCCGCTTCGTCAAAAAAGCGCAAGGACAAAGCAGCAAAGCCTAGGTTGGAAGAACCGTCTGTCCCGGACGCCGGTTCTTTAGAGGGCTCGGTGGAGCCGGAGGTTCAGCCAGAAGTTTCTTTGGAGTCCCAGGGAGAGACTTTATTGTTACAGGATGTGTCCTCTCAGGAGGTAGGCCAGGCTGAAGGGGCTTCTCAGGTAGCTGTTCTCCCCTCCCTTCCTAAGGTGGTTAGGCCCTCCCCTTCTGTTTCCAAGGCTTCTCCCAGAGGCAGGCCAGGTTTAACTTCAGTAGGTGTCACCCCTAGTTCTTCAGGGTCTGTGCCTAAGAAGCATATGCTTAAAATGGCAGAAGATTTGATTACTATGATTAGAGGTTCTATGCCCCCTCCTGATAAGAGGCCTAGGGTGGAACCTGAGCTTGGGAGTTTTGAGCAGGGTTCGGAGGCTTCCGAGTCTTCGGCTGAAGACTTACAGGAGTATTCTACTTATTCTGATTCTGATGTAGATGATTCTACTCCTTCGGCTTCTCCTCCTGAGGATTTTTCTTTTTCAGAGACTCTTCATTCCATGAGGGAGCATTTTAAATGGGAAGGTCAGGATTTCTCTGATTCCAGGAAAAGGCTTAGGGAATTTTTGTTTCTACCCCAGCATAGGCCTTTAGCTATACCTCCTGTTCTGGATGTGGTGGAAGATGTTTTTGCAGAGGCTTCTCTGAACCCTGATTCTTTGCCTCCTGCTCCAGTTAAACCGGATAGGTATTATAGGGTGCCTGAAGCTCATAAGTATCTTTTTAAGAGTCCTAGGGCAGACCCAGAAACTGTTTCTCAGGGGCCTAAAGGTGTTAAGGCTTCTGTTGTTAAAAATCCTGTTCCTCCTGATAAAGAGGCAAGGGCTTTGGATAGATGGGGAAAGAAAGTGTATACTTCTTCCACTTTAGCCATGAGGGCTTTGAATTGCCAGTTTCACATGTTGAAATACCAAAATTATCTCCTTTCACAATTAAAGTCTAAGGTAGATGCTCTGGCAGAAGGTATTGAGTGTAAAGAGTTGCAAGATTTAGTTCATGTTTCTGAACAGGTGGGTAAGCATTCCTTGCAATGTGGTTTTGATGCTGTACAGGCCTCTTCGAGGGTGGCTGCCACTGGTTCTGTTCTTCTCAGGCACGCCTGGCTGAGGGATCAGAATTTAGCTGAGCATGTTAAGACAAGGATTTTAGATGCTCCTTTACAATCTGATGTGTTTGGTTCACCTGTGGAAGCAGTTTTAAAGAAAATGGAAGACAAGGCTAAGTCTATGCAGACTGTTAAAGATTTTTTGCAGGTTCAGCCTCCGAAGTTTAGTAGAAATTGGCCTACCAAGGGGTGGACATATCCTTCTTATGATTCCCAGTCTAGGGGTAGGTCTAGACGTGGTAGGGGCAGAGCTCAAGGTTCTTTTAGGCCTAGAACAGGGAGTTCACCTGCTCAGTCTTCTGGTGAGGGCAGGGGTCAGTCCTTTCATAAACAGACCCAATGACCTGCCTTTTCAGCTGCCAGAGCCTTCTCGTCTGGCAGCACCTTTGGGAGGAAGGTTGGCACTTTTCAAAGAAAATTGGAGTTTAATTACCCAAGACAGATGGGTATTGGATATCATTCACCACGGTTACAGGTTTTATTTCCATACCTTGCCTCCTTTCAAAGGCATGCCAGACATTCCTCCTCAACAAAGAAAAGAGGCTCACAAGCAAATTTCTCTGTTGCTCCAAATAGGGGCCATTCAGCCGGTTCCTGTGCCAGAAAGGGGCCTAGGATTTTATTCTCGCCTGTTCCTAGTACCAAAAAAGGGGAACACGTGGAGACCAATTTTGGATTTATCTATCCTCAACACTTATCTGGACATTCCCAAGTTCAAAATGTTGACGTTACAACAGCTTTTACCTCTGCTGGGCAAAGATCACTGGATGGTAACTTTGGATCTCAAGGAGGCTTACCTTCATGTTCCTATCAGACTAAGTTGCAGGAAGTATCTGCGTTTTCGAGCTGGGAATTCTCATTATCAGTTCTCTGCATTGCCCTTTGGCTTATCTACTGCGCCCAGAGTATTCACAAAAGTTCTGGCTCCAGTGATAGCTTCCTTCAGGCTAAAAGGAATACAAATCTATCCTTATTTGGACGACTGCCTGATTCTGGCTCAAGAAAAGGACGAGCTGCCAAAGTTTTGCACGAAAAGGTTTCATCACACAGCTTGGAAAGTGGATGCTCTTTCTTTCAGTTGGAAAAATCTTCATGTGTATGCCTTTCCACCTCTGCCTCTCCTCCCAAAGGTACTCCTAAAGGTCAGACAAGACAAACCAAGGATGATTTTAATAGCTCCAGATTGGCCTCGGCAGCACTGGTACCCATTACTGAGGAGTCTGGTAAGGAAGCCTCCATGGCTTTTACCTTTGATTCCACACCTGTTGTCTCAGAAGGACGGTCATCTACTCAATGTCAAGCTTCACTCTCTTCATCTAACTGCCTGGCATATTCTGTTTTGAACCACAGCAGGTCTCAACTTCCTCAACAAGTTTTGAATGTGATTATGGAAGCCAGAAGACCTAGTACAAGGAAAGTGTACGCAGAAAAGTGGAAGAGATTTTTATTTTGGAGTGCAGCAAAGGATTTGGATGTTTCTGAGCCTAATTTGAGTGTGGCTCTTCAATATCTTACTGAGTTATTGGACAAAGGTTTGTCTTTCTCTTCCATTAAGATTCATGCTGCAGCAATTTCAGCTCACTATGATTGTGACCCACCATTGTTTTCTCATCCTTTGTTCAAGCAATTTCTTAGAGGGGCAAAGAATATAAGACCCCAAGAGCTCCTACTCCTGCTTGGGACCTCAATTTTGTGTTGGAGAAACTCACTCTACAACCTTTTGAGCCTGCAGCTACTGCTGAATTGAAATACTTGTCATGGAAGACTGCTTTTTTGTTGGCCATTACTTCTGCAAGAAGGGTTTCTGAATTGCAGGCCCTTATGGCGGTTGAGCCTTTCTTGATTTTCCATAAGGATAGTGTATCTTTACATACTAATCCTTCCTTTATGCCTAAAGTGGTTTCTAGTGTGGCTTTAAACCAAACTATTCATTTGCCTACTTTTTATGCAAATCCCCAAAATAAGGGGGAAAAGATTTTGCACACTTTAGATGTACACAGGCAGTTGCGTTATTATTTAAGCAGGACTAAGGATTTTAGGCAGTCTCAGCAGTTGTTTGTTTCTTTTGCTTTGAGTTCTCAGGGCAAGCCTGTGACTGCAGCAATGTGGATCTTCGAACATCTACATTTATGGTAGGTACAAAACTGTACTTTTTAATAGTAGAAACTGGAACGTACAAAGTTAACTTGCAAAACTTCAAGAAAATAAGTTGAAATTAGACTGCTGTACGGTTGTGCTAAAAAAGTTAGTTTCAATGCAGCAAGGAGACAGGATGTCTAGAACTAGGGTGCCTTCTGCCTTGTTTTGAAAGTGTTTTATTGTTTTATGACTTTCAGTTCTGAGCAAACATTTTTAACACAGAGATGTGAAATTCTGTTAGTTTCTGGTTTAGCTTGGGAACTTAAGTTAGGTGACATAAAGTGATGTCATCCAAGCTGAACAGCAGTAATGTTTGATAGTAATTTGGGAACTCTCTCAGCTTATCCTCATCATCCACACTTGCCTTGCTAAAAGTAGGTAACTAGGGTACAGTGTTTTCTTTTAGATATAGTTATCAATATAGTTCATAGGTTCATAGGTTCGTACTAGGCTATCTGCCCTAGGGCATTTATAAGCCTAGCCAGAGTGTATGTGGCTTACACCACCCCTTAGGATGAGAATACTACGCCCTTTTAGGGTTTAGTTTACTATGCCTCTATCTAGTAGTGACACAGAGATGACCCCCGGGGTAAACCTACGATCTCCCATCCACTCGTTGAGATTTCTCTTGAATAGAGTCAGTGAGGGGCTCTGCCTAACATGGACTGGGATTTTGTTCCAGAGTGTAGGGAGCCTCTGGGTTATGAATCTGTCCCTCCAGCATGTTCTATTTATGTCTGTGTTGAGGTTTAAGTCACTTGTTCTCGTGGCTCTGATGGATTTGGATTTTCTGAGGTGGAGCATGTCCATTAATTCAGGATTTGACATGGCCTTGTACGTCAGGCACAGATCACCTCTGAGTAGGTGGTATGCAACTGAATAGAGCTGGAGTTTTTTCAGTCGGGCAGCATATGACATATGTTTAAGACCCTTTATCCTCTTGGTGAAGAACTTTTGGGGTCTTTCCAACTGCTGCAGGTGTCGGGTGAGATACATCCCAAATGGGGCATTGTACTCAATCATTGGCCTGATAAGAGAAGAGTACAGGGGCACAATGACCTTTCTTGATCTAGATGTAAAACCCTTCATGATAAGGTGGGCAACATAGAAGGTCTTCCTAACCACTTTGGCAATGTGAGTGTCAAATGAGAGGTTACTGTCAACCTGGGTCCCTAAGTCCCTGATTACCTCTTCCGTACTTAATGGATTACCACCTATGTGGTAATTTGTCGGTACTTTGTTTTTCCCAAAGGGTATGACTTTTTCCTTTGTTTGGCGTTCAGCTTAAGGCCATGGCTCTGGCACCAATTATCCGTTTCTGAGGCCTCTCTGAAGGATGTTTGTGTCCGCTGGAATATCAGTTATGGCGCCCAGTTTGCAGTCATCTGCGAACTTTGTCAGCCACAATCCTCCTATGTACGCCTGTACCTCGGAAAAATAAATGCCGAACAAGAGGGGTCCCAGGACTGAGCCCTGTGGGACACCGCTTGTGACTGGCTTAGAGTCTGACATAGCTCCAGCAACTCTGACCCTGTGGGTTCTGTCCTTGAGCCAGTTTGCAACCCATCTTGTGACATATGGGTTTACATTTAAGCTGGTGAGTTTGTCTATGATGCCCGAGTGGGGTATTGTGTCAAAGGCTTTTGCAAGGTCAAGGTAGGCTGTGTGAACTGCATTACCCTCATCAATGGCCTTAGTGACTGTTTCAAAAAAGTCGACCAAGTTCAAAAGGCAGGATCTGCCCTTGACAAAGCCAAATTGGGTAGGATCCAATGTCTGTAGGTCCCCAATGTCTTTGTTTATGAGTTCCATAATGATCCTCTCCATAGCTTTGCAGACCATGCTCGTCAAGCTTATGGGGCGGTAATTTCCAGGGTCCGTAGAAGCACCGCCTTTGTGAAGTGGGACCACTGTTGCCGTACGCCACTCTTTGGGTACGTATCCTGTAGTAAGGCTAAGATTAAACAGCAGCCTTATGCGTGGGTTTAGTTCCTCTTGGAGTTCATGTAGCACACAGCCTGGGACACCATCCGGTCCCATTGATGCTGTGTTTTTAGCTTTAGAGAGGGCGGCTCTCACCTGGGCATCTGAGATGTTAGGGAGGCTACACTCTGCTGGGATAGTTATTTCTCCTTTGGGGGGGGGGAGAAATTTGCACTGAACCTGTCTGCCAGAATGTTGGCAATGTCAGTGGGTTCAGTGTATTTTGTGTCATTTTGGACTAACTCTGAGCATATCTGGGAGTTTCCACCCAGGTTTCTAACATAGCTAAAGAAGGCCTTGTGATTGTCTTTTGCAATTTTTCTCTCAAAGTTGGCCTTGGATGATTTTATGAGTGATCGTAGTTTTTTGCTAGTACTGATCAGAGATGCCTTCCCTTTTAGGGATTTTGCTCTGTCATGTAGTAGCTTCCTTCTCCTGTTGTAAAGTTTGTTTATGGCTGGGGTCCATCAGACCGAGCACCTGCTTTTGGGGGAATGGGTCTTGGGTTTTATTTGGGATTGCATGATCCATGCATTCTTGAAGGTGCCCATAGAAGGCATTTGCAAAGGATTCAGCAGTGTGGGTTGTGGTTTCCACTGGCCCAGGGGCCTTGAAAGATACCACTTCAGTCTTAAGAAGTGTGAAGTTTGCTTTTGAGAAGTTCTTCACTGTGGTCTTTTGTGCAGGGGGTGGGGGCGGAATGTGGATTTCCAGTGAGATTAATTTATGGTCTGATCTTACCAAAGAGGGATGTACTTCCGGTGTGGAGCATTTTGTCCCCATGTTTGTGATGATCAGGTCTAGTATATTGTCTCCTCTTATGGGAATGGTGACTAGGTGTTCCATTGCATTTGAGTTTATGAATTCTAGGAACCTTTGGGCTAGGGTGTTGGGGCTTGAGTAATGTTCCCAGTCTATGTTTGGGTAGTTGAAGTCTCCCAAAATGATGGTATTTGGAGAGACATTCATACTCTCCAGTGTCTTCAGGAAGGCTGTGTGGGGTTCCTGAGTTTGAGATGGTGGTCTGTAGCATGCTACAAACTGTAATGCAGTTTTGCCTATGGTTAGTTGCACCTGTATAGTCTCCGATGCTTCGTGTGTTGCCACTAACCTGGAGGTGTGGGTATCTTTGAAAATGGATACTTCCCCTCCTTTTGTGGTTCGGTCCAAGTTTTGGGGCCGGAAAGCATGATATGAGGTAAAACCTGATAGTGCTGGGGTGCTCTCAGGAGCCTTGAACCAGGTTTCAGTCACTGCACAGACATCGATGTTCTCCATACTGAGGAGGGCTTCAAGGGCGTGCATCTTGAGGTTTAGACTTCTGGCATTGAGCAGCATTACCCTTAGTTTTTTTCCACTTGTGTTTTCTAGGGAGGTAGGTTTGTCATTTGAGCCTTGCCTAAAAAAGGCACTATGGGGGTGGCAAGAGCCTTGGCCAATATCCGGAAGCCTAGGGGGGACAGGTGCAAGCCATCCCTTGTGAAGCAGCGTGGCTTGTCAAGCATGTCATCCCAAGCAGACAGACACTGGATCCCCGTAGAATGACAGCAGTAATTAAGCCAATTGTTAAAACCGATCATTTTGTCTTTGTACTGTGACATCATTCTTGGTGAGGGTAAGATGCTGCTCAGGGTCAGGGTCATACCGGCCTGGGCTACATAATCAGAGAGCTCCTCTGTCTCTTTTCATGTAGTCCAGGGAGGTACGTCTCAGGTCGTTCACACCGGCATGTACAATGACTGAGTCATATTTGTACTTGCTGTGGAGTGACCTGAGTGCTTGTGTTATGTGGCGGATTCTAGCTCCCGACAGGCAGCTTACTGTGACCCTCTCCTTGTTCAGTCTGGTGAGCGGGACGTCAGTGTGCCTGACTATGGAGTCACCTATTACAAGTGTGTTTGGCATGTTGTTTGGCCTTAAGGGCTGTGACTGTTTAGCACACTGACTTTGTGAACTATGTGTTGCATGTGCTATGTCTTGAGGTGGTGGTTGCTTGGGTGTCTGCTTTGGAGGCCTCTGTTTTGGTAGATTTTTAATCAGCGCCTCCGAGTATGTTTTTGTGTGTTTATGTGTTTGGTTTGCAGTTGTGATAGTTCTATATGAGACTGGGTTTATGGTGTGCGTGGTTACCTTCTCCTCCTGACTGGTCTTGCCAGTACTGAATTGAGAGAGCTCAGCCTCCAGTTTGGCTATATAGTTGCATCTCTCGCATATATTTGTATTTGTTGGGAGGAGGAGAGGGTTGTCTGTGTACATGAGGCAATTGTAACATTGCCTCAGGATTCCCAGATTCACCAGCTGAACAGGAGAGGACGCCAGCAACTGACCCTTCGACATGCTAGAAATAGTAAAAAAGATTGCTGTGTAACCGAGTCAGAAAGGACCTATAGGGAAATGGGTACTTAACAGAATTTAGGTGAATGAAGTACTTTTCGTTTGTTTAAGAGTGCTTTACCTGTAGTAAAAGTTAGTTTAGATGTTTTCTGTATTTATTTGAAACTGTCCTTCAATGTTTAAAATGTTTCCTGTGATTTTAGACTCTGAAGTTACTGGGTTTGTGTACTGAGTATTGTCTTGTTCTTTTATTATTTATTATTTAATATATTTAACCCTGTTTTTGTGGCTGATATTTGTGAGACATATTTAAGCTCTTAGTGTACTTGCATATGTATTTGGTGACACTGTACAGGCCACTCTTAAATAGCCATACAAGTTTTGGTTAAAACTACCATTTGGATTAATAGTAACATTACACAGTAGGATTGGACACCCTTTGTAGAGGCTTTATAGTAGCTGATAAGAGTGGTTGGTGGCAGTGATAACTACCTTATAGTCTGGGCAGAAGGGGGCACAACTAGTAAACCTGTGCCAGCCTTTCCCAGGTGTGTGCCTGTGTGTGTTTATATATAAATCAAATCTCAAAGTGTGTGTGTATGTGTGTGTCTGTGTGTCTGTGTGTCTGTGTGTCTGTGTGTCTGTGTGTCTGTGTGTGTGTGTGTGTGTGTGTGTGTGTGTGTGTGTGTGCGCTACTTGGGCAGGGACACAAAGCACTGGTTGGGCAGGGAGGGCACTGGAGGTTTTGGCTTGACCACTCAGCTGATATCTCAACTGTATAGCTGTGCCAGTGGGCAGTCTTATTGGGGATCTGGAGAGAGAGGGAGAAACCAGCCCCAGACTGGCTGTGATCTTTGTGTGCTCTTAAGGGAAATTGCACTTTACTGTGTGTGTACTTGACATCCTCCCAGTGTGTACCTCCTAGCTCTTGCCAGTGGTGAGGACTGTGGCTCCTTGATTACTGAGCCAGTGCAGGGGCATCAAAATTTCTATCAGGGCCAGGTCAGAGACTGTCCTGTAGCCAGGCACAGGTCACCCCTTAGCAACTTGTAGGAGACAGAATACAGTGCAAGGTTTCACTCTTTCCTCATTAGACTTGTTATGTGTACCTTGTAAGTTCTTGGTGAGAAACCTCTGTGGTCTTTCCAGCTGTTGCAGGTGTTTGGTGCAGTGCCTGCAAAAGGGAGCATTGTACTCAATTATTGGTCTGATGAGGGCCAAGTATAATGGAATTATAACTTTCTTATATCTAGATGTGATGCCTTTACCAATAAGATGTGCCACATAGAAGGATGTCCTTACTACTGTGGACAAATAGTGGTCAAAGATTAAGGTTGCTATCAACCTGAGTACCCATATCATGTCCCACTACGTCTACACTTAGAGGAGGTGCTGTCTATAATATAATTAGCAGGGATGTCAGCTTTCCCAAATGGAATAATCATGCATTTTTTGCATGTAGCTTTAATCCATGGCTTTGGCACCAATTATTTGTCTGTGTTAATCCCGTCTGCAGTATATTAACATGATTGGTGGACTCAATGATTGCTCCCAGTTTGCAATTGTCAGTGAACTTGGTCAGCCACAGGTTGTCCCAAGTTTGCTTGGTCTTCTGATAAATAAATTCTGAACAGTAAGGAGCCCAACACAGAATTGTGTGGTATGCCACTGGTAACTGGTCTTATGCTAGAGGTGAAGTCACCCACTTTGACAGCATGTGTCCTGTCAGTGAGCCAGTTGGCTACCCATCTGGTAATTGAGGGGTTTATTCCCAACTGGGAGAGTTTCTGTATAATACCTGAGGGCAGATTGTGTTAAATGCCTTGGTTAGGTCAAGATAGGTGGTATGCACTGTCTTTCCCTCATTCAGAGCCTTGAAGACTTTTTCAAAGAAGTCAACCATGTTTAACAGGCATGATGTACTTTTAATGAATCCGAACTGGGTTGGGTCCAGAGTTTGAAGATTTTCTATGTCCTTGTTAATAATGATTCTTTCCATGGCCTTGCAGATGAGGCTAGTCAAGCTATAATTTCCATTGTTGGTTGATGGTCCCCCTTCGTGCAGACAGATTACTGTTATCCTCCATTCCACTGGAACATAGCTAGTTTGCAGGCTATGGTTAAACAGGAATACAAGTGGATCTGCTAGGTCATGTTTTAAATTGTTTAAAAGGCAACCTGGGATGTTATCTGGTCCCGTTGATGCCATGTTTTGGCCTCGGAGTGTGCTACGATGACTTGCTCTCTTGAGATAATAGCTGAGGAATGCTGGCAGGTATACTTTGTGGGATGATTGGAGAGGACAGGGGCTGAAGTGTTCTCCAAATCTGTCAGCTAGCAGGTTGGCTATTACCTCCATTTGAGTATGGGTGGTGCCATCCACAATCAGTTTAGCGCATAGTTGAGTATTCCCATTTAGATTTTGGATGTAGTTAAAGAATATCTTGTGATTATCCTTAGCTAGGGAGGCTGTTTTCGCTCATAATTAGCTTTGGAGGACTTGACAAGATCTTTAATTTGTTTGTTTGAGCTATTGAAGGATTTCTTCCTCTGCTGAGCCAGTTTCCTCTTATTCTTGGATATTAGTTTATTTTTCTTGTTGTAGCCTGTTTATACTAGGGGTTCACCAGGGTGGCTTGTTTTTACGGCAGGTTTTAATCCAGTCAGGTACAGCCAATTGTATACAACTGCTTAAGTGGTTATACAAGGCATTGATGTACACCGCTGCATGGGAGGCCATGTTATCTGCATTTCAGGGGGCTTTGAAACTTCTTATGCCTTCACTTAGTAGGCAGTAGTTTGTCTTTTGAAAAAGATCTTAAGCATTTTTGCACTTGATGGGGTATCTGGTCTTATAATTACATTGAACAAGATTGATTTATGGTCCAAACATAGCAGGGAGGACATCGCACATGGGAGGGTGCAATGCTGTCCCATGTTAGTGAGTACTATGTCCAGGATAGTTGAAACTCTTGTGGGTGTGCTGACTAACTGGTCTACAGCATTTGCATTGACAAAGTCCAAGAACCTCTGAGACAACATGTTTGTGGTCGTGTATGTTTCCCAGTTGATGGTAGAGTAATTAAAATCACCCATGAATAAGGTGTTGGATTATATGGCAAGTGACTCCAGTAAGTCCAGGTATGCGGTATGCTTTTCCAGTTTCATGGTGGAGGACCTATAGCTAGCTATGATGTGGTAGGGGCTTTATCTATAGTTAATTGGACATGGACTAGCTCAAGAGAGTCATAGTATCATAGGATCATAAAAGGTTTCTAGGCTAATGGCCATAGCGCCCTTACAAGCCTAGCCAAGTAGTTTAACTAGTACTGTTTGACCAGTCTCGAGGTGTAGTTATCCTTAATGAAGATGGATACACTTGCTCCTTTGGTTCTTTCACTCTGGTCTGAACGTATGAAAGGCATTGTAGCCCTGCATGGCCAGGGTGCTTTCCACGCCTTTGAACCATGTCTCAGTGACTGCACAGATGTCAGCATCTTTCAAAGTAAAAACTGTTTCCAGAGAGTGCAGTTTGTTTAGACTCCTGGCATTAAGCAGCAGTGCCTGGAGTTTATTTAGACAGGATTTTGTTATGTTGGGCGGTTGGTTATTTTCCATGTCGCTATTACCATGTAGTATTGGTATAATTCCCAAATTTATTTTACTGGTGTACACTCATGCACATTCATGCACATGCCTGCACACTTTTATACATTACTAGTTTACTTCATCCACTGTTATCTGTATGTTTTGTGTTTTTAATGCTAGTTTTCATTGTATAAACATGTTTTTTGGGGCTGTAAACATGAAAACATTTATGACAGTTTCTTTTGTAAAGCACTGGCATTTTTGCTGAGCTGTTATTAACTTTGTTTTTTATGCACATTAATACACATGGATGTATATTTACTATATATTATTAGACAGATGTATTTTTATATTTATAGTGTTCTAGTTTGATTATGTTTATGGTTAGACAGCTATGTGTTTTTCTTGATTTTCATTCTTGTCACAAACGTGATAAATGCTTTATTGCATTAGTTAGCCAAAAGCTATTTTACTTTAAACTCTTTTTATGTATATGTTATATTTTTCTTAATACCTGATCTTGGAAGGTGGGTTGCAAATAGATAGGTAGTATTTTCCTTAACTAGGATTTAGTTTGGTCTAATTAGTAGTAATATGTGGGGGTGGGAACTTGCTGTTCTAAAAATGCACTTTTATAGTCCTGTTTATATTGTATGCCATGAATAGGATGATATGTTTAATATTAAAATATTTCTGATTTTTTGTTACTGAGGATTGCTGGTCTGTGATGAATAAAGGCTTGCTGCTTTGGAATACAATCTGGGTTTCATGATTTTTGGAAATTATTGTGACTGAGCTCATCAACAAAGTTTTAAGAAAACTAGTTTCTGTTTTTTATTTTTTCCTCAAGACTTGTGGTGGTGAGTTTGGAGCTAGACAGATTCCTGTGCATGTTCATTTTTTTCATTTTTTTATATTTGTATGTATATGACCAACGTGCTACTCTGTGCCAAGGCAAAGACACATTCCTTATTAGGAGAAATGTTAGCCAGGGGGCAACTGGATGCAGTAAGCTGAAAGTAACAAAAGGAGTATTTGGTGCCCTTGCAGGGAGATAATGTATTTGGAATCATCCCCTGGAGGAGTGGAAACTGACATCAGGCCTGATCCACCCCAGGAATCTTGATAGATCTCCTTTTACACCATATTTCTGTAAATGCACTGCACGTGAGCACATTAGGCTGACCACAGCAACTACTGGCTATGTATTATTTTAGACACATCAGGTTGCAATCCATGTCAGGATGGCAGCAGAAATAAGTTGGTTTTATATAGTATATCTTCAGGGACACCCTTAGTGTACAAACAAGATGGTAATTGGTTGGGCATAAGTACCCATGCTTACTTTCATGTATATTCACTGGGCAGAGCATTGACACAGTGACACTTATAGAGCCTGGGGCACAATAAAATGCTGATGGTAGCAACTGTGCCAGGAATTATGCTGATGATAAGACACAGATACTTGAGAAATATTCTGATGACTGACACTGTCTTTCTCCATCATGTTTATGGATGCATCTTCAGTACAATCTGAACGTGTGGTCTCACCCACACAACAATTTGAAGCTGTACAAGATGAATGCTCACCATATCCAAAGGGGGTGGAATACCCCATGGTGCCTAGCACCAGTGCTGCACTGCTACCTCTGCAAATATAACAGTGAATTTGCACTCTGCATCTGATATAGGTACACCCATCATTTCACTGTCTAACAAGTATGTCTGATGTGACATGTTACAGGTTGATCCTCATGTGGGCTCAATCAGCAGATGTGTCAAATTATCATCCAGGCAAAAATCTGCTGCAACTGAGTCCAGCCAGGATCTCACTGCTGTGTTACTTTTTTATCCATGAGGACACAAAGGCCAGGAATACTGTAATAATTGGTCTTCTGCAGTCTTTGCCAGCATGGATTGCTTCTCTGGACAGCATATTAGTATCGGTGCCATAAATATGGCTTGACTAGTTTACACTACTTTATTCAAAAGTTTTTGTAAATGTTAATTTATTAAAAAGTGACTTGAAACAAAGTTTTATTTTTACATAAAGGGTGTTCACGTGTATAAGG
This sequence comes from Protopterus annectens, assembly GCF_019279795.1. Lineage (NCBI taxonomy): Eukaryota > Metazoa > Chordata > Ceratodontiformes > Protopteridae > Protopterus > Protopterus annectens. The sequence goes on from NC_056729.1 coordinate 1,120,679,987, forward strand.
ATGTATCCAAACTTGTTTGTGTGTAAAAAATAAGCTGTTTTAAACTGGTTCTTTAATTGAAATACCAGAAATTGCTAAAGGCTGGTAAATATATCTGTGTAACTTTGGCAGTTGTAAATCCATCCGCAAACCCTTTTTCCCATTTTTGTACACGGGATTGGGCTGTCACTTCAACAGTGACAATCATCTGGAGCCAAGGTTTGCACTGCTGGGTGACTAGCCCTGTCGTAAAAATTTGTCCAAAAATATTCAACATACTGTTTATATGATACCAGCTGTTACGGTGTGACATTTCCCCTGTACCATTCAAATACAAAGATTTGTTCTGCAATTTCAGTGTGGAGGTTCTCCACTTGATTAAGGAATGATGGAACAGTATTGCAATATTTCATAAGTTGGTGGTCACATAGAGGACATCTGAGATGGCTGTGCACAGATCAACAGCATACTTTCAGCTATCCCAGTATGATAATAAAAGAAACTAAGAAATAAGATTCAGTGATATTGTCAGCTTGAGTAAAATTCAGTTACTGGCTAGAAAAGTACGCAGCCTGCATGGCAGCAAAGAAGAAATTTAGAGAACCTGAAAGAAAATCAACCAGAAAAGATGATGAGAAAACACCGGCTAGGAAGAATCTGGTAGCTGTTCAGCAAAAAGCAGTTCCAGCTCCAGCTTTGTTACAGAAGATGGCTTCCAGTAATTTATAGGGAAAAAATAAATTGAATGTACTCAGAGATGATTAAGATAAATGTGAAACACTGAAGGAGTGTGTAACTCTAATAACAAAAGGCTGGAATAATTGAAGAAGCTTTAACAGCCATTCAGATGAACTGATAAAACTACAAAAATCAGAGGCTGAAATGAAGAAAAGGCTGGCTGAATATGAGACTTCACAAACAGAACAGTTTCAAAAATGGTTATAAGACAGAGCCTGCATAAAAAAGATTTTCTGCTGTATCAGAGAAACTGGAATGAACAGATTTTATTAATTTTATGAAAACACAAATAAGCAACTGGACTAGTATTCCACAGCAGTAGTTAATTGCAAGGGTGTTTGTGGAAAATGATTATTCATCATACACCAGTCAGAATAGAAGCAAATGTATCCCAGCAATCAGGGAATGTCAAGAGATAGGTGTAAAATTCAAGGTGCTGTAGCTATCTTCGGAATATTTTTTTTCGTGCAGGATCAAAAACATTTGTTGATGCAAAAAAGACTAAGAAAAGGGGTGGGGGTTGGTATAATGGTTATGGTGTTTAACTTTGGTCGTTATCATAGTTTCATAGTATAGTACTAGGCTATCTGCCCTGGGGCATTTGTAAGCCTAGCCATAGTGATGTGGCATTTGCTACCCCATGAAATGGTACAAAAATGTACAGAATAAATTTAGAATACTGTGTCTAGTGGTGACACAATGAAGGTCCCCTTATATAATAGAATTAGTTTACTGTGCCCCTGTCTAGCAGTGACACAGATGTGACCCCTGGGGTAAACTTACGATCTCCCATCCACTCATCAAGATTTCTCTTGAAGAGAGTCAGTGAGGGCTCTGCCTAATACGAACTGGGATCTTGTTCCAAAGCATGGGAAGCCTCTGGGTTATGAATCTATCCCTCCAGCATGTCCTATTCATACTTGTGCTGAGGTTTAAGTCTTTAGCTCTCGTGGTCCTGATGGACTTGGATTTTTTGAGGTGGAGCATGTCCATCAGATCCTGATTGGACATGGCTTTGTACGTCAGGCAGAGATCACCTCTGAGCAGGCGGTATGATACTGAATAGAGCTGAAGTTTCTTTAGTCTGGCAGAATAAGACATATATTGGAGACCCTTGATCCTCTTGGTGAGGTACTTTTGTGGTCTCTCCAGCTGTTGCAAATGCCGGGTGAGGTACATACCAAATGGGGCATTGTACTCAATCATGGGTCTGATGAGGGAGGAATATAGGGGAACAATGACATCCTTGGATCTGGATGTGAATCCCTTCATGATGAGGTGTGCAAGGTAGAATGTTTTTCTAACCACTTTGGCAACGTGGGTATCAAATGAGAGGTCGCTGTCGACTTGGGTCCCTAGGTCTCTGATTACTTTTTCAGTACTCAGTGGGTTGCTGTCTATATGATAATTTGTGGGTACTTTGTTTTTCCCAAAGGGGATGACTATACATTTTTTGGCATTTAGTTTAAGGCCGTGACTCCGGCACCAGTTGTCCGTTTCTGTGAGGCTTTTGTGTAGGATGTGTGTGTCTGCTGGTGTATCGACTATGGCGCCTAGTTTGCAGTCATCTGCAAACTTTGTCAGCCACAGCCCTCCCGTGTTTGCTTTAACATCTGAGAAATAAATGCCGAACAAGAGGGGTCCCAGGACAGATCCCTGTGGGACACCACTTGTGACTGGCTTTGAGTCTGACATTGCTCCAGCGATTTTAACTTTATGGGTTCTGTCCTTTAGCCAGTTTGCAACCCATCTAGTGACATAAGGATTTACATTTAAGCTGTTGAGCTTATCTATGATGCCTGAGTGGGGTATTGTGTCGAAGGCCTTAGCCAAGTCCAGGTATGCTGTATGGACTGCTTTGCCCTCGTCAATGACTCTAGTGACTGTTTTGAAAAAGTCAACCAGGTTTAAAAGGCAGGATCTGCACTTTACAAAGCTGAACTGGGTGGGGTCAAGTGTCTGTAGGTCCCCTATGTCTCTGTTTGAGTTCCATAATGATTCTTTCCATAGCTTTGCAGACCAGGCTGGTTAAGCTTATGGGGTGGTAGTTTCCAGGGTCTGTAGAGGCACCCCCCCTTGTGGAGTGGGACCACTGTTGCTGTATGCCAGTGTTCAGGTACATATCCCGAAGTAAGGCTAAGGTTAAATAGCATTTTTATGTGTGGGTTTAGCTCCTCTTGGAGTTCACGTAACACACAACCCGGGATACCGTCAGGTTCCATTGATGCTGTGTTTTTTGCTTTGTTTAGGGCGGTTCTCACTTGGACATGAATATGGACACTCCCCCTCCCTTTGTGGTTCGGCCCGGGTTTTGGGGCCGAAAAGCATGATACGAGGTATAGCCTGGTAACGCTGGGGTGCTCTCAGGAGCCTTGAACCAGGTTTCAGTTATTGCACAGACGTCGATGTTCTCCATGCTGAGGAGTACATCAAGTGCCTGCATCTTGAGATTTAGACTTCTGGCGTTGAGCAGCATTACCCTTAGTTTTTTTCCATTATTATTTTCTAAGGAGGTGGGTTTGTCTTTTGAGCCTTGCCTAAAAAAGGCACTATGGGGGTGGCAAGAGCCTTAGCCAATATCCGGAAGCCCAGTGGTGACAGGTGTAAGCCATCCCTTGCGAAGCAGCGTGGCTTGTCCGACATGTCATCCCAGGCAGACAGACATTGGATCCCCTTAGAATGACACCAGTACTTGAGCCAATTGTTAAAGCTGATCATCTTGTCTTTGTATTGTGGTATCATTCTTGGTGAGGGCAAGATGCTGCTCAGGATCAGGGTCATACCAGCCTGGGCTACATAATCGGAGAGCTCCTCTATGTCTCTTTTCATGTAGTCCAGGGAGGTACATCTCAGGTCATTCACACCAGCATGGACAATGACTGAGTCATATTTGTACTTGCTTTGGAGTGACTTGAGTACGTGTGTTATGTGACGGATCCTAGCTCCCGATAGACAGCTCACAGTCACCTTCTCCTTATTCAGCCTGGTCAGCGGGACATCAGTGTGTCTGACTATAGTCACCTATTACTAGTGTATCAGGCAAGGTGTTTGGCCTTAAGGGCTGTGATTGGTTGACACACTGATTTATTGAAGTATGTGTTGCATGTGTTTTGTTTTGAGGTGGTGGATTTTTGGGTGTCTGCTTTGGGAGCCTCTGTTGTTTTGGTAAGTTTTTTATTAGAGCCTCCGAGTATGTCTTTGTGTTTTTATGTGTTTGGTTTGCAGTTGTGGTAGGTCTATGTGGGACTGGGATTGTTGTGTGTGTGGTTGCCATTTCCTCCTGTCTGGTCATGCCAGCCCTGAGTTGAGAGAGTTCAGTCTCCAGTTTGGCTATATAGTTGCATCTCTCACATGTATTTGTGTTTGTTGGGAGGAGGAGAGGGTTGTCTGGATATTGGCTAGGCATGTAATACTCTACAAACTGATTGCCTAATATTTAAGGAATTATTAGTTAACATAATGGTTATGATATTACCTCACAGATGCAAGGTGCAGAACTTGATTCCCACCTCTGAAGAAAATTGGCTAGGCTTAAAATGGCCCACAAGGCAGCTAGCCTTGTACTTAGTTATGAAACTATAAATAGTTTATCCAACAAAACATGAACCAGCAAACAGAAGGGGACTCTGCTTCTCATTCACTTGACAATAAAGCTCATAGAGAGACTTTGCAAGTGAAACCTTTTCCAATGTTTGAAAGGAAAATACTTAAGAGACAGAAGTAAGCACATAAGTTGACTAGAAGAATCAGGAGTACATTGGGATTGAACCAGAGGTTGGTGTTGGTAGATGGAAATGAACAGGAAAAAGACCAGCAACACTGAAATTAATGAATAAGTGAGATATTATAAAGCATCAATCACATTTGTGAAATATGGCTTTGCAAGAAAAAGAGGCTGGCAAGAAATGGAGTTTTGTTGACTTTGTTAAACTTGTGAATGGCCTATAAAGCATATACTCCACTTTATTAATGTTTAGAAGGACACTAAAAGTGAAAGCAAGCAACTATATGCAAACATGTTTTTGCTCTTATTAGTATTTGTTTAAAATATTTTGTGATATAAACGGCATGCTATATACAGTAAAGCAGTTCTGTGTAGTGTAGTCAGGGTATTTTAAATGTGAGGGGGGACTCTTCAGTGACTGTTGTATGTGTTAAAGATATTAAAGTATACAAGTAATTTTTTAGTTGTAAGAAATATAAGCTTTACAATATAACACAAGACGAATGGCTATAAAAAGCAAGTGTAATGTAAATATGCTGTGATCTTGAGTTGGTGGGTCGGGTGTAAAAAAAAAGTGCACTGATTATAGTATATGTAGAATTAAGATATTTTCTCTTATTTTTACAAGTGTAAATATCTAAATTAATGCCTTGGCATAAGCTATAAGCAGGTGATTTTTTTTTGCAAGCAAATAGGTTTGAAAAATAAGACAAAAAGATAAAAAACATGATAAATGCCATGCTTCTTTCATTGTTAAAAACAGAAGCTTGTTTTTTTTTTTCCATTTGGAAAAATGTTCAGTGGGAGTAAAGAAGTATGCTGCTAAGGCAGCTGAACAGAATGCACTACTTTTTATATTTAGATGATTTGTCTGCAGGTACAAGCAATAAATATTGTGGGTTCTCAGCATTCTTTGTTGAAGGAAATGCAAATTTTACTTGTACATTGTCAAGCAGTTCGGTGAAAATTTAATTTTGAAATTATGGGAAGTGAATAAGAGATAGCAGCCTGTCTAGCACCCTTAGTACTTTAATGCATTTAATAGAACAGTATACAATTTAGTTTTATTTAAAGATAGTCAGTGCCCTTTTTCTTAGGGCTAAAAGTTAATGTTTTCCGAAAGCTTACAAGCTATTTTTCACATCTGGGAGGGGAATACAGATAAGATAAGAACAGATAGCAATCAGTGTAAGTGGGAACACAAGCTGTAGTATGTGCTGGGTAACTTTAATTTTAGCTTAATTTTAGTTTAGGTAATACCTGTGGGTGCAGCTGACAAATTGGGTCAGTTCTTATTTTTGAAGATGTGTATAGTGTGCATTTGTTCTAAGTTAATAGGGGATGGGGTGTTTTGAAAATATATTTAGTTTTTTTTTTGAAGAATTTCATTAAAACAAAAAAAGTCTTGAAAATGTGAACTGGGTTCAAATGGAGATGAGAATAAACAACTGTATAAAAGATCAGCTGACACACATGAACATTGGAAATACACATTCAAAAAACTTGACATTTATAATAGGTGGGAACAACTTTTTTTATCATAATGGCTATGTTATCTATATTATATTGGAAGATAAATGGTATTACAGGTATAGACAAAAAGGAAAGAGTGTTGAATTAAATTAAGAAATACAGAGTGCAAATAGTATTGCTGCAGGTTACACATTTGGCAAAAAATGAGCATGTGAATTTGACAAAGAAAGGATTTCATGCATATTCAGCAGAATATCAGGGACAAAGGAAACTTGTATAAATTGCTAGAGGAGCTCCAACTGAAAGAAGAGGAAAAAAGACAATAGTGGTAAATTAGTGGTAGTAAGTGGCTGTTGATAAATGAGGATGATTGCTCTGACATATTTATATTCCACCAAAAACTGCTATTATGGAGTTTAAAAAAATTTGGAATAAATAATCAACTTTCAGCTGGGAATATTACTTATAGGTGGGGACTGGAACTTGATTTGTAATAGTCAGGATGTGGCAGGGGGACATAAAAAAGAAAATATAACAAAATAGGGTAGAATGCTGAATTTGTTTATAGAAATATTTGGTAAGGAAAATGTCAATTCAGTAATAGGAACTTGAACATAATTTGCATATTATTACTCATGGTACAATAACTGGGCTATACTAGATATAAATTGTATATCACATGAATATGTGCATTTAATTGAAAGCCTTAGCATACATCCAATAAATATTTCAGATCACGCATCGATAAAAACAAAGTTAAAATTGCAGGGTGATGAAGTAAAAATGAGATGCTGGCATTTTCCCACCTACCTGTTAAAAAGAAGGAATTTAAGGAATGGCTAGTGGAAATTATTTGAGAGTTAATAGGGAAGACAGAAATATCTTCAGAATTGGTGCTGTTGCTTTATCTACTTCCCTGAGTTAGATGTTAGTATTTTATTACTTCAACAGAAATGTGTAGATTTTTATTTTATTTTATTTAGATTAAACTAGTGTGATTTTATACTACATATATTTATATTTTAATATGTTTTTAATGTTTCATTTATTTTACACTATAACAAGTATGTTAGGTTTTAAACGTCCTGTTTTATGTTGAGAACTTTTTTTTTTTAATAGTTAGTTTTATTTATTGTATGTGATTGGTGGTTTTTGTAATTGGGATGGGTATAATATCACAGTAGTGCAGTTTTTTTTTATCTTGCATCTGATGAAGTCTACTTGATAAAAACGCATCAGGATATTTGGGTGTTTATGTGCTGCATCTGTGACCTTCAATAAACTGGTATATCAGAGCTGCTTTGGGCATTTAGTGCATTTTTTTCTGGTTCTGGTCTATTTTTACAGCACTTGCTTCTACTTTTGTGATCTTCAGAAATCATAGCTAGTGAGTGGGATAAAATGAAAATTAAGTTCAAAAATGTGGTCTAAAGAAAAGTGTAAGAGAAATTTAGAGGAACTAACAAAGGTTAAAGGTTGCAGAATAAGGGGGATCTCACAGAACAAGAAGAGGCAAAAAGCAATGTGCCAAAGAGAAAATAAAGGAGTATAACTCCAAGGCACAAAAACTTTTAACAAAATGACTTAGGCAACCAGAAGTAGAAAGGGGTGCCCTCTGATTTAGGGAGCCTATAACAAGAAATATAAATAGGGATCCTGTAGTGGTATTAGAGATATTTTGGAAATGTTTTTGAAAATTTGTATAAAGCAGAGAAAGATGTAAATAAATAAAGAACACAAATGAAAATATTTATGGAAGATTTAATTATGCAAAGGGTAGAGGCTCAACAACTAACAATTAAGTTAGGTGGCGATAAAATAAAAGCGGTGATGTATAATCAATCTTCAGGCAAGTCTCCAGAAACAGATGGTCTTCCTGTGGAAGTTAGGAGGAAAGACAGTGATTAAAGATCTGAAAGATTTCATTTAACCGTATTTTAAAAGGAGGGGAAATACCAACATCTTGGAAGAAAGCTGTAGTGACCGTATTACTTAAAGATGGTAAAGACCTATCAGGCATAGCTTTATATAGACTAATTTCAATTTTAAACCATGATTATAAAGTGTTATGTCTATACCAACTAAAAGAATGGCAAAAATTTTGTCAAACTGATAGTTATGGATCACTATGTTATGGTAGAGAGGAAGCAAATATTTGACAACATTAATAGAATAATGATCAAGAGGGATGCAGAATGTAAGAAACGGAAGCTGTTGTTGGTGGGTGTCGAAGAAAAGCATTTGCTAAAGCAAACTGGGATTTTATGAGTAGGGCAATGAAAGCATATGTTTTTTGTGATACAATAATAAAGTTAATTAGGAGGATATGTAAAGGATTGTAGGCAATAATTAAAGTGGGAGGGTTCTCTGATAGGTTGTGTTTGAACAGATGAACTGGAGTCTGCATGTCCTCCCTGTGCTTGCATGGGTTTCCTTTGAGTGCTCTGGTTTCCTCCTACAGTTCAAAGACATGCAGTAGGTGGATTAGACAAGCTAAATTATCCACATATGTGAGTATGCATTTGAGTATGTGGTATGAAAGAACAACTGTGAAAAGGCTAGCCACCCAGCAGTGTAAATCTTGGCTCTAGATGATTGTCATTGTTGAAGTAACATTGCAACCCCATGTTGAAAAAATAGGAAAGTGGGATTTTGGATGGATTATATTTAATTTATTTAGTGTTTATTGCCATTTGAATACTGGGAAAGTCTGACTGGATAGAAGAGCACTTTCAGCAGATGCTCTGGGAGAAAAGCTCCAAATTATTACAAAACATTTTAAGAACAATGATTTTTACGATCTTAAAAAAATCTGCAGTTTAAATAATTATAACAAATTAGACATAATATAAAAACATTGGCTAAGAATCAATGCAAGGTATGTGACAATCATTTAATATTCTGAGAAATTTGAGACAGTTTGTAGAGAATTTAAAGGTAGTGTAGTCTAACACAAATAGGAACTGCAATATGAAGTGAGGGAAAACAGGTTTATGGTATATTTAGAGAGAAAGTCAAAGAAGAGAATTTGATACCAGCAAGGGAGTAAGTGAAGAAGGGAGAGTAAGGAGATAGAAGGAATGACAAAGTACTTGTTCACAAATTAGGGATGTAGTCAGTCCTGGTGTTGACCAAAAACAGAGGCAGATTTTAGTTAGGAAGCCTTTCAGAGTGCTTTTGAAAGATGGGAGGGTATAGACTTGATATATTCAGGTAAGGAGTTCCATTCCTTAGCAACCTTGTATGAGTACAGACAATTCCCAATAGATTTGCTAGGTTTGTAGACAGGCAGGAGGTTTTGGTCACTGAATCACAATGACTGACTGGGAACATAGTTGTGTAGAACATTTTTTATTGGTGGACAGGCAGATGGATACTGGAAAATTTTATAGGCGGTAGAAAGTTGTGTTGATTATATTTAGAGCCATTGGCAAAGAAAATAAGGGACTCAGAAATGCAAGGATATAATTGGTATGGTAATCAAGAAAAGCTGTCTTTATTTCCAGATGATATTATTTTGTACCTCATAAATCCAAAAAATGACATCTCATAGTTGTGGAACATTTTGAGACAGCTTCAAGTCTTTTCAGTATGTAAAATTAATGAAGAGAAAACAAAGGCTATAACTGTATAATATGTAGCCAGACATGAATTGGTTCAGCAATATCCACATTTATGGGGACACAATACAATTAAGTATTTAGGAATATGGATTAAAAAAAAATATGTTATGACAGCTAAGGATATGTGGGAAGAGACTAAACAAAAAATAACACAAAATCTGAGAAAATGGAGCTCTTGTTTATGGATATAGCTAGCAAGGCACAAGCAAGAGTGTACATGTTTTTAGTCCCTTCTGGTTTATATATGGGTCAGACACATTTTTATCAACCACAGGAGGAGTTGTGAAAAATAATTAATAAAGAGTTGAAGGAACTTATCTGGGAGGAAAAGAGGGCAAGAGTTAAGTGGAATAAGTTGATCCTTCCACTAACAAGGAGGTTTAGTATTACTTGATTTGAAGAAATGTCTTAGAGCTGCACAGCTAAAGCTCATATACATAACACAAACAGAAAGTTATAATTCAAAATGGAAAGGGGTGATGATGAAGTGGGGGGAAGTTCAAGAAATAAAGAGAGAGTGGAATTTTGGATGCATATCTTTTAAGAAGAATAGTATGCAAACACAGGGAGGACATGCAGACTCTCCACAGAAGGCATCCCAGCTGAGAAGCAAACCAGGGAACTTCTTGCTGAGAGGAAGCAATGCTGTCTGCTGTGCCACTGTGCTGATAGCTCTAAATATAAAGTAAATAACAAAGAAGAAAGGGGACACCCTTGCATGTTTTCTTTGCTGAAATACAATGTATCTGAGAGTAACACTCCCACTGCTGTTCATACTGGTGATAGACTACATTAGCAAACAGGTTAGAGGGGACATATCAACAAAGCTGCTGTATGTAGATGATGTGGCATTGCAGGTAGACTGTGAGCAAGAACTGTAACAAAGGATAAGGGAATGGAGTGAAAAAAGTAAAGATATACAGGATGAAAGTGAGTACAGATAAGACTAGCGTAATGTCAGCAAATGGGGGAAATCAGAAGTAGCTAAGAACTGAGACAGAAGGGAAACTAGTGGAACAGGTTAACAGCTTCAGTTATCTGAGAGAGGTTGTTGAGGAGAAGGGAAGTCTGAATGAAGAGGTCAAAACTAGAATAAGTAAGGATTCAGCCAACTGTGTGTTAGGAGTAGTGTATGACAGAAAAATGCCAAAGAAGCTGAAAAGTAAAGTGTACAAAACAATGATTTAGCTAGTACTACTGCATGGTACAGAAACCTGAGCAGAAAAGCAGAGCAATTGAGGAAGCTACAGGTGATGGAGATGAAGTGTCTGAGACAAGGTGGTATGATGCACACTGTGGGACATACAAAGAAATGAGGACATCAGAGCAGAAGCCAAATTCACTCCAATTGGAAAAAAGGTGAACAAGAACAGATTACAGTGGTTTTGGCACGTGTAAAAAGTACAAGACCATCTGGTGAAGATTTCATAGGTTCATGGGACAGACAGAAGGAAGGCAAGAGGAAATTAAGTCATCCAAGAAAGAGATGAATGGATTGTATGAGATAAGACCTGTGACAGTCAGAAATGACTGACAAAGAAGGTAGGAGAGTGACAGTAAATAGAGAGAGATGGCAACATATGGGCATGGCACCCTGACCCCATGTTGAAAATAACAACTGGGCTGCTGCTGATGATGATGATGCTGATAATTCTGAAAATTCAGAAAGAATCACCAGAAATTATTTAGATTCTATTTTGGCCTAAGCAAAATTGGTTTTCCCCACATATGGAATTGGCCAAGGGCAATTACCACAAACTTCCTCACAGACTGGATCTGCTCACATAGGATAAGGGGAGTTTGATACACCTTGACATCAAGCAACCGCATCTGACTGACTGGATGATTCAGGTTTTATACCTTTTAGACACCTTTTTCATGAGGACATGCAGCAGATACTAAAGTAGGCAAGAAGGCTTGCTTTTAGAAAGTTATATATTGGCAAAAGGAAAACTAGGGTACCATTAAGGAGTTTGCATGGCTGGTGCTTAAATATGTGTGAGTCCCTATCATCTGGCCTTTTGTATGCATCTGTTAAAGTGCATCTAGCAGCCTTTTAAGCTTGTCTGGCTATGGGTCCCCCTCTTTCTTTGTTTGTGGTTAAACTGTTTATGAAATTGGTGTTGCATATGAAACCCTCCTCACAAACAAATACCTCCATACTGACATCTCAGTTCTGTACTGGAGAAACTAACTTTGCCACTTTGCGAACCTGCCTCTTTGGCTGAGTTGAAGTTTGTTAATTGGAAAATTGTTTTTCTCTGACATCTGCAAGGCAATTATCTGAGCTGCAAGCTGTCACTGTACGGTACGTAACCCTAGCTGGTTTTCCATGGAGATGGGTCACTCTGGGGACTAACCCCACATTAAATCCTAAGGTTGTGTCAGAGTTCACTTTGAATCAAGCCATCAGTCTCGTATTTGTTTTTATTTTTTTTTCCAGAGCCAGAAAACAAGGGAGAACATATTCTTCATACCATTGATGTGCATAGGTAATTCAGGTATTACCTTGACAGAAACAAATCCTTCAGGAAAGCTGACCTATACAGGGACTAAGAAAGGTCAATCCATGTCTGAACAGATTATCTCTTGGTGGTTGTCCTCTGCTATTCTGTTTGGTACTCGCACCCTGATGAAACCATTCCAGGCTGGGTTAGGACTATTCTACCAGGGCCTTAGGGCATAATGGAAAGTTGGGGGGCTGCATACAGATTCTAGAGATAGCCACTGGGTTTTCCATCTGAACATTTACAAAGCACCACAAATTAAACTTGTTTTCTATATCCAGTGTATAGGCTTTTGCAAGGACCATTCTCCAGGGGCTCACAAACCTTTATCATTTCACCTTCTTCCAGGTTGGGTAGGTTGTGGTAATGAACCCATAAGCTACTGCTGCAGTAAAAATGATAAACATATTACAGTTGTGTCAGTTGCACTTACTCATATCAGCAGATGTTCAAATTCATTGCTGCTGCAGTAACCACACCACCCCCTTGTTGTATGGAGTTGTTTTGGGCTACAGCTTTATTCTTGAGAATGTTGCTGTCTGTTGTGGTTAGTCTTTCATTGGTTACAGTAGCTGTGTTTCTTTCAGGATGAACTCCCTGAAGATGTTTTTCACTCCGCGGGTGTTTTTATACTTCCATCCCAAAAGGATAAACCTATAAGTAGACTGAGTGTGTGGGAAGGGGTTAGAGCTTTGGGATGTTGACTGGTTGCAGTGTCCTTGGCATGTTGCAAACCATAGGCTACTGCAAGTTGCAAACCATAGGCTACTGCAACAGTAAAAATTTCTTACATCTACTGTTATAGGTAAGTGCAACTTACACAACTGCAGTTTGTGCATTATATGAGGGGTCTTGCATGACCACTGTTATTCACACATTGACATTGTTGCTCATATGCTACATGTATGCACGGCATATGCTTAATATGGTACGATATGTGATCATACATCTTTATGACATTTGCATGACCACCCAGTCACAGCACAGTGCAGCAGGGGAAGTTCAGTAGTCCATACATAGCTGTCATTTGTGTGCACTGCATGGGCATAAGGTTGACATGAGTAAATTCCATGCATGTTTTCTGCACTGGGGTCATGTGCTTTGCCAGTTCTCATGTACGTATAGTCCTGCTTTTCTAGTGATACACATGAGTTATCACATTTGTGTTGATGTGTCTCAGTGCTGTGCCCCATGTGTGTTTACATCTTCATGAACATAATGCACATAGCATTATGTATGCCATAGTAGAATAAGTGATTGTAGCATAACAGGAATTGTAGTTTTTTACATGCTGTGTGCATGACAGATTATCATTTATGGAAAACTTGTCCTCTGTCAATACAGTAGGAGGATTGTGATGTTTATTGTGCCAAGGCTGTGAATTGTCGCCAGAGCTGCAGTAATGTTTTTACTGCTGAATTGGCAGCAGTAACTCAAGAGCATCTCTGTGAAATCTAGGGTGGCAGTTTGGCTTAGTGGACAGATAGTTGCCTCAATACTGTATAGTTGATGGTAGTACCCTGACCTCTCCTCTTGCGATCCTACATTTGTGTGGATTTCTGTGACCTGTGGATTACTAAATACTTTGTGGGCATGTCTAGAGCTGCCTACTGAGGGCATGATTTCAGGTATGTGAGAGTCTATGCTGTGCTTCCTTTTTGTATGAGTATTACTGCCTGTCACATGTACTGCAGTGGTGGTGCTGCGGTAGTGTTGTCATCTCACAGTTAGACGTTGCCTGTTCGATTCTCAGCTACAGCGTCTTCTCTGTGGCGACATGTGTGAATGGGCATTCCTTCATTGAAGGTTGTGCGTTAGACCCGGCAACCCAGCAAGTAAAAATCTACTGCCAATCATTAACGGAGCGGAGTTCCGCTGTGGTGACCCCTAACTGGGAAAAGCCGAAAGACACAACAACATTGCTGCCTGTCACATGCATAAAGTCATTCCTGATCCCATTGCAAGATGGTAACACAGTGGGTGACATCCCTGCATTGCTGTTGTAACCAATAGTGCAGTAATTAATCTAATTTTGTATAGTGGACCATGCTTAGGCTATATCCATGCCCTTTTTTCACCTTTCCATAATCTCTCCTGTGCAATCTCTGTTTATTTTCTGTGTCCAAAACCCTGCCCCTTTTGTATATTACCTACCTTTGTCTGATTTGTGGCATCCTTTCCATTATATGTATCTTTCCTACCATTTCTCCTCTTCCACTTTCAAAACAACTCACCAGTCCTTTTTTTTTTTTTAATACAAAAAAGGGGACTATTCCCGTAAAAGAAAAAAGAATGCCTACACCTCTGACTTTCCTTTCCCTTTCTCCATCATGTGTGTCACTCTTCTTTATCCTTACTCAACCTCTAATGTCTTATTCCCCCATACCCCCCTCACACACAAACCACTTCAAACTGCAGTTTTTAAATAAACAGTTGCTTTGATGCTGGTGATGTGGCATCAGGGTAATTCACAAATGTACAAAGCATGCTCGGCAGCTATGATATGGAAATTGTGTACTGTATCTTAATACAGTATTACGTAGCTTAGCCAGACCAGCAAATCTTTTGGTGAAGTCAAGAACTAAAAAAGACTAATGTACATATCATGCAGAGAGCCCTTGCATTTATTTTACAAATCTCCTGAACTTCTCTGCCTTCAATGTCTGTTTACGCCTGAAACGCCACGAGTATGCTATTCCAGTCATCAGCAGCAGGGAGTGGGTCTAGGTCGGGCAGCACTGTTTGATATTGTTTGATTGCTTGCCATCAGTGCATATACTCTGATGAGTGCAGTCTGTAGACCTTGGAAGAAACTGAAGTAGTATAAATCATGTTTGAAAACCAGAGTTACAAGCACCAAAACTAGAGAACTGGAGAAATTATTCCATTTCTGAATAATCCAGAAAAGAAGTGGACAGGTAGCAACCTTAGAAAGGACTGAGTTAAAAAAAAATCTGCAAGTCTACAGTTATATTATTACTTTGCATGTCCTCATAACACGAAGAGACTTTGGAATGCTATCTAACAAAATGAATTACCCATTTCCATGCTTGTCACCCGGTGTAACAATCTTAGCACCTCCATCCACAGGCTGAATGCTTGTTGGACTCATGCTGGTGCACTTTTTAAATCATTTTTGTTATCTTCCCTTGTGGAACCCTATTTAAAAATGTCATATTCTTATAATATAAGCTTTCAGTATGAAGGCTGATTTTGGCATAAGCCAGCTAGATTATGCCTCTTACTTTCAAATTATATCTCCCCATATTCATAAGCATCCGCGGTGGTACAGCGGTAGAGTTGTTGCCTCACAGCAAGAGGTTCTCCTGTTCGATTCTCGCTGGAGTGCCTTCTGGGTGGAGTCTGCATGTCTGCCGAGTGGCCTCCGAAAGACATGTGTGAATGCGTGTGCCTTTGCTGAAGGTTGGTCATCGGGCTGGCAACTCGGCACCATAAAAATCAACTGCCAATCATTAGCGGTCCAGAGTTCCGCTGTGGTGACCCCTAACCGGGAAAAGCCGAAAAGACAAACAACATTCATAAGCATCATACTCAGGCCCGTACTGAATCACATTAGTGTTAGGACTGGAAGGTCAGGGACTGTGCATGGTTTTTATTAATACAGAGGAATGACTACAGTACCTCTGACAGTACATTTAATGAACAGGTGACAGAAGCTTTATCTGTATTTTGAATTTCAGATTTGTCTGCTAGTAGTCTGTACTTGAGGCGTAACTGAAACCAACACAGGAATCACAACAAAATGCTCTAAGACATAAATGTGACCCATCCATGGGAAGTTTGCATGCAGTACAGACCATGATACCGAAGCTAAAATTGTGTACTAACACCTGTCTGTCTGTCTGTCTGTCTGGGTATTGCTGAGTGCAGGCTTGGGTATAATTAGCTAACCACATAGCAAGATAGTTGCTCTACAGAGCTCAGAAAACAAATGGCAGCTCCAGTGGCAGAATGTCATAGTCAGTGAGAGTAGTGTGACATGTGCTGTCTGGTATAGGGTCCAGAGGAATAAAGAGACAGGCATGAATGAGGGCTACATGGCTAGAACAGTATAATACATGATGAAACTGGGTACTGCTGGACAGGACAGTATTACTAACTGGATGCTGCTGTCCATGTAGGTATCACATTGACACTGATGAGCTGAAATTTTAACTTTGTTGAATATTATGAATGGAATAGTGATGCTTTCTGTACAAAACATGTGCTACAGCAGCTGTCCGTTGTGGATATACCACCAGTGGCAGCTGCTATGCCCATAGGTCTTTGCTGTCAATGCCAGCATATCCTACACTGTGTGCTGGATGATGGTGTGTCAGATCTGCTTCCAACTCTCAGTCATGTCCGGGTTTGAATCATGATTCAGTGTCCTTTACCGTGACAGCATACTAGGAGCAATTTTAGTAAACTATCTTTTTTTTTTTTTCGTTGCCAGGGGGTACTTCGTCCGCTACGTCCGCTAATGATTGGCAGTGATTTTTTGCGCCGGCTGCTTGCACAACCTTCAACGAAGGAACGCCCATTCATGCATGTTGACACACAAGACGCTCTAACTGAGAGGCAACAACGCTACCGCAGCACCACCACCGCAGATCTCTAGGAGCAATTTTAATACCATTTTAAATATAGAGATCTGGTACTTCTGGTGCTGTCATTAGCAAGGCCTCACTATGTAAAACTGCAGGAGGTGGGACATATATGGTTGAGAGATGGTGGTTGTTTCTACCATACATCATTCTGGAAAGTGTTTTTACATTTCATTCATAAAACATATGTTTTGGGGTCTGTTAACCTTTATGTATCAAGCACACTGTCACCAAGACAGGGACATCGAGTGTGCTCCTTCTTTTCCCAGTGTGGTTAGTCTGCAGGTCTACAGACATAACAACGGAAGCCTCTCCACATCATGCTCCATGAATCACATGTCTGTGAATAATGGACCATTTGTGGATCCCCATTTGCATACTGTACATTAGTGTATGTCACTTGTCCATTGTACTCCTGTGTTTATGAATGCAGAACTGTTTTGCATTTGGGGCTATGCTCCATCCACGTGCAATTGTGCACTATGTTTATGGACAGACGGTAAATTTACAGAAGCTTTGCTGCATTTGAAGAGGAATGAAAGGAAGAAAATAACGGATTCACTTCAAATGTTCTTGCTGAAGACATACAGGCAGGAAAGTAGGTGAATTCTTACACGCTATTGCCCAATTTTGTCATGTAGGCTTCTGAAGTTTTTGTTGAAGACATACCAATAAGCTGACTATTCCTGTCACTGCCATCTCTTGTTGTGAGTGCTTCTGTGGTTGGTCTGAAAAATGGGAGAGATTCTCAACAGTTAACTGTCTCTGCCCATGAAAAAGGAATACAGGCAAGTATAAGGAAATCCCATGGCAGAATGGCTTACAAGACAAAGCTGCTAAGAAAACTCTACTCTTAAAGAGCAATTTCAAGTTACAGTTTTAATAAAGAAGGACATGGCATATCTAATGGTGACAGCAAGAAGCTGTTCACTATACATTTCATTTTCAAACCATGTAGTACAGTTGCCTTTACTTGAGTGGGATACCCTTTGTTTCCCATTAGGCTCCTGATTACAGAATACGCAGTCACTGAATTACTTGCTACATATATTTTGCAGTGACAATAGCTAGGCGCAGATTTGAACAGTCTGAATGTAAGGAAAGACCTGGGGTATGATTATGAAACATCTTACACTTAAAAAGGCAGTGCAGCAAATAGTATTCAGTGTGACATGCAGATGAATAATAATGTTGAAAAAGCAGATTCTTCAATGTATTAATGAGCAGGACCAGCCTTAGGTCAACTGGTGCCCTAAGCAAAACAGCTCCACGATGCCCCTAACCTGGTCTGCCTACACCAAATAAATACTGGAAAAGTTCCCCTGCCTGGTTGGCCTATGGCTAAGGCCAGCTATGCTAATGAGGTGTATGTTACCTTTGCTTACATTATGGTTATATGTACACATGCACAAATGGGAATTCCAAAACTTCTTACACTATTGCACTCCAAAGTTTTGCTGTAATTAAAGGGGAAATGCAACAAACACTGTTCAGCAGTCATACACACATGAATTTTAGCATTGGTAAGACAGATTTTTATCCAGTGCACTAATGCATTATGTTTTGGACTAAGTGAATGGGCAGACTATGAGAAAGCATTGTCATTTGTGGGAGGAGGCACACATAAAGGGAGGCCCTGCTTAATACCTCACAATCACCTTCTGAATGATGCCATTACATATAGGGTTAGGGCCCCCTACCACTGTTTCAAGCCATCCTGTGTGACCATCAGTGATGCCTTCCAGGCTCATTCTTCTTCTGCACCCAGCTGGTGATGTCAGTGCAGAGGGGTTAAACCTCTGAGTGATTCTGAGTGACTATGGTTGCCAGGTAGAAGAGGGCTTAGGAGTGACATGTGTCCACAAAAGTCAGCCAAAGCAATATGGCCTCCCTGGATTTGGGGGGAAAATAATCATGCAGAGTAATATACATATGATACAAGACTTATCACCTTAGTGAAATCTGTGTGGAGTTGCAGAAAACTGGACTTTGCAGTTATAGCTAGAATATCACAGATAACTAAAGTACCATGCAATATGGTCATTCTTGAATACGCATACAACTGTTATGTGTTAACATCAGTAGTTTTAGAAGTCTGAGCACATGTGCATATAATATTGAACAGTGTACCATATAAAAGAATGTGTAATAGTATGTCATTAGTTTGTGTCATGTACGCTAGTAATGTGATAGATTGTGAAACTATAACAATAAACTGGCATATTGCTCTTGAACAATACCAGCATCTGTTTTATACCTAGTATTAGTGAATTTTTCATGCAAGATAAATTGTAGTTATATGAGGGAAATAAACAAATACAATTCACAGTTGTGGTTATGCTATTAATAAATACCCATGAATACTTGTTGTATACTTGTATATGATCACCATGTACATCTGCTGCACAATGTAATGATAGCAGAGGCATAAACAGGTAATAAAATAAGTTTTACCAGAAATTCTAGCAACTACATGTGCTGTGTATATTATAGCATTATAATATGTCCTATTGAGACACTGTTTGTTTGTATGGCTAATGGAAGTGCATCTTTTCTTTTTTATTGACAGGAATCTCCTTCTATCTGTGTCCACCCTTTCCACAGATATTCAGGGTACTCTTGAAGATTTAGAAGGATTCCCCAAAAATCATTGTGGTGAAAACCTTCTGGCTCAGGCAACAGTGATTCTGACTTATTTTGAAATTGACCAAGGGAATTACCACAAGCTTCCTCACAGACTGGATTTACTCAAATTAGAACAGGGGTGTCTGATATATCTACCCAAACAGCAGAGACCTCCAAGGCAAAAATGCACTCGATCACCACAACACAACACTAATCACGGGACACATAACTCTCCTAATCAGTCTGTCACTCAACCAAAGCCCCTAAGGCAAAACAGCATGCCCAACACACTAGTCATAGGTGACATGATAGTGAGGCACACTGATGTCCCACTCACTAGACTGAATAAGGAGAAAGTAACAGTCAGCTGCCTGTCAGGTGCCAGGATCCACCACATAACGCATGCACTCAGGTCCCTCAACAACAGGTACAGATATGACTCAGTCATTGTACATGTGGGTGTGAATGACCTGAGACGTACTTCCCTGAACTACATGAAAAGAGACATGGAGGAGCTCTCGGATTATGTAGCAAAGGCGGGTATGACCCTAGCCCTGAGCAGCATCCTACCATCACCCAGAATGATACCACAGTACAAGCAGAAAATGATTGATTTCAACAATTGGCTAAGTTTCTGGTGTCATTCTAAGGGGATCCAGTATCTGTCTGCCTGGGATGACATGACTGACAGACCTTGATGCTTTGCCAGAGATGGCCTGCATCTGTCACCCTTGGGCTTTCGGATATTGACCAAGGCTTTTGCCACCCTTATAGTGCCTTTTTTAGGCAGTGTTCCAAAGACCAAATTACCACCATAACAGCTACAAATCAATTTATGCTGAGGGTCATGCTACTCAATGCTAGAAGTCTAAATCTCAAAATGCACTCGCTTGAAGCACTCCGTAAAATTGAGAACATCGACATTTGTGCTGTAACAGAGACCTGGTTCAAGGCAGCAGAAAGCAGCCCTACACTACCAGGGTATAACTCTTTCCATACCTTTCGGTCCCAGAACCTGGACCGAAGCTCCAAAGGTGGTGGTGTTTCCATATTCATAAAGGATGCGCACACTTCCAGACTGGTAGCCCAACATAACAAATCACAGATACTTCTGGTGCAGCTAACATTGGGTAAGACAACAATCCAGGTTGTAGCCTGCTATAGGTCCCCAACCATGTCCCAAGAATCACACTCCACATTCCTAAGCACCCTGGAGAATATTGGGGTCCAAACTAAAACTCTCATACTAGGCTACTTCAGCTACCCCCTCCATTAACTGGGAAAACTACTCATGTACCAATACACTTTCCCAACGTTTCCTGGAGTTCATTAATTCCAGTGCCCTGGACCAGCTCGTTCTTGCCCCCACTAGAGGTAGCAACATCCGTGACCTGGTCATTGCTAACATGGGTGACCGTTGCTCTACACCAGTACTCAGCTCCTCCCTGGTTAGATACGGCCAGAAACAAATCGCCTTGAAAATCCCCCCCCCCCCCCTGCAAAGGTAACCACCATGAAAAACTTCTCCAAAGCTAACTGTGGGCTCCAAAAACAGGTGACTAACTTCACGGCACCCATGCAAATGGAGAATACTTGCATGACCGCCAAATCATACACCAATGCACTGCATGAACCAGTACTCAAGTGCATGGATCTCACCATACCTAATAGAACCAAGACACTCTCCTCCAAAAAAGGAAGCCAATTTGATGGTCCACTGCCATAAACAAACTCTACAACAGAAGGAGAAAACTGATGCAGAATAAGGTGAAGTCCCAATACTGGAAAAACTCCCTTATCAGCCTCAACAAAAAGTTGAGATCCCTCATCAAATCCTCTAAAGCTAGCTATGAAAACAGAATTGCAGCAGATAGGAAAGAGAACCACAAGGCCTTCTATAGTTATGTAAAGAATCTCCACAGCAATACCCAGATTTGCTCTGAGCTACTGCACAATGGTACCTGCTAGACCAAGCCAACAGATATTGCCAGTATACTGGCCGACAGATTCAAGGCCAACTTTACCCTTCTCTCCCCCAAAAGGACCAATCACAATACCAGTAGATTGTCAGGCACCCAGTATTACTGCTGCACAGGTTAAAACAGCACTGTCCAAGGCCAAGAATACAGCTTCTATGGGACCTGGCAATATCCCTGGCTGTGTTCTACATGAACTACAGAGAGAACTAGCACCTCACCTGTGTGCCCTGTTCAATCACAGCCTCACCTCAGGCTTTATCCCTACCAAATGGTGCACTGCTACAGTCTTCCCTATCCACAAAGGAGGTGTGACTACAGACCCTGAGAACTGTCTCCCCATTAGCCGGATGTGTCTGATATGCAAAGCTATGGAATGTATCATCATGGACCTAATGAACAAGGATATAGGGAATCTTCAAACTCTATATCCCACACTGTTTGGTTTTGTGAAGGATAGATCATGCCTGCTCAACTTGGTCGACTTCTTTGAGTCAGTCACCAGAGCTATGGATGAAGGCAAGGTGGTTCATGTAGCCTACCTAGATCTGGCCAAGGTCTTTGATACCATTCCCCACTCAAGAATCATAGAAAAACTCACTAAGCTAGGCATCAACCCCTATATCACTAGGTGGGTTGCAGGGTCTATATTAGAAGACCGAACGTTTAGGTGATCAAACACCTAAACCTCGATCTTCTAATATCAAAAGCAAAAATGGCAAACGGACGATTTAACACAGGGAAAGATTTCCCTTAGCCATTACCGGAGTTTGCTATTTCCCTACTGTTGAGCAATCTCGGAGTTGGTATATTTAGTTAGGGGGGTGTGCGGGGCACAGCCCCCCACTTAATTTAGATGTAAAGTAATGTTTTGTGTGTTGTGGCCGAGGGACCTGTTTCCCTGGGACATTCAACATTGTGCAGTTCCATATTAAAAGAGCGATGTTTAGGTCTTCGATCACCTAAACATTTGGTCTTCTAATATAGACTTGGGTTGCAAACTGGCTCACAGATAGAACCCACAGTGGGAAAGCTGACTCCAAGTCAGACTGTCGACTAGTCATGAGTGGAGTCCCACAGGGTTCGGCCATGGGTCCTCTCCTCTTTGGTATCTACTTCTCTGAAGTCCAGGCCAACATGAAGGGACTCCGGCTGACAAAGTTTGCAGATGATTGCAAGTTGGTAGCTATTATCAACTCCCCAAGTGATGTTGACATCCTACAGAATGACCTCACTGAGACCATGGCCTTAAGCTCAATGTGAAAAAATGTGTTGTCATCCCCTTTGGGAAACACCCGGTTCCCATGAATTACCACATTGATGGCAATCCACTGAACACAGAAGGCGTTATAAGAGATCTGGGAACACAAGTTGACAGCAGCCGGTCTTTTGATCACTACATTGCCACTGTGGTCAGAAAGTCCTTCTATGTGGCACATCTCATTACTAAGGGTTATGCATCCAGGAAGAAAGAGGTCATTGTCTCCCTCTAGTCTTCCCTCATTAGGCCAGTCATCAAGTACAATGCCCCATTTGGTATGTACCTCACTAGACACCTGCAACAACTGGAGAGGCCACAAAAGCACCTCACAAAGAGGATCCTAGGCCTTAAATACTTCTCCTATGTGGACAGACCCAAAAAACTCCAACTATTCTGTGTCTCATATCGCCTACTTACTTGCGATCTCTGCTTGACTTACAAAGGCATGTCTGACCCAGCTGTGTTAGAAATGCTACATCTAAAGAAATCCCAATCCCTCCGCACCACACGCTCCAGAGACCTCAATCTCTTTACCACAATCAACATAACGTACTGGAGGGACAAGTTCATAACCCAGAGACTGCCCATGCTATGGAATAGACTTCCCATACATGTCAAGCAGAGCACCTCGCTGACCCTCTTCAAGAGAAATCTTGATGAGTGGATGGGAAATAGAAAATTCACCCTTGGGTAACTCCAGTGGCTCTACTCGACATAGGCACTGAGAACTAAGGTCGGGTGGCACAATGCCAGGTTAATCCTATGGCTAGACTTGTAAAGGCCCCAGGGCCATCAGCCTAGTACACACCTATGAACCTATAGAAAGAGAGAGATTTTCAGTAGCCCTGTAGATGAAACACTGGTATGCCCTTAAGGACCATTTACATATATCCCTTGAGCCTCCACTACAGGAGGTTTAAGGTATTGAACAGTGAGGACTGTAGCTTTGCTGGGTCTTTCTTATAGTTTTTCTAATTGGTTTGTCTGTGTGACCCTTTTACCTTTTGTTTATGTATAAATGTGCATGTACACACGTGCACACACACACACACACACACACACACACACACATATATCTTTATGTGTATGTGTTTATATTTATACACACACCCACACACACACACACACACACACACACACACACACACACACACACACACACAGTTGAGTAATTAACCATAATGTAAGGACAACTAAAGGCCCTGTCAACATACACTGTATTAGTACATTATCTAAATCTGCGCAGCTAATATTACAATTCACATGCATATTATAAATGAACTCTGTTTATTACATTGCGCCTTTAAAATTCTCCAAAAAACATTATACTGCCCCTTTAGTTGCAACAAACACTCTTGAGATGAGAATCCCATCCTGGTGTTGATCATACCCCTCCATTCAGGTATAGAGGAGAGTGGAGTGATTTCTCAGGTCCTGTCCAGACACTGAATTGCAGGGCTTGCGTCTTTGGCATCCTCTTGCATTGGGAATGAACTCCACACAACCTGAACTCCACCCTTCCCATAATCCCCTGCATGTTTTACCTTCTGCAGATCTCATTACCACTCATTATCTCATTATCAGAGAATTGAAGCATTTCCCAGCCAGAAGTACATGCATCTCCTCCATAATGTAATGGTTTGGGCAGCTACAGCATCAGGATCAGGCCTGACTAATGAGAGATTGAGATGGTTGTGGTTCACTTCAAAGCAGCTTCCACCAATGCCGCCTTTGACAGCAAAACGTAGTCTGGGCAACAAGTAAAAGACAGTTTGCTTGTCTTTGAGGAGGAGGTCAAAATGCTCACATCCATTTTTGTCACTGCACAAAGCACCTTTTGGTGGAACCAGAAAAGGTAAGAAACTTATGGCTTCTCAAATCCTAATAATCCCAACACAGACAGTAGCAGGACAGAAGTTTCCAGGGCAGAATTGAATTTTCCCAGAGGGTGAGATGGTCCTAACAAGCAGGGAGATTCAAGATCCATTTCAGGTTTTCACTCTTACAACCCCCTGAAGGTTTGCACAACTGTTGCCCTCTAGAGGCAGTTGGGATAGTCTCTCTTAACACACTCGGGTGTGAATAATCATCACAATAGTTTCATGAAGGAGAATTATATCCAGCGACTACATCATTCCATTTTCTGTGAAACCCTTGAGTCAGGATTCCCAACCCCCATCAGTGTCACCCAAAGGGAATCAGCTTTAAGAGAGGTTCAGCTCCTCCTCAAAAAAAAGCAACCCAAGAGTTTCCACCAGACCAGAAAGGATTCAGATGTCTCTCTACATTCTTTCTAGTGCCCAAGAAGTACAAGGACCACAGGCCGATTCTCAATCTTAGTTGGCTCAATCATTTTGTAAAGAAGGATATTTTCCAGATAGTCATGATGCAGGCCATACTTCCATGCCTCGAGTTTGTTCACTAAGTGTATTACCACAGTTGTGGCTGACATGTAACTCTAAAGGATATGAATCTTTCCGCATTTAGGTGATTAGCTTCTGGCACTGCATCAGTGGAACATCTTGTGTTAACAAGACATTTGCTCTGTCTGCCTGCCTGCCTTTGTGGATAACTGTGAACATGGACGAGTCCCAGTTGGAGAGCTCACAGGATTTTACCTTTATAGGCTGTTGCCATGACACTCAAAGACAGCTAGCAATTCTTCCACGGGAAAGCATTTCCTCCTTAAATGGCAGAGGTTTTATGTCGACTTTAGCAGGATTAGGCATCAGCTATTGACATTCTCAAGCTACTTGATTTCATCGCAATATCAGTACAGATAGTTCCCAATGCCAGATTCAACATGAGTATTTTACAGTGGACTCTGAGAACAGTTGCACCAGTTCTTTCAGCCAGTGCACCACAACATCAGACTGTCTTGATTATTAGATGAAGCCTAGCCTGGTGGATGAACCCATGCAACTTTTCCAGTGGATCCCTCTTCACCAAACCAGTACTACTCACAGCAGTTACTATTGATGTGTCTAACTTCGGGGGAGGGTTATGGCACTACTTGGACAAGACAGTATAATGCTCGTGGTCTTTGGAATAAGCCTCTCCTCACATAAATATACTTGAGATGTAGGCAGCCCTCCTAGTATTGCCTGTATGGATGAACTGATGAGCTGCTTCAAACTGGAATTGCCATACAATCAGACAATGTGGCAGTTGTGTGGTACTTGAAGAAGGAAGGAGGAACCTGACCTTATCCCTTGTGCAGAGAAGCAAAGCTTTCATACTGCAATGGACATACCCAAGTCTGCCAAAGTGATCACAGACAGACTGAGTAGGTGGATCCTGTTGCCCCCACACTTAATCCCTCTGTAGCAAAATAGCAATGCAGGGTGGATCCTGTTGCCCCCACACTTAATCCCTCTGTAGCAAAATAGCAATGCAGTATATTCAAGAAGTGGGGAAGACATTGCTACAACCTTTTTGCTTTGCTATTCAACACCAGATTCCCTCACTTCCTCAGAGTAGTTCTTCAGGAAGGACAGACACCCACCCAAGGATGCATTCTCCCACAGTTGGTTCACAGGATCTCCCCTATGTCTACCTGCCTTCCTTTAATAAAGAGGCTGCTACAGAAAGCCAAGGTTTGCAAGGTTCAACCCATTCTCATAGTACCCTTCTGGTTACACCAGACTTGGTTCCCCATGTTGTGGCCTTACTTGAAGGAGAAACCCTTTCTCCTATCAAACAGTTCCACTCTGATAATTCACCCATCTGGACAGCCTCACCTAGACATTCATTCCCTTTGTCTAACTGCTTGGTTTCTCCATTTCCAAAAATGGCCAGGAACTCTCAGTTCCCACCAGATGTTGTTGAACTGAATTAAGGTTTGGAAAAAAGCTCAACCAGAAGAATCTATAAGCATAAATGGATGAAATTGTCAGACTGGGTTTCAGACAGACATATTTCACCTAACAGTTGTGCAAGAAATTAGCTAGATACTCCTCAATTTAGGTTCACTTGGCAGCAGTTTCATGCTTTCACAAGGGTTTTCCAAATCATTCAATAGCCACTCACTGTTCTTGTAACACCTTTATTAAAGGGATCTTTTGTTTCAGGTTTCCATTAGCCATACCAACTCCATCTTTAGATGTTAATTTTGTGTTTGAGTGCCTCACCAGACTTCACTTTGAACAGGTTAGTTTTGCAGACCTTAAGTTCTTATTACAAAAAACAACATTTTTACTAGCCATTACATTTGCTAGGAGAATTTCTGAGCTTCAGTCTCTTTCTTTTCAGTACCCCACATCATTTTTCACCCAGACCATGTATCTGTTAGCACAAAATCTTTCTTCATGTCCAAGGTAGCTATATAGGAAATTTGAATCAAGGTATCCACATACCAGTATTTTTTCCTAAGTACTGTAATAAGGAAGAGTGCCTGTACCATTGTCTGGATGTTCACAGACATCTGTGGTTTTACTGGGACCGCACAAGGGGCTCCAGTAAAGTTGAGCTACTCTTTGTAAGCTTTTCATTCCCTAGGCTTGGACAAAAGATTGCCAAGGTTACAGTTGCAAAATGGATTTTAGTTTGTATTTCTTTTTAATATCTGTCAGTGGGCAGACAGCTTTCTGTCCCACCAAAGGCTCACTCAATTGTGGCTCAAGCTGCATCACAACTTTCTATCATGACATTTGACTTGATGAAATTACTGCAGTAGCTACTTTGTCTTCTTTGCATACATTGCTAAACATTACAATCTCCATTCTACTTCTAGAACAAGAGCATCCTTTGGCCTCACAATTTTCAGAGGTTTCTGGGGTAGGCCACCCTGGTTAGCTGGGGACTCTGTTCTGCAATTCCAATGCCTTGTCAGGACCTGAGATGTACATACATTACGTACTTACTGTAACATTGCATTTCATTGGTCTCTGTCCAGGCACTGGAACAGTCCATCCTCCTTCCTTTACCAAATTGTCATTTGTAGGAAATTGATGAGGAACATTTGTCTGATTATTTTCTTGATTGTTTGTATATATGGAGAAGGTAGCAGGAGCAGGGGATAATAGGTAAGAAGGAGCTTGTGTTGTGAGGAATTCATCACTGTAGCTAGAGGGTACCAAAAGCACCAGTCCTGCACTTCCAGCATTCACAGAGACCAGGGGAATCCAATATACCAGTAAGTACATAACTTAAGCATTTGCAAAAGGCTTGGCTCCCACAGTGCAGCTGCTGAGAGTTTTGCATAAGTGAAGAGCATGCAGAAGGATAATCCCAATAGTTAAATATACTTCAAAAGTCAAAATTAAGAAATAACTATCAATGTCTTTATACAACTTTGACAGCATGCCACTATACTGATGAAGATATTTGATCCCCTTAGCTAATTACTGAGAAATGCTTGCACTGAACACTGTTCTTTGGTAGCTGCACTCCCATAATGATTATTTTGTGAAAGAATGATTCAAGACGAAGCCTAAGCAATCATCAGTGATAACGGTGACATACTTGGAGCTTTATGTAAATATGCAAACAGAAACATGAAGATTCAGGTGCTATCTAAAATCAGAAGGAAAAAAATATTGATTTAAATTGCAAATCATGCATATTAAACGAAATGTTACTATTTTTCTTTCCTAGAGGATCTACTGTTTTCCTATTGAAGCACAGCAGTTTACATCAGTTTTCTATTTTTTTTTTTATTATTTGGACAATGCAGCTGTTAACAGTGACCATTAAATTAGAGTGTATAAAAAAGGATAAGAATGGAAATTAAAATGTTAAAAAATGAACTAGTGCATTTTTAATTTCCCAGTCATAATCTCAGGATATAGCAGCAACACTAACCTTGAAGAACTGAGGATACTGCAACATGAAAGGCGAAGCAAACAGAATTATAATATGGTACTTAATATAATTATCTGTTCTTTTCCTTTTGTTCTAAGTTTTACCCCAACCTGAGTGATCTGACAAACTGCTTATCCACAAGTGTATTTTCCTTGTCAGTTACTTAGTTGTTAATCATTACCCCATAGTTTTATTTGACTATCATATGTCACATGCCAAAAAAGACTAGAATAAAATCAGTTAAAAATTAAACTTATTAATTTCTATTAGGTCTGACTGCAGTCTTGTTTATAAAAATATTGATTTCCACTTGGACAAGTAATAAAATATAAGTGAAATGTAATTTTTCATTATAAATTCACAAAAATTGAGCTTGTGTATTTTCAAAATAAAATAACAATGCAATAATTTATAATATCAAATGCAACATTTTATTATTTTTTTAGAAAAAAATATTCTGAGTATACGTTTAAAATTTAAAATCTACAGCACTTCTTGAGAAAGCACATAAGCAGTCTAGCTTGGTAGTGCACATTAATTTTTCCCCCATTGTAAAATGCCAACAATTTTTTTATATCATGTGATTCAAATGGATAATTCAACATCAAAAATTAGTGAACTTTTTTCCACCACGTTTATGGAAAAATACCCTTTGTGCATCTCCAAATATAAATAACCATATAATAACCATGTTATAGTAAATTACAGTCATCACTGAAAGTACTGAACTTGTACTTTTATTTGAAATATTTAATTTATATAAAATATATAAACATTTAGTAATTCACTTATACATAGTACTTTCAAAAAGTGACTACTACTCTGTCCATTTGCAAATATTATACCATCTGTGCGATTCTAAAATGACTTTGGTGTGAAATAACACACTATGCTGAGCAGTTACCCCATTCCTCAGTCTAAAACTAAGGGCTCTGGCAGTCCTCTTTCAGTATATCTTTATGTGGATTAACACCACGTTATGTCAGATTCCTGAAGGAAAATCTGGCTCACAATGCTTAAGCTCTTAAGTTTTCACTGTTAAAAGCAAGGCAGTTAAAACACCAGTGTAGCCCACAGTAGTCTATGGGTGATTTCAAGAAAGCAACAGCTGTACTTGTAACAGGGAGCTGGTACTGCAGACAGTACCTGGTGAGAAGCCAGACTGCCTGCAGTGGCAACTTCTTTGCACAAGTGAAGCTGTCTTGCAACTCTGGGGGGGTGGGTTACTAGAGGGAAGCCAATGATCTCTCTTATGCATGCTCAGTAAAATGGTTTGCAAGACATCTCCAAAGGACACATGGGACAGCTTGCACATGTACACTTGTTTAAGATGGATGTTATTATTTTTGTGGGCTGGTTCTCCTGCATGCCCATCCTGGTACAAGGACTGGGAGAATGCATTCACGATGGTCATACTATCTGTTTTGAATCTTTTCTACCACTTGTCATACAGTTGGCTGTGCTGGGCAGGAAATAGTCTTGGCTATGTAAATTGACCTTTAGAGGAATTCTAGTACTGCACACATGCTCACTGCCTTCTAGTAAATGTGCTGTCCTACAGACCAGACTTTCAGATTTCTCTGGGATCATACTGTAGCAGGAATAGATTACAAGAGTCATTCATACAGAATCATGCAGAATGTAATTGCCTACTCGTTGCATAGCAGGACTTCCACACATTCAGTACTTCAGCTGTATTGATCATGTTTGCATAGCTTTTACTATACAAGTAATTTCATTTCCTGTTATAATCTTCATGATAAACTTGCAAACAATTTGCAAAAAACAAAGATTATATTGTGCTACCTGACTTTTTTAGTTTCACTACATACTTAGCTTGTTTTCACAACTACCCCCAAGCTATCATGTTAGACATTGAGCAATAACTCACATACAACTGGAAAACATTATGAATAACAATATACATCTACAGAGTTGCTTCTAATTTTACATTGCAGTATTAAAGTGTTAATTTTCAGAGTGAGTTTGTTCCATTGGCAAGAACTAGTTGACAACTTGTCTTTCTAGGAAGTAAGAGACTACTTCTGATGCATTTAACATGGAAATACAATACTCTCTACTTTAATTTTGGTAGTGCAGAATTATGGGTTCAGTCTTTCATGATGTCATAGTAGGGATTTTCAGCTCTGAGAAAAATATTCAGGGCCACTCCCTACCAACAAAATAAAATGCAAAAAATGACAAACTTTTTGCATCAAAAACTGTATAGTTTGGTATTCTGTATGGTAATGAGGCTATATGCAACACCAAAGATTTGTTACCTACACTTTTAGCATTGCAAAATGCTGATGAGATCATATCTCACCCCTCCTCTGCCCCTAGATAATGTCATGCCAAGGGATGGGGTGTATTTTAAATGTGGGTTAGTGAAGCAGGATAGCAGAGGCATTTTGCAGTCCAGCCCAGTGGTTCACTAAGAAACACTTTATTGTTTTGCATCTTTAAATATTCATTTTGAATAAAAGTATTCCAGCTCCCAGACTCCAGAGGATGCAGGGTAGAGTTTCAGAGATCTTCCACCATCTATCCCAGATCTAGTGTACTGGTCCATCCTTAGTTATCATATGGGGAGGGGTTCCAGACACTATGTTGGACTCAGTCATAGATGTAATGCTGCATAGTGTTTAAATAATGGGATTCAGAACATTTGTGTTAATGAACCCCATTTTGGCGTAATGCAAATTGGCTTGACTATACTGCATAGTCCATAATGATGTGCTTGTGATCCCAACTCTAAAGCTCCACCTATATGTCAGAACTGATATTGCAAGGTACTCAGCCTTTCTAAAGTACCAGTCCTGATATACAGGTGGAGCTGACAGTCTCCAAAGCTTGCTGACACCAAAGTGCCACCTTTATGTAGGAGAATATAATGTATGAATGACAGGTAAAACTCTGCTATGCATGCATTATCCAACATGACATTACTAATTCAGGGTATGCTGTGGTACTGCACAGCTAAAGCACAGTTACAGTTTGTCCATAAATGTTTCTGAATATGATATATGCCTGCAGCATACATACAGGCAGGGCTCTTGCAAAGCCACATCGTCTCCTTAAATGGGATATTCTTTTCTTCATGAAGTCTTAATTTTACAGTGGTATTCAATGCCTGTGTAAACAATTTCAACTTAAATTAGATTGTTAGCCAAAATTCAGCTTTGGAAGCAGGTGGAAGTCTTTAGAATTCTCCATTTGTTTGTGTGTCTTGGAAGTCTTTAGAATTCTCCATTTGTTTGTGTGTCTTGGAAGTCTTTAGAATTCTCCATTTGTTTGTGTGTCTTAACATGCCCTGGAGCATTGGTTTAAGATTCATACCCAACACATTTATTTTTTAACAATCTGGGCACAATACAGTATTCTGATTGATTTCTCCATGCTTCCTTGTAGAATTCTGTAATATTATTCTTCACTATTTTTTTTTCTTTTTTAATATTTTAAGATACGGCATAGTCTGCATACATTGAAACAGATTCATAAAAATATGCTGTAAAGTAACTAAATATGCTTTTTACAGTTATTCAATTCAATCACACCTGTATCAATGTAAGTTACATGCCTTATGCTAAATAAAAAGCCTTTTAAGTACAAGTCATGAGCACTCTGGTTAAATTGGTGAGTAAATACCTAGTTGTATGGCACAGAGCTATTTATTAAATAAAATGAAAGTGCAGCTGCAACTAGTTTAAATGTAGGATGCTCTTTGGAGACAGAAACATAAGGAAAACAAGTATGACTGCAGCCCCCAAAGGGGTCAGCAGCAAAACAACAGGTGCAACCAGGCAGAAAGAGAGATAGATGGCTGTAAGACATGAAAGACAGAAGGATGGGTCCCAAAACAGTTTACTTTTAGAGCAAGGTGTTGTCCCACTCTTCCTATTGTTAAAAGCTGGCCACAGTTAAAAAATAAGATTTGCCCACTTCTCAACATATTTTACGCTGTTTCTGTTTTATGTAGTGTGCCCAGGTATAAGTGTGTGTGTGTGTGTGTGTGGGGGTTCAATAATAGCTTCGTATTTTTTTTTTCAGACTTTAGCCCCATATTATTTAAAAACTGATGATGTGATAACCTGTGTGGCATTAGTTTGATTAATTCTTTACTTTTCCAGGTAAATGTTAAAGGTCATTCTCTTACTTTACATAAATATACAGTTTCATTCAATATATGCACATGGCTGCTTGGTGCACTGTTTCCTGTCCATGATGTTTTTGTTAACTATATTCTCTAAATTCCATTCTGAGAGCACTCCATTTTATCTCCTTTGCACCCAAATGTGTATATCAAGAGGAGGAAACTATGACTGCCCATGGTCTCCAGGGTAACCTTAGTGCACAACTACATTACATTTAATCTTACTCTGTATGACATTTGTACCCCAATAACCAACCTTGTTGGTAGTATTCAGTACCTTTTGTAATGTGCTGTCAGCCTGGATAGCCACAGTGAGTGCCAGACAAAGCCCTGTGTGTCAGTAAATGCATTTACATGGAATGCTTCAGAATCTCATCAGCTTTCATCACATTGATTTGCGCAGAGAAGAGCTCACATGCCTTTTCCTTCATGATGCTGTTACTACTTCTTTCCACTTCTGTCCATGGATGAGTAACTGAAGAGTTACTCATCTATGGCACTTTTTGCACTATGTATAATGCAGACCATAACCATGGATAATAAGTAATGAAAGATGTTCATGGCATTTATGTGGTGAATTGAACCATACGTTGTTGCACATATCTGCAAGGGCAAACAATACCAGCTATGGCACAGTCTTACCAACACTGAAGCATAATATAACTTGGATGTCGAGTCATCAATGCAAAAAACATTCACCAAAACCACCTTTGACCAACAGCTTAACAATTTTGGTTTTGCACCTCCTTCTGAGGGGATGGATACCCATCCCCACCCTCGGACTTATATGTGCCAACTCTGAGGTCACACAACACTGGAGACAAAAGGAAATTCCACTATCAGCCAAAGTAATTTCGGCAAACAGCACTCTCTCTTTCTGCATTCACTGAAATTATGTTCGATGTGATATTGCATGCCCCAGTATAATTCCCAGGTATATATCATAATGATCCGCATGTACTGCTTTAAATAGACTTATCAGTAGTAATAAGCCAACTGTACATGACCAAACTTCCTGTGCAGTATGTCAAGGACAAATGAGTGCATACTTGTTATGCATAGCAACCAAAGTGGTTAGAAAAACATTTTCTATAGCCCACCTAATCATGAAGGGATTCACATCTAGAGCAGGGGAGGTCATCGTGCCTCTTTACTCATCCCTCATCAGGCCCATAATTGAGTACAAT
The DNA here is from genome assembly GCF_019279795.1 of Protopterus annectens. NCBI lineage: Eukaryota > Metazoa > Chordata > Ceratodontiformes > Protopteridae > Protopterus > Protopterus annectens. The sequence continues at coordinate 1,120,713,642 of NC_056729.1, forward strand.
GCCCCTTTTGGGATGTACCTTACCAGACACCTGCAGCAACTGGAAAGACCTCAAAAGTACCTCACCAAGAGGATCAAAGGGCTCAAACAGATGCCATATGCTGCCCGGTTAAAGAAACTCCAGCTCTACTCAGTGGCATACCGCCTGTTCAGAGGCGATCTGTGCCTGATGTATAAAGCCATGTCCAACCCGGAATTAATGGACATGCTGCACCTCAGAAAATCCAAATCCCATCGAGCCACGTGCTCGAGACTTGAACCTCAGCACTGAAATAAATAGGACATGCTGGAGGGACAGATTCATAACCCAGAGGCTCCCTTCACTCTGGAATAAAATCCCAGTCCAGGTTAGGCAGAGTCCCTCACTGACTCTCTTCAAGAGGAATCTTGATGAGTGGATGGGAGATCGTAGGTTTACCCCGGGTATCACTTCTGTGTCACTGTTAGACAGAGGCACAGTATACTAACCTCGAAAAAGGGCATAGCAAAATAAATTTAAAATGGGTGGTGAAAGCCAAACACATTCTGGCTAGGCTTATAAATGCCCTAGGGCAGATAGCCTAGTATGAACCTATGAACTGCTATCACTATCCATCCCATGCTGACCATTGTTTGGCTGTTACTATACCTGTAGGTGTTACATGCCAAAGCAACGTTGTCAGGGATTATTACAGTAGTCATAGTGGCTATGGAAGAAGGCAAACAGGATATGAAACTATTGTACATTTCAAAATGTCCACAGCTCTTGTGATTGAAAAACTCACACTCTGCAGTGGACAGAGTACCTCAACACCTTAGAAAGACTAATTACTACAAAACCTTCTTTTCAAGGAGAAGATATCGGCTCTTGAAATGTTTTTTTTTTTCATAAACAGTAATTAATGCAAAACCTGCAGCCGCCCCCTAAGTATAAAAAGGAGAAAATGCACAAGAGAGTTATTAGTAAATCTTTTGAACAGTCTAAGTAGATGTCTCTCTTTCTCTCAATAACTTTAATGTAATTTTAAGTAATTTATAAAGAAAACAAAGAAGAACAGCACGCATTACTAAGACACATGTCAAAAAATGTTATTGAAATAAACTACAGCAATTCAATTTTTAAGAAAGTTCCTGAACCAGCTTGTAGGCCTTTGTGAAAATCGCATCCATTCAAGCTGAGCAGCAACTAGGATATGGTAAGCCGAGTTTGAAAGACGTTTTCAGATCCACAAAAAGCTCACTTGTTAGAAGACAACTGCCTTTCTTACAGTAAGTTGAAAAAGTAATAACAGGCTGGTTCATTTCTTATGCTCTCTTTTGAAGTCACACACACTGGACAATAATTCCAGTCTTAATGGCATATAGTAGAACTTTACACACCCTTTCTCAATCGATGAGTACCACATCCTCATCTGAAGAATTCACAGCATCTTCCTTTCTGAAAGGAAAGGGATATAGCCAAAATATCTAGATCTGATGTCATTTTCATTCATTCCTCAACTGTTGGGATCGGATCTGACTCTGCTGCTTCTTCCAGATCACAGAACACTGAAACTCTTGACCTCCTCCTTTTACTCATAAGCTCTAGTCAACTTACATACCTCAGATCTCATTTTCTGCTATAGTGTTTGGACATAGGTCGCAAAACTCTCGAGTGAGCCTTTAAAGTTTTTGTGAGTTTAGCTGTTTCTTCTATAACTCTAAAAAATTTTTCTTATTCTTTTATTTTTTTCCGTATTGATATAAAAATGTCTGGTAAACTGTCAGGTTTTAAAAATGTGTGACATGCGGTCACAAAAGTCCCAATTCAGATACAAATTCCAAGTGCATTTACTTTTTAGGACCTTTCTCATTTGGACTCAGACTGCAACATCTGTAAGGGATTTAACTCTTCTGCTTTAATTGATCATAAAAATAAACTAATTCTTAGGGGCTTGCTACCTTCAAAACCTTCATCTGTAGCCTCTGGGGCTCAAACCCCTAAAAGGGTGGAGAAAAAAGAAGATTCTCATTCAAAGAATGTTGTAAGAGATCTCTTGAGAGGACATGGGCTTCTGCTTGAGCTCTGTCCTCAGAGTGGCCCCTGAACCAAGCAAAAAATTGGATTTGACTGCTTTGGATCCAATATCTAGATCTGACAGATCACCCTGGTTCCTTTCCCCCAATTTCTGTCAGAGTTAATTACCTTTTGACTCCCACCGTCCTTTTTGGTGCAATCTCTCCGTCATCAATCAAGACCCTCAACAGCAGCCTCATCCATTCAGTCTTCTATGAGCTTATATGAAGCAGATGTGGACAGGATGATGAGGAAGTTTCTTAAGATGCATATACAAATGGGACTTCTTCTGGCTCTGACCCTATTGGATCCGGACAGCCTTGTTAGTACTACACCTGCAGTATTAGCTCCTTCTCTGATCTGACCTTCAGTTTCAGAGCAATTAGATTCAAAAGTTCTGGAGTCATTTGCCTTGAATCTGAAGATGTTGGCATCTTTGACTCCAGTAGTGTCTCTGAGCTGTCTGATGACTCTTGGAGCCATAGTGTCATTGCTGGTTCTGGGGTGTTAGATTCAACTATTAAGTTATTGAAGCCATATCTATCCCTCATAACTTTAGTGCTGGACAGCTCATATCCTATTCCCTCCTCAGGTAGTTTTCCTGCAGAAGCCAATGGCCCATAAGCCTGTCTTGTAGGATCCGTCAGTTTCTGTTTCTGCAAGACATTCTGCCTTCAAGGGGGTGGAGAGAGCCTTCTCTATTCCTAAAGTTCAGACATCTCTACCCTCCATGGCTCTGACTCCCCAGTGCCATTTGATTTTGTATCCAGAGCCTCAGTCATCCATTCCACTGGGACAGACAGCCTGAATCACTCTCCACCCAGCAGGGTATAGTTATCTCTTCTGATACCTTACCTCCCTGTAGCATCCCACTGAGGAGGTCCCCCAGAAGAAAAAGTACAAAAGGAGGCATTTGGACTCTCCAGAAGACTGAAGACAGTGATTTTGATAAAGGGGAAGGGTCCCCCACAGATCACCGTCTGATGATGTCTCCTTTGGAGACATCTTAGAACCTCTAAAACAAAGACATGGTTGGTCTCCTGATAACACTTTTCAAGAGGAATCTATGTCCCTGGAGTCCTTAAGAGCTGGCCCATCTACCTCTGGGTGACTCCACCTACCAATGAGCTCATTGATTTAGTCTTTTGATGAGCATGGAAGGAGTCAGACACAACTGAGCCAATCCCTAGGAGACCAGATAGGATCCTGGCATCACCTAAGGATAGGACACACTGGAGTAAATGAGTATCTATTAATGCCATGGTTATAGCAGCAGCCACTAAGAATTAACTGACAGAACAAAGTTCCTCTGTCCACTCCCCTAACAGGGAGTCTCAGGCACTGGACAGGATCAAGAAGCTTGTCTATGCTTCAGTGACCTTTACCCTTAGGTTGATGAATTTTTTGGCACATTTTACAAGACTCCAAAGGGATTTGATCAGGGATTTTTCCAAGTCCCTCTCTGGGACCATATCCTCTGAGGTAGAGTGTACTATTTTCTTGCAGTTGGCTACCTTTCAGTCTATTTTAAATTTGTCCATGACGCTTGTCTCCCACACAGCTGAAGGTATCTCACAGGTGGCGGGTTCAGGCATTTTCATCAGAAGACATGCCTGGATGCACTTATGTGACTTTGTGGAACCCTTCAATGCTCCCTTTGACTAAACCACCTTGTTTGGCCCCAGAGTTAAAGACACACTCTCTAGGTGTGAGCAGGAAGAAAAACCACTGTAGGCATACTTTGTTTGACCTCTCAACAGACCATTTCTAGGAACCAACAAGGGGCTCAGAAAATTTCATTCAAAAAAATCATCTTCCAAAACCCATGTGGAGACATTTCCCCCAGGGGCAGAGGGGAGAACTAAAATGGAAGATGCCATCGCCACAGCACAGGTGGTCCCCATAACCAGGGATCCAAAGATACCTTCTCTGACAGATCCTATAAGTGGTCCTGAATGGAAGCCTGACTTTCTATCTCTGGAGGCAGTCGGGGCCTGTCCCTGCACCAGAAACCCTGGCTAGAAATTACAGAAAATTCATGGTTGCAGAGGATAATATCCAGAGGTTGTACAAAACCATTTTCCCATCCACCTCCTCTAGTATCAAATAAAATCCTCAGTATTCCACCCAGTCTGAGGGAAGCAGCAGCACTAGAAATAAATAAGCTGCTAGAAAAAAAAGTCATCCAGAACATCCCTCCAGACTAGATAGAATCTGGCAAAAAAGACAGGTTACTGGAGACCAGTATTGGTTCCCAGGGAACTAAAACAATCGGTTCAGTATGCAAAGTTTTTGATAGTCATGGTGCTGTCCATTTTGCCATTTTTTTTATTTAAAATTTCTTTACCAGGGAAGTCTGACTGGGACAGCGCCCATATTCAGCAGAGGCTCAGGGAGAAACAGTCTAGATGCATGTGTTTGGAATGTGGGAGGAAACTGGAGCACCCGGAGGAAACCCACACAAATGCAGGGAGGAAATGCAGACTCCGCACAGAGGGCACCCCAGCTGAGAATTAAACTGGAGAACCTCTTGCTGTGAGGTGACAATGCTAACAGCAGTACCACTGTGCCGTTTCTGCACAAGGATGACTGGGTGTGCTAAATAGATCATCAGGATGCATACCATCACATAAAATTGAACAGATGATCCAGAAGGTATCTACGCTTCCAGCTGGGAGCCAGTCATTACCAATTCAGAGCACTGCTCTTTGGTCTCACCACAGCCCCCCAGGGTGTTTACCAAGTGCATGGCAGTAGTTGCAGCTCACATGAGACTGTGGGGATTCTGAGTGTTTCCATATCTGGATGACTGACTCTTGACCACTCCCACCAGGTTTCAACCAGTTCAAGCTCGGAATTACTTACTCCGTTTGTACTCTTGTCTGGGGATTTTTGTCAATTACAATAAATCTCAACTCAAATCAACTCAGATTCCAGAATTTATTGGTGCTGTGTTCAGTATGGTCACTCAAATAACTTCTCTTCCTCTGTCCCGGATTTAAACAGTTCAGTTCCAGGTCAAAAAGATCATTCAAAGTTCTTCTGTTTCAGCTCGTCTGATCCTCCAAGCATTGTAGTCCATGTCAGCGGCAATCACTCTTGTACCACTGGCAAGGGACCATATGAGAAACCTTCGATGGACACTCACAACTCAGTGGTCTGTTATCCAAAAAACAATATCTAGTCAAGTCAAAATAATGCAAGTTTGCAAAATTACCTTCTATGGTGGATCCATTCCAATCAAATACAAGAAGGCCATCCCATTGTTCTCCTTCAACCCAAGGCCACAGGGACCACTGATGTCTGTCAGATCGGGTGGGGGGGCACTTCTTGGGAAGGATGTTCCAAAACACATGGTCCCCCAAAAAAGGCCAACATGCATATCAATGTCCTGGAGATGAGAGCTGTCCTCCTAGCATTGCAGGCCTTCCAAGGCACTTCCTAACTGGGACTATTGTGATTTAGATGGACAGTATGTCAGTAGTCTGGTACATCAACAAACAAGGGGAAACCAGATTATACCCTCTTTGTTGAGAAACTGAGAGAGTATGGCAATGGGTGATCTCATCCAGTCCCTTTCTGACAGCAACACACATCCTGGGGAAGTCCAGTGTAATTGCAGACAAGTTAAGCAGGTTTTTTCCAATGCCTCACGAGTGGTCTCAACATGAAGGTGGCAGAGAGGATTTTCTGTCGTGGGGCCAGCCAATCCCTGAGGGATGCATTACTTCATGTTTGACCTTCTCTTCTCCTTTCCACTTACCCCTTATTACCCCTAATTCCCAAATTTCTCCAGAAAGCATCTTGATTGAATAGCACAGTTGTCCTCATCGCACCTTACTGGCCTCGTCAGATCTGGTTTCCCTTCCTTTGGCTTCATCTTCTACATCTGCCCTGGATTCTGGATATACCTCCAGACCTACTGTCTCACCTAACAGACGTGACTCAACCAGACATTTCAGACCTCAAGATGACCGCATGGTTTCTACAATTCTGTTGATTGGTAGGCAGCCCAGGCTCTCCTCCCCTGTCCATCATGTTTTGTTACCATCCCACAAAGCTACTAGAAAAATTTAGAAAAGTGAATGGAAAAGCTTTTTTTTTTGGGAACATAGAAAGAATTTAGAATCCTTTTCAGCACCGATTTCTAAGATTCTTGACTTTTTGGCTACAATTTTCAATGACAGGGCTAGCTCCTCAACTGTCAAAGTACAATTAGCAGCAATTTCTAACTTTCATATAGGAGTAAATAACTCAACCATTCCTTCCTCCAAGCTTTGCAAAGCCTTTCCAAGAGGAACATATTTACTTAGATCTCATCTAAAGGAACCTACTCCTGCAGATTTAAATGTTGTTCTTCAGGGTGTAACCTAACCCCACTTTGAATCATCAGCTAAGTCTGAACTAAAATTTTTGACCTGGAAAACTACTTTCTTAATTGCTATTACTTCTGCCAGAAGAGTGTCTGAACTTCAGGCTTCCTCTTCTAAACCTCCTTATTTAATTTTTCACAAGGATGGAGTATCTTTATTCACCAGTCTTTCCTTTTTCCTACGGTGGTGTCAAAATCCAGTATTAATCAAGTTATCAACCTTCTAATTTTCTTTCCTTCTCAAAACAAAGGGGAATATATGTTACACCTATTGGGTGTTCACACACAGTTGCATTTCTTCCTTCACGGAACCAAATATTTGAGGAAATCTGAACAATTACTTTTTTCGCTAAATCAAAACTAGCAAACCAGTTTCTAAAGTGACTTTGGCCAAATGGTTGAATGATTATATTACCTTTGTTTATGACAAAGTAGGCTTGCCTTTACCAAAACCACCAAAAGCCCATTCTATCAGGTCTATGTCATCTTCCTTCAGCTTTCTTGTCTAGAACTTCCCTGGGTGAAATTTGTGCAGCTGCAACCTAGGCTAATCCTCATATCTTTATTACTCACTACAAATTGTATCTGGTCTCTAGGGGAAGAGCAGCCTTTGGCTCAGCAGTTCTCAGGAATATCCTTCCTTAGAATCTGCCCAGGATTAGGTAGCTGGGGACTCTGTCCCAACAGTTAAGGAATGAATAAAAATGACAGCTTCAGATAAAGAAGTTATATACTCACCATAACATTCCATCTGTGCTCTCCATTTTCATTCTTCGTCAACTTCCATTCTACCAGCTCCATCCTTTGCTGTACTCCTGGAAAGATCAAAGGATATTGGAGGAACCTGTGTTCCTTTGTTTTAGCCACAGATTCTATTTCCTTATTTTCCACTACTTTGTAGGTCTGTGGGTAGCGAACTAGATCTGAGGTATGTAAGGTGACTAGGGCATTCTGGGTAAAAGGAAGAGCTTGAGAGTTTCAGTGCTCTACGATCAGGAAGAAGCAGCTGAGTCAGATTTGAGGATCGGCTCCAAACTCAGTTGAGGAAGAAGGAAAATGGGCAACACAGATGGAACATTATGTTAAGTACATCACTTTTTTTTCCCTTTTGATATATTCAGACTTGAACAGATGCTGCTTCAACAGATGAAACAGGTTCAAGCTTCAGCTCATTGAAGAATTATAAAAAGCATGTTTTTCTGTGAGGCAAGCCTCTCCCAGCACCACACCCCCTTACATATATATGTTAATTTCACAGTTACACTATCATTGACAGAGAAGAAAACCTCAAACAGTTTGAATCGTTGTCAGTGCAGAAACAGAAGTTACACTGGTAGTGATTTTGTATAGTTTCTTAGTAAGCTTATGGTAAAGGAGACCACCGAGAAGGTTAACCACCTCACACAGTTCTAATGGGAAAATAAACAGTGCCCCCCTATTAAGTAGATTTTTCCCAATTATCCCTAGTGATAATTTATAATCACCCATTCAGTTATCCAAACTGGTTTTAAAGATTGCTGCAAAAGTGCTATGCTTGACATGTACGAGCAGCCTATTCCAGAAATAGGGGATAGGGTTGGGTTAGGTATCTGTCACGTCATCTGTTGTTGCTGATGTGGCAGTATACAGTTGCATCTCTAGAACAGATGTTTGCTTTACTACTGATTCTATTTAGGTGAAGGGGTTTGAAGAGTCCTGGGTCAGAGTACAGAAGGCTAAGCAGAGATCTTCTCTTGGAAAATTATATGACAGCGATAAGAGGGACAGGGCTTTTAGTTGGCCAGAATAGCTAGCAGTATTGAGTGAGACATGAAATCTTTTTGGTGAGGAAATGTTGAGATCTCGGGTTGGTTTAAATACTTACGGAGGTACATGCATAAGGGGGCATTACATTCATTGATGGTCTTAATTAAGGGAGAAATAAAGTGGGACTGTAACATGTCCATCATAAATTACTGTTGCAGTAATTTTAGCTATGAGTGATATCCTGCCAAGGATATAATGGATGGACAGTCTTCAAAAGCTGTCATTCCCTCACACAAGTACTCAGGCTGCTGTATTTCAAGCTTTTGTGTGGAGAAAACAGGCACCTGGGTACCAAAATACTTAAATACTGTCTTACCTCCTATGAAAGCAGTCTTCCTGGGCTTGATTGACAGTCAGCTCCTATAAGTCTCCTTTGGGGATTCCCTTAAACAAACACACACACACACACACACACACACACACACACGTACTAGGTCTCTTTAAGAATACCAGCACTTTAAGTCTTTAAGTGTGTTTATTATTTAAACATCTCATCTGGCAGCTATTTTAGCAGAGACTGTTTAATTGTACTTGGGGCACTGTTTTGTGGAAAAAAGTGTGCTGATTTGTTACTACTTTGTTATGTTTTGAGGAACGTGGATATTGTAGGAGGTTTTTAGTGCCTTTTACAATTGTATATACTTCTGTAACAACTTATCTACTTATTGACTGCATTCCAACACTTTGCACTGTGGTTCAGACTTCATTTTTGTCTGTGACATGAAACAGCATACCAGTTCCTTGGTCCCTCTTCTTACTGGACAGAAGAAAAACAAAAACATGAATAGAGCCCTTACTAATACCGCAGGCTCAACTAGTGCCTCAGCCTCTTGTGGGTGACTCTATTCTCACCATTTGATATTTCTCAGACCCCTCCCTTTTTCTGCAGATCCCTCTTTTGTAATCCCCTTGGACATCATGGATAAAGGGATTAGCCACATCTAATATGGATGTTCAGTCACCCATAGTAGGCATTGGAGATTCACATTCTTCAGGTATTGGAGATTTAGTGGAGAGTTCATTTTTCCATAACTGAGTGAAGAGACCTGTTCCCAAGGATAAGGTACTATCCTCAAGTTGGTTCTCTTTTGGGGCTGTCTGTAGAAAAAAAAAATAGTCACCATTTATCGACGTCAGAGTGTTTTTCTTTCGAAAAGATAGATTTTACTACTTTGGCTAAAGGTTTATTGCAAAATCTGATGTTATCCATGTCAATATTCCTCACTCCTGGGTCTTAGGATCTGGCAACGAATTTGAGCCAGCAACTTTACAGACAGCTTCTAGGCTTAAGCTCCTCCAACTCCCATGATTTCTTGCAGCCCTCTAACCCCTTTGATCTCGTTTGCCACACTTCGCATCAGACACAAATTCTCTGCCTCGAGTCTCCAGTGGAGATAACGTTTTTAAATTTTTTCTTCTAAATCAGAGTTTATTGTTAGAATTTAGTGTCTTCCATGCTGTACTGGTAATTTTTGTCCCTCCCCTCCCATTTTGTTTCTCTGTGTTTTAGATTGTGTTTTGGCACCCTTATTGTAGTGGTGTTACTTAGCTGGTTTTTGGTTTAGTTTAGTACTCTGTGGTTTATTGTGGTGTTATATTCCATAGTGGTAGTGTGATCAGCTGTGTTTTCTGGCTCTGACCTTTGCTTGTTTCCCGGTTTCGAGTCCAGCATGTCCTTTAGGCTTAAGGTTTATCCACCATGTCTGACAAGCCAGTTGGTTTCAAAAGGTGCTCCTTGTGCGGTCAGAAGATGCCTGTGTCTGATTCGCACAAGGATTACCTTTACTGTTTGGGCACTAAACACATGGAGGGTGAATGCGACATTTGCGGTGAATTCAACCCCTGGGCTTTGGTTGAGCTCCGAAACAAGCTTTTTGTGAAAGGGTTGGCTCAAGGGGGTCCCTTGGCCCAGTCTCTTGACAGGCTTGGACCCTCCGAGAATAAAAGGAAGGCCCCCTCACTCTTTGGGTCTTCCTCCTCTAAAAAGGTGAGACTGTTGGATCCGAGTTCCTCATATCAGAATCCAGCCTAGACCCAGTCAGATCCAATATCCTCGGGTCCTAGGCTCGCAACACTTCCCATGAATCCGGGGCTTCCTCTTTGAGGCCCTTGGATCAGAGGTCAAGGGAATCTACTCCTGGATCTAAGGTCTCTGGATCAAGGCCTTTGGATCTGGCCAGATCTGGACCAACCATGGATCCGGCTTCCTCGGATCCAATTCATGTGGGATCCAAGCATTCGGCAGTCAGATCTGAGATCGGTATTGGATCCCACGATTATCATAGAGGACTCCCCCTCGGGTTATGGCATGGGGCAGTCCCCTTCTGATTCCAAGCACATTAGTCCTTCCTCTGATGGGAGGTCCTTGAGATCCAGGCATCCATCCCCATGTAGCTCCTTCTCCTCCTCTATGTCCTCTAGGAGTTTCCTCCCAAGAGATACAAATCAGATGATGGGGTCCTCCATCAAGGCTCAGATTAAGTTGGGGCTTCTTGCGTCCCCTGCCCATCTTACCAGGAGTTCATCCCCTACCCCCTCATTGGCTTCTCCTTGTCTGACTCAGTTGGTTTTTGAAGTTCAGGCCCTGTGACTCAGTTGGTTTCTGACCTTCAGGCCCTGGATCACACAGGGGAGGAGATGGGGTCCCTAGAGACCTTTCTGTCCCTACCCATTTGGAGTCCTTGACCACCTTTGCCTGGCCTTCCCTGGGTAGGTGGAATCCCAGGCCCGACCTGTCACCCGGAAGTCCTTGGGTGAGGGTGCTGGACCAATTTTCTTAGATCAGTCCCTTCTCCTTGGTGCTTTGGCCCTTGACAGCTCAGAGCTGGTAGTATCTGGAGGCCAGAAGGTGCTGTCTTGCTCTGTTCCCTCTTCTCAGGTGGGCATGCCTGCCAGGAGTGCAGATGGGGCACTGTCCAGCCCTTTGTCTTTCTGGGTGGTAGATGGGACTTTTTCCTCCCAGAGAGTTTTCTCCCTGAACTTCCAGGACCATCCCAGCCCCTCCGAGCAGACTCTTCTCATCCTGTTCCCGGTCAGCCCTCTTGAACTAGCATTCAGGCGGGAGTTACCCTACTTGGGGTCCCCCTCTCTCCTGAATCCTACCTGAGCCCTATCTGGAGGAGGTCCCTCGGAAGAGATCATGTAAGAGAAGACACCTAGACTCCCCTACGGAGTCTCTCACTGAGGATACAGACCTTGATGAAGGTGACTAGTTCCCCAGATCTCCACCCGAAGATATCTCCTTTGGGGACATCTTAGAAATCCTCAAGCTTAAAGGTGGATGGTCTTCCAGAGGAGTCTGTGTTCCTGAAGGCTTTTGGGAAGGACCATCTACCTCCTGAGCCCCCCCCTGGGCCCTCCCACCTTATCTCCAGCAGGGCTTGAAAGGAGCTGGATACTGTGGAGCCTGTTCCTAAACAAGCTGATAAGTTCCTCAGCCCCTATTCCGACAAACAGTTTTGGTCCAAGGGTGTGTCAGTCAATGCAATTGTGGTAGCTGCCACCACTAAGAAAGAGTTGGCGGAGCAGAGCACATCTGTTCATCCCCCTAATCATGAGTCCTGGGTGATTGATAGGCATGGAAAGTGGGGTTTTGCTTCAGCTACATTTGGTTTGTGGGCAATTAACTACTTGGCACATTTCACTCGACTACAAAGGGACTTGGTGAAGGAGCTTACTACCTCCCTTTCTGAGTTACTGCCTGCCAGGGAACTAAGTAAGGTGTCCCCAAACTATCTACACTTTCTTCCCAGCTAATTTATCAATGAGGCTGATTGCCAATGCTCCAGACAGTGCCTCTGGAGTGCTCCACACAGGCATCACTATTCAGAGGCACACCTGGCTGCATCTTTGTGGATTTGTGGAGAACTTTAAGGCATGTTTCGTCAACATCCACTTCGATGGATCTAGCCTTTTTGGCCCTTCATTCAAGAGAAACTCTCACCTGCAGTGAGCAAGAAGGCAAGACTGTGTCGGCTGTGGGAATCAGGTCATTCACCCCTCAGTGCTCCTTCTCCAAGATGCAGTGAGAGGCCAGGAAAATGTGCCTCTGATGTTGTAACTCTTCATTCATTCCTTACTGATAGGACTTTGGTTCCATCCTCGGAACCAACATGGCTATTACCAAGCTCGCACCAGCCAAAAACTCTCAGCTAAGTCCTATCCACAATGCCCCTCTCATAGTCTCTTCAGATCTCATTTGCCACGTTCCTTGTCAGATGCGACAAGCCTTTCTCTCAAACTAAGTGTATTGTTGTGGTTAATCTACTATAATTACATTTTCTTTTAGTCATTTTTTCTGAGGTTTTCACATTTTGTCTCTTGCCTTTAAATTGTATACTTTCTTAGTAAACCCTACCCTCTACCTTCGGTACTTCTTTTCGTACCATCGTTGGTACTATCCCTCTCCCCTACCTTTGGTAGGCCCCTTCCTTTACCACTTTTGGTATTTCTTAGTACCATTGTTGGTACTCCTTCCTTCTACATGTGTATGTAATATATATATATATATATATATATATATATATATATATATATATATATATATATATATATATATATATATGTATGTATATAAACTTTTCTATTTTACATAACTTCTTGTTCTTTCCGTACTTTTTTTTGTGGTTGTAGTTGAGATTTAAGACTGCAGTGTTTGTGTGGATTTCATAATGTCTGATAAAGCAAAACTAGGTTTTAAGCAGTGTGATAAGTGCTGGCTCAAGATGCCCAACTCAGATGGTCATGCCTGGTATGTTTCTTGTTTGCGCATTGACCATATTAACGCATCTTGTGACATTTGCTCTAGTTTCAGCAACTGTACTTTAGCTGAAAGCAGGAGCAAACTCATTTTGAAGGGTATGTTGAAAACACTCTTCTTGGAGGCTCTCTCTGGGATGGAGGTCTCACCACCTCCAAAACATAAGGATGTTAAAAAACATAGGGGAAAAATAGAGTCACTTGGTGCCGACATCTCTGTCCTCTTCGGAACCGAGATGACACCAGACTTCCTCAGTGCCTTCAGCGCAGACAGCTTCGGCACTAGGGTCTCTGTCTGCTCCCTCAATGCCAACTTTGTTTATGACACGGGCTCCTACCACCGTACCAGTATCGGTACCATCACCAGCCACAGTACTGATGACTTCCATGGCTTCACCTATGATGACACCTTTGGTTCTAAAGATTGAATACCTTGCCATTACAAGGTACTCCATCTTATGACCCTTTTTTGGGGAAACAATTCAGCCCATTTATTGAAAGACTAAAATCTCCATCGGCAGCTTCCTTTAGATCCACCAGGAGTCTTTTGGAACAAGATGTAGTGAGGGTTGTGGACCAGCTTTTGGCATCTAGTGGCTTACCGACCCCAACTAGGTCTTCCTTCCCTCTTGCAACGGAAGCTTTCCCGTAATATTTACCTGTTTATCCTCCTCCAACCTCTTCCCAGGATTTGGAGATTTTGGTACCGATGTCCATACCAGTGCACTCTGTCTCAGCTCTGACAGTGGAGGCTTCCCTGTTGGCAGCAATAACTCTTTGTGCCACAGTTCCTTCGGGACTGGCATACCCTTGGAGCAGTGATTGGGCTGTTAGCACTATGTCAACTAGTTCGGCACTGATTTTTTTCTATGGCGCCATCTAAAGTTCCAGCTTTCCCGGCAGTTTCTGGTCTTCTTGGAGCTCCTCACCTGGAGGTGGGCTCATCAGGGCGGGATGTGACCCCGGTTCTGAGGTTGTCCTTATCGGTTCCAGGCTCCCATCCCTCTTCGGGCGGACCTGCTTTTCCAGGTGATGGAGAGGGTCCTCGCTTCAACAAGCTCACAGTTGGGACCACTGGCATTGGAACCAGAACCCCCCTCTAGTATGCAGCTGTCCCAGCCTCCTACACTAGGATTTCAAGCACATGAACTGCAAGCTCTCCCTTTGATGGGAACCCTTTCTTCGGAGTCCTCCTGAGAAGAACCCACTGGGGATCCCCCCCGGAAGAAACATCACAAAACTGGAAACCCTCCAACCCTTCTTCGGAGGAATCGGTGTACTTGCAGCCTTTCCATGCTCGACCATCTACTTCCTGGGTGACCCCGCCTGCAGATGAGCTTATAAAGCTAGTTGTGCAGTGTGCCTGAAAGGCCCCTGACAACACAGAACTTGTCCCCTGGAGGCCAGATAAAATTTTCTCCATCCCTGAGGACCATCCCCATTGGTCTAGACAATTGTTAGTAGATTCCATGGTCGTGGCAGTGGCCACTAAGAAGGAACTGGAGGAAGACAGTTCCACTGTCCATCCTCCGAACAGGGAGTCTTGGGATTTGGACAGGTTGGGGAAGTGGACATTTGCCTCAGCAACCTTTGCCATTCAGTTGCTGAATTACTTGGCACACTTCACTTGCCTCCAAAGAGATCTGATCTCAGAATTGTCTGCCTCTTTGGTGGGGGTACTACCTGATAAGGTACGAGACACTGTTGCCTCTCTGCTAGCTACCCTGAAATCCATCTCAAACTCCTCGATGAGGTTGATATCTCATATGACTGAAGGCGCAGCTCAAGTGGCCATGTTAGGCATTGTCATGAGACGGCATGCTTGGATGAATCTGTGTGACTTTGCAGATCCTTTCAAGTCTTCCTTTGTCAATGCGCCTGTTGATAAATCTTCCCTGTTTGGTCCCAAAGTCAGAGACACGTTATCATGATCTGAGAAGGATGGAAGACCTTGTCTGCCGTGGGCATACATTTTTCCAACCCTTAAAGATCCTACTCCAGGAATCAGAGGGGAGGAAAATTGTGGTTCAAGAGGTCCCAAAGGCCTTTTCGTGACACTCATGACGAGCAATCCCCGCAGAGTAGAGGGGGCAACTCATATGTAAGATGAACATTTGGGGGCAGAGGGGGTTTGCATAACCAGGGGGCCAGGGATTCCTTCTCTGGCTGACCCTTCCGCTCCCAGACAGTGGCTTGATTGCTTTCCTCTGGAAGCAGTTGGGGACGTGTCTCTCTACACCAACTAGCCTGGCTATCTTAACAATGGATTCTTGGGTGCAGAGAACAATAACCAGAGGATATCATATCCCATTCTATCTCACCCCCAGATCCCTAAGACAAATCCCTGATGTCCCACCCAGTCAGAGGGATGCTGCAGCTTTAGAAATCAGAAAGCTGCTAGAAAAAAAAGAGTCATCCAATCAGTCCCACCAGACCAGATAGGATCCAGGTTCTACTCAAGGTTCATTTTAGTGCCAAAAAAGACAGGACTGGAGACCAATCTTGGATCTCAGCCTACTGAACAAATTTATCAAACTTCAGAAATTCTGGATGGTCACAGTTCAGTCCATTCTCCCCTTCCTGGGGAAGGATGACTGGATGTGCTCTATAGACCTTCAGGATGCATATTACCACATAAAGATGGACAAATGCTCCCGAAGATTTCTCCGCTTCCATCTGGGAGCCAATCACTACCATTTCAGAGTACTGCCCTTTGGTCTCTTGATAGCCCCCAGAGTGTCCACCAAATGTATGGCAGTCATAGTAGCTCATCTCCAACTACAAGGATTCTGGGTGTTTCCATATCTGGATGATTGGCTCATCATCACCATGACCAAGAGTCTTCGCATTCAAAATCTCTCTTACACTCAAGGCCTTGCTCTTTGTTTAGGCATCACAATCAACATGGAAAAATCAAACGTTCCCAACGAAAACACTAGAATTCATAGGGGTGGGCATTGACATGTCTTCCAGTCTAGCCTCCCTTCTGTTACACAGGCTTTCAAAAATAAGGAATCTAAAAGTCCTCCTCCCAAAAAAGCTTGTACCAGCACGCCTAGTTCTGCAGCTATTGGGTTCCATGGTGGCAACCATAACATTAGTTCCTTTGGCAAGGTTGCATATGAGGATTCTACAGTGGCTCGTATCATCACAATGGTCACTTTTAACCCATCCAGTTGACCACATGATACGTTTAACAAGCCTTTGCAAGAAAGAAATACTATGGTGGATGAAGCCAGAAACAAATCTGTGGTACTGACCATTCAGACTTCCCCAGCCCAAAGCCACGGTGGCCACGGACGCTTCCCTGTTAGGGTGGGGGTCATTTCCAGAGAAAGACGATCCAAGGCACTTGGTCCCCCAAAGAGGCCAACTTGCAAATAAATGTCCTGAAGTTGAGGGCAGTTCTCTTAGCATTGCAAGCGTTCCAGTAATACCTCCCTTCCGAGACTACCATGTCAGTTGTTTGGTACATCAACAAACAAGGCGGAACCCGGTCATACCTCCTATGTCGGGAAGCCATGAGAATATGGCATTGGGTGATAGCTTCCAACCACTTTCTCATTGCAATGCACATTCCCAGGAGATCCAATCTTATTGCAGATAATCTGAGCAGGAACATTTTGATGTCTCACGAGTGGTCCCTCAACCCAATAATAGCGGCTCAAATATTCTGTCGCTGGGGTAGGCCTTGCTGTGATCTGTTTGCTTCTTCCCTAAACAACAAGTGCAGAACCTACTTTGCCTTGATTCCCCCTTCAGGGGAAGTCACCGAGGGATTCTTTGATGCACAGTTGGCCCCTGGGTCTACTGTACGTCTTTCCCCCATTTCCCCTCATTCCGAAGTTTCTGCAGAAATCTTAATTGTCCCTTATTGGCCCCGTCAAGTCTGGTTCCCATTCCTATGGCCTCTTCTGATCCACAACCCATGGATCCTGGACCAATCTCAGGAACTACTGACATCCTCAGGGACTGGCCCACCCCAATCTCCACCATCTCAAGCTCAAGGCTTGGTTTCTTCACTTCCAGTGATTGCCAGGCTAGCTGATATTTCATCCCCTGTTCGTGAAATCCTTCTGGCTTCACACAAACCATCCACCAGGAAAATTTATCACAGCAAATGGGCTAGGTTGTCTCTATGGTCCAAAGAACAGAACTTGGATTCCTTCCCCATGCCTATTCAAAAGATCCTAGAATATCTCACTACCCTGTTGCACATAAGAGCTTCAGCATCTATGATCACAGTGCATTTAGCAGCTATTGAAAATTTTCACAATGGAATTGACAATTATGTCACACTGCCTGTGTAAAACATTCATGAAAGGAGTTTGCATATCAGACCACCCATCAGACCTCCTACAGAGCCATGGGACTTGACTTTAGTACTTCAGTCTTTAGCAGGGTCTCCCTTCGAACCTTCAACCTCATGCAATATTAAATTTTGGGCCTGGAAGACCCTACTTCTAGTAGCCCTTACCTCAGCTAGAAGAGTATCTGAGTTACAGGCCTTGAGTGTCAAGAGTACTTACCTGATTTTTCACAAGGAAAGAGTTTCCCTACATACTAATCCCTCCTTTTTACCTAAGGTCATTTCTGATTTTTCCTTTAACCAATCCAATGACCTTCCTGTTTTCTTTCCCCACCATTCGAATAAGGGGGAGTATCTCCTACATACCCTAGATGTTCATAGGCAACTTAATTTTTACTTGGACAGAATGAAATCTTTCAGGAAAACAGACAAGCTGTTTGTGGCCTTTACAAGGTCCAAAAGAGGAAACCTGTATCCAAAATAATGTTATCCTCTTGGCTTAAGAACGCCATTACTTTCATTTACCAACAGAATAAAATTCCCTTGCCTACCAAAATTAAGGTCCATTCGACTAGAGCAATAGAGACTTCTGTGGCTTTTCTTGCAGGGCATCTATGGATGATATTTGCGCTGCAGCCACTTGGTCAAGAGCATTTATCACTCATTACAAATTGGATATGGCCTCCAGGGGAGGAGCATCTTTTGGTTCTATGGTGCTCAGGAATATCCTTCCTTAGGGCCACCCAGGACTAAAAATAGCTGGGGACTTAGTCCTATCAGTAAGGAATGAATGAAGCTTTACAACATCAGATAAAGAAGTTATGTCTTACTATAACATTCCACCTGTGTTGTAGATCTTCATTCATTCATTACTTCCCGTCCTCCTTCCCCCTGTCTGGACTCCTTTTGGACTTTAGGATTACCTTATTAGTTAGGGTATCTGCTCAGACAGAGCTTCCTATTTATCATTATTAATCTTTTTCTATCCTCTTTATAGTATGTGTGGGCAAACTCGATCTGAAGAGACTATGAGAGGAGCATTGTGGGTAGGACTTAGCTGATAGTTTTTGGCTGGTGTGAGCTTGGTACCAGCCATGTTGGTTCCGCAGACAGAACCGAAGTCCTATCAGTAATGAATGAATGAAGATCTACAACACAGATGGAACATTATGG
The DNA here is from genome assembly GCF_019279795.1 of Protopterus annectens. NCBI lineage: Eukaryota > Metazoa > Chordata > Ceratodontiformes > Protopteridae > Protopterus > Protopterus annectens. Next base: position 1,120,732,094 of record NC_056729.1, read on the forward strand.
TAAGATATAACTTCTTTTTCATAAGTCGCAGTCTGCAGTTCCAGATCCTTAGGATGAGCCCTCCTCTTGAGGTCGGGGGAGAGGGTTCAATTGCAGATGCCGCCCCAGAGGCAGAAGGGGTCTGCAAAATTAGGGCTTCGGGGAGCCTTTCTCTGAGAAGCCTCAGCAGCGCTCCTGAAGCACTGCCCAACTGTCTTGCCTTGCAGGCAGTTGGTGGTCATGTGTCACTGCACCCTTTAGTCCGGGCAAACATTACAAAGGATCGCTGGGTGCTAAACATTCCAGGGGATATTTTATTCCCTTCTCTCAGTCTCTGCTTCCAATCAGGCGATGCCTCCCTGATGCACCACACCATCAGAGGGAGTTAGCCCAGAAAGAAGTACTCAAGCTACTTCAGAAGAGAACCATCCAAGAGGTCCCCCAGGACAATGAGAATCTGGAACTTACTCTCTCTTTTTGGTGCCAAAAAAGACAGGGGACCTGTGTCAAGAAGTCCAAGTTCCAGATGGTCACAGTTCAGTCTATCATGCCTCTTTTGCACGAGGACAATTGGATGTGCTCTGTGGATCTCCAGGACGTGTACTGTCACATAAAAATAGACAGACACTACAGGAGACATCTCCACTTTTGAGTAGTGGCCAGTCACTACCAGTTCAGGATCCTTCCCGTTGGTGTCACCACAGCCCCCGAGTGTTCAACAAGTACATGGCAGTGATTGCAGCTCACCTGAGACTGTAGGGATTCCAGGTGTTTCCATACCTTGATGATTGGCTCCTCACAAGTCCAACAAAGCATCATCCAGCCACTGCCTCTCAGTACTTTCTTTAACTGTTTGACCAGTTAGGGATTACTGTGAATCTCCACAAATCAAACCTGGTTCCATCCCAAACTTTGGAATTCATCTGGATAGATTTGGACACTGTGTCAGAGATTGCAGCACTCCCTCTCCACCATGTAGTGTTCAATGGCTTCTAGATCGAACTCATCCCCAGGTCCACCTTATTCTCAGGGCCTTAGGCTCCATGGCGGCAGTGATCTATCTGGTACCATTAGCCAGGTTCTACATGATGGTTCTGCAGTGGACTCTAGTGGTCCAGTGGTCTTCCCTGTCCCATCTGATGACAGCCCCTATTCGTCTCACTCCAGTGTGCAGGTATTATCCCCTTTGGTGGATCCAGTCTACCGACCTCCTAGCAGGCAGACCATTCTCTCTTCCTCCCCCCAGTGCCATAGTGACCTTGGATGCTTCCCTGTTGGGGTTGGGAGGGGACATTTTCGGGGAAAGATGGTCCAAGGCATGTGGTCCACCTCAGAGACCAAACTGCGCATCAGTGTCCTGGAGATAATATCAGTTCTCTTCACATTGCAAGCCTTTCAGGACTGCCTCCCTGTGGGTACCATTGCAGTCCACATGGACAACATGGCTGTTACGTGGTATGCCAACAAGCAAGGGAGCACATGTTCTTATCTGTTTTGTTGCAAGGCAATGAGGGTGTGGAAATGGGTGATGTCCTCAGGGTGCTTTCTCCTTGCACTGCACATTCCCAGAGAGTCCAACATGCTGGCAGATGGACTCAGCAGAGCAATCCTGATTCCTCATGAGTGGTCCCCGAATCCTTCTGTGGCAAAAGAGATCTTCCTTTGTTGGGGTCAGCTGAGCTGTGATGTATTCTCTTCCCCTCTCAACCATAAATGCAGCCGGTATTTCACCCTAATTCCCCCAGTTGTGGAGTCCTTCAGGGGAGCTCTGCTTTACAGTTGGCCCCCGGGTCTCCTTTATGCTTATCTTCCTATACCTCTCATTCCCAGAGTACTTCAGAAAGCTTGTCGCCTCAAGGCTACCTTGATCCTCATTGCCCCCTTTTGGCCTTGGCAGGTGTGGCTCCCATTTCTACAGTCTCATTTGAAGTACTCCCCTTGGGTACTAAATCCCCTTCTGGATCGGATTTTGCATCCTTCGCAGCTTCCAATTCTCAACCTCCAGACTCTTCGCCTGATGGTGTGGTTTTCCACTATCCGTAATCTTGAATCAGTCCAGGCTTGCTTCTCATGTCAGGAACATTATTCTGGCTTCTCAGAAGGCATCCACTAGAAAGGTATTTGTGAGTAAGTGGAAAAGGTTCTCTATTTGGGCAAGACAGCGAAATTTGGACCCTGTCTCAGCTCCCATGCTGGCTATCTTATTCTTCTTGTCTTTACTGTTTCAGAAAGGGGCTATCAACTATCAAAGTGTAGTTGGCAGCTAGCTCCAATTTTCATGTTTGCAAGGAACCTACCTTTTCCTCTCACCTGTGTAAGGCCTTTTTGAAGGGGGGGTTTCTCCTACAGTTTCCTGTCAAGGATCCTCCCCCCTTGGGATATTTCCTTTCTGCTGAAATCTCTTAAACAGAGTCCCTTTGAGCCTGCTGCCACATGTGACATCAAATTATTGTCATGGAAGACTGCATTTATGGTAGCCATAACTTCAGCTAGAAGAGTTTCAGAGTTGCAGGCTCTTTCTATCAAACCACCTTTCATGGTGTTTTATAAAGACAGATTGGCCCTTTGAACTAATCTTTCGTCCATGCTTTAGGTTGCAGTGGAAGTGAATTTGAATCAGTCAATCCAGTTGCCAGTTTTCTTCCCTAACTTTTCTAATAAAGGGGAGTATTTGTCACATATGTTAGATGTTTTCAGACAATTATGATTCTACTTGGATAGAATGAAGGATTCTTGCAGATCTGACAAGCTGTTTGTGTTGTCCCTTAACAGAAAGAGTCAGGTGGTCTCATGTTACTATTTCTTATTGCATTTTGATGTGCACTTCCTTTGCCTATGTGTCCAAAGGCTTGTCCTTACCAGGTCCAATCAGAGCTCCATCCACTAGGTCAATGGCTACATCAGCTGCATATCTGGCCCATCATTCCATAGATGAAATTTGTTTGGCAGCCACCTGGTCTACTCCTCACACATTTGTCACTCATTACAACCTTGTCATTGTCTCCAGGAACAGGGCTTCCTTTGGCTCCACAGTTCTTTGGCATGTCCTTCTATGAGGCCGTCCAGGATTTAGGGTAGCTGGGGGACTCTGACCTAAGAGTGAGGAATAGTGACATGGATAACATCAGATAAAGAGTTATGTACTTATAACTTGGCATCTGTGTTATCCTATGTCACTATTCATCACTAGCACTCTCTCCACCCCCCATCCTATGGGACCTAGAGGAAGTGGAGATATCTTATCTGGTGGTCAAAATCTTCCTTAGCAGTTTTCTAGCTTTAGGGTAAACTCGATCTGAGGGGTTAGAATGCAGCAAGGGATCATGGGAGTGGGAAGATCTCAAACCTAGAAGATGTCTGTAAAGTTGCCTGCTCAGATCCGATGTCAGATTCTACGACCCAAGAGTGATGAATAGTGACATAGGATAACACAGATGCCAAGTTATGGTAAGTACATAACTCTTTTTTTTAAGACCTTTGGAGAATTAATGGAATTTTGTGGAAAAAAATAAGTAATTTTTTCTCTGTTTTAGAGGATTCCTTATTAGATGAACATGAGAGGGATAGGGATAGAGCATCCTCTATATTTTCTGCCAAAATCCTACATTCTAATTCATAATCTGTTTCTATGGAACAAGCTGCTGTTCTTTGAAGAAATATTATCATATTAGAAGTTATGCATCACTGCCAGCTGCTAGTCCTCCTTTGTTGTCAGCCTTGGAGGATGTTTATCTTATTACCTGCAGTATACCTGACAGTCAGCCTTTAGCCCCTAAAAAGGCATAAATACTTTATACCTTTCTCATCCCAGGTTAGACCCAGTAGCTATTTTTTCTAGTCAAGCTGCAGACAAAAATATGGTGAATGTTAGTCTTCTTGTTCAGACAAGGATGGAAAAGCGTTGGACAGGATTGGGAAGAGAATTTATTCCTCCCAAATTTAACCTTCAGAATTCTGAATTATCAGTCCCATTTGTTGAAATACAGGTTGGCTTGTTTTGATACTTTAAAGGACATTTATGCCACTATTTTATCTTCAGAAGGCAGGTCTCCTCTGAATACAATTACTGCTTCTTTTTCATAAATAACTCGGCATGCTTTTAAGAGTGTATATGATTGGGCTGACACTGTCCAGATCAGCATCTCGTGCGACTGTGATAAGGCATTTGCTCGAATATGTAATCGGAAGTTTTCTGATGATGTTAAATCTGAAATAATAAATTATCTTTTGTTTAGGAATGTTTTGTTTAGTCATACTACAACTAGGAACTCAATTTGTGGAAAGAGAATTAATTCAGTGGGTCACAAAGTTTTTTTTTTATCCTTCTTTCTCAAAACCTCTGGTTCTGAAAACAAAACAGACTACCTCTACATTCTGCTGGCTAGCAGAACTTTAAGAAAAAAGTGGCTGGCAGGATCTAATAAAAAGGAAGATATCTTCTAGAATAAGTAACGGTCTACTACTTTACCATGACTTTTGCAGTATTCCTTTCCTACCCCCTACCCTCCCTCCTACGCCTACAAATCTGTCCCAAGGCCTGGTTCTCTACTTTTCTTTTTGGCATCAGATTTTCTTAAACAAGTAGGTTCTAAAACTACTTCAGGAGGGATACAGATGGCACTGGGAAAGCCCACCTTCTTTTTTCGAGAATCCCCTTATCCTCCAGATCAGACTTTCATTTCCTCCAGTCACCAGTCAATTGATTTCTGTTTGGTGGGGGTCCTAGAGCTGTAAGATCTGTGGAGCAAAGGTTTTATTCATCTTTATTTTTTTTTTTTTGGTGTCAAAGGAGCTTTCTTGGAGACCAGGGCTTAACCTATCCAACCTGTTTGTGGATGTATCAAAGTTCAAAATGCTGACTTTGCAGGGATTGTTATCTCTCACACCTCAACAGAGTTTTCTGGTAACTCTAACTTGAAAGATGCTTATCATAACATTCCCAATGCCACAGAGTTCAGCAGTCTTCTATGATTTTCCATGTCTCAGTTACTTTACCAGTCCTCTGCATTAATCTTTGGGTTATTCACTGCCCCAAGGGTGTTTACAAAATGTCTAGCCATGGTGATTGCCCACCGCAGACTGCTCAGCATACACATATTTCCTTATTTAGATGACGTACTTGTCTTTGCAGAGTCTTTTTCCAAGTGTCAGGAGTCACTTACATGGGTAAAATATCCTTTTAGACCTTGGGTTCCAGCTACATTTCCTGAAATCATATCTGTCCCTCTCACAGGACTGTGTTTCTAGAATGCCTTCTGGACTCGAGAAAAAGTGGTACTGTATTTGGAATTCTACCTGATTGTCTCCATTTAGCCTAAGATTTCAAATAAAAAAGTATCTCATGATTTTAGGGTTCATAGCTTTTATGATTTTCATGATTCCTCCTACAAGGTTGCATATGAAAAGAATTCAGGGATTTTTAATGACTGTTTGAACCCAGCATTTGTATCCACTGGATTCCCCGATTTCAATACTAGGCTTTGTAGAGAGAGAACTTATTTGATGGAGAGACTGGATTTCTCTGAATTCAGGTCTTCTTTTTTCTCATACATACCCTGTTAAATTCATACAACACATGCATCAGATTTTCCTCAGAGAGTTGTATTAGTGACAGTAAAAGTATAGAGTCTTCGGAACAAAATTAGTTAGGTCAAAGCACATTAATGTAAAAGACGTGAGCTGTGATCTAGGTATAGATATATTCACCACCTGCGGTCACCACGGCCTTTGCAGGTGATTACAGACAACACCACAGTGCGGTTATACATAAACGAGTGGGGGGCATCATTCCTTACCCTCTGTGCAGGCTGATTGTTATAGTTTGGGAGGTTACTACGAAACATTGCTTAACTCTCCAAGCTTCCTGCATTCGGACAGAGTAAAATGTAGTGGCAGACAAGATAATCGGGACCAGGATGAATGGAAATTAAGGGGGGGGGGCTTCCAGTTGTGGAGAACACCTGAAGCAGATGTCTTCCCATTGTTTCATAATAGACTTCTGAATATATTTCGTTTCAGGATTTCTTGAAAGCAGGTCTGGAGAACTGATGCTTTTTTTCAGTCCTACAAATTGGAATGTTCTTTCATACATTTCCACTCTCTCCACTGATATCCATGGTCATTCTGAAGATTCAAAAGGACTCTGCAAAGATCATTGTGGGGTTCCCTTCTGACCCAGGCAACAGTGGTACTTCTTTGTTGTGGAATGGCCAACAGCAATTACCACAAGCTTCCTTGCAATTGGATCTACTCACACAAGACTAGGGGAGTCAGACACACCCCAATCTCAAACAACTACAGCTAACTGCCTGGATAATTTATTTTGATACCCTTTACCCTTTAAGCACCTTGCTTCTCAGGATGTGCAGCAGGTACTATAGGAGGCAAGAAATCCTTCTACTAAGAAATATTGTTAGTATGTAGAAGAGATTCTGTAGCTGATGCAGCTCTAATTACCAGGGCCCAACCAGGGATTATGTATCACTGGTTTATGTGAGCTACTATCTTCTCACTCCTTCATCAAGGCTTTTCAGCGTGCCTGCCCGTAGATACCCTCTTACATTGCAATCTCATGTGAAAATGTTTTTGAAATGGGTATTTCATGCCAAACCTCCTAGAAAACAGACAGTTCCTCCTTGTGATCTTAATTTTGTGTTGGAAATGCTTGCTGCATTTGAACCAGTTAATCAGGCTGACTTGAGGTTCTCAACATGGAAAATGGTGTTATTGATTGCTCTGAGCCCTGCAAGATGTGTATCTGATTTGCAAGTTACAGTGGGTCAACCTTATCACATTTTTCACAAAGACAGTGATCCTTCATTTATGACAAAGTATGCGAGTTTACTTTGAGCCAAGCCGTCCATCTCCCTTTTTTCTTTCCAGAACCTAATAATGAGGATGAAAAGACACTCCATACTTTGGGTGTCCAGAGACAACGCAGGTATCTCAATAGAACAAAGTCTTTTATGGATTCTGATCAGTTGTTTATTTCTCATGAATGTAAGAAAAAAGGACAACTTGTGTCAAAACAGAATAATTCCAAATGGTTGTCTCATGCTACTATATTTTATACCCAACAGCATAAAGCAATTCCATTCTGGATCAATGCTCATTCTAACAGAGCTTTGGCTTTATCTGTGGCTGTTTGGAAAGGCTTGGAATTAAGTATTCTAGAAGCAGCGACTTGGTCCTCTGTATATAATTTTACAAAGCACTGTAAGCTAGATTCCTTCTCCAGGTCTAGACAGAGGCTTCTGGACCCTAATCCTTCCTTTGCACAGCAAATCTAAGCTATGGTAATCTACCTGTATAGCTTAAGCTACTGCAACAGTGATTATAATGATGAGCATAGTGCAGTTGTGTAAGTACCATAACAGCAGATGTTCAGTTGATGCTGCTGCAGCAGCCACTCCCTCACTCTGTCTTCCTTATTTTATATGGGCATTTTTTGTGTGTGTTTTTATTGCCAAAGTGCAGACCTTTGTGGGGTTTTGTTTTCTAGCACTGACCTTTTCAAGGCTTTAACCTTTCTTCCCCTCTCTTTTAGTACTGAATGGCTTGGCACCCAAACCACTGTTTTTCTTCAGCTCAGTTTGAGCTGAATAATGGTTTTAGCACACAGAAGGTGTCCTTGAAGCTTTGGAAGTTGGCTGTATCCTGTGCAGGAAACAACCGTCATAAGCTAAGACTAATGCAGCAGTGATCTTTCGAACATCTAATGTTAAGACAAGTTTACTTACACAATTGGATTTTTGAGGTGACAATGGAAAACTCTGGACCTTGAGAAACCACATCACTTGCTATTCTGAATCTGCACTTACATGTGGTCCAGTGTTCTCCATTATCACCAAATGAATTTCCGTTGCATTTCTTGGCATTGAGGATAAGCCAATGATTAACACACCAGGCCTTTGTTTTGTATAGTCCTTAACGAATAACTTGAGTATCAGAATGGGATTTCATTACTGCACTTAGTTCTGCTCTTAGTTTGTAGTTATCAGTAAACTTGGTTAGCCATAGTCCACTGATATCAGATTTTATGTCAGAAAGGTATATGCCAAAGAGGAAGTGACCCTGACATTTTTCTCTCTAGAACAGATATCTTCAACTTTAACAATATGGGTTCTGTCAGGTGGTGAATTACCTATAGAGCAAACTACATATGAGTTATAATCTGTTGATAATGTGGTTGGAGAGCTCCACAGTGGGGAATACAAACTATAAATTGATACCCATTCAGTTTACATTTCACTAAAGAACGGGAAATAATTGAATCTATAGCACATCAACATCAAACCACTAAAGTATGTGTGTGTGTTACATAATTCCCTGTTCACAGAAATACCACATAAAAAAATTTTATCACCCAATAGAATTTGTTTACAAATTTGAAGTCTATACTATTTGCACTTTCAAACAATTTGCCCTCTAAAGTCAAGCTGTTTTTCTTTCCCTTTTGGTGACCTTCACACCATTTAGTCATTTCTCTTTTTCCCTTTATTTTTGTTAAGTTGTAGTGGCAAACTCGAAATTCTGCTGACTGCAGTTATAGTCATCAGTAAGACACTAGGTATGAATGATATACGACTTATTGCTACACATCGTTTCTGATGTGCTTGGCAGACTTATATCTAACTGAGAGATGGGGCAAAATCTACTGGCTGATAAATTCAGTTCAGACATCATCCTCCATTCCTCCCCACTTCAGACAGGTAAAGCCCCCTCCAACATACTACCCCAACTATTAGCAGGGAGCAGGTGGAGGCACCACTCATTAAAGCCAAGAAAACCACCTCTATGGGTCCCGACAGCATCCACAGTTGCCTCCTAAAGAGTTTAAAGAATGACTTGTCAGGACCACTTGAGGCAGTCTTCCAACCATAGCCTAGAAACAGGCTAAGTTCCAAGAGAATGGAGGACCACAACAGTCATTCCCCTCCTCGAGGGTGGACCATCACCTCACCCAGGGAACTACAGTACCATCAGTCTAACAAACCTAATATGCAAAGCCATGGAATTAATTATCATGGAAATGATAAACAAGGACATTGGCAACCTACAGACACTGGACTCATTCCAATTTGCCTTTGTTAAGAGAAGGGCATGCCTACTTTACCTGATAGACTTCTTTGGGAGGATCACCAAGGCTATAGATGAGGGTAAAAACAGTGCATACCGGATATCTTGACCTAGCCAAGGCATTTCATACAATATCCAACTCATGCATTGTTTACAAGCTCTCTAAAATAGGCATACCAGCTAGGGCATAGACAGGACCAAAGAAGTCAGGATCGGTGAGACCATCTCCACTGAAAGAACAGTCACCAGTGGAGTACCCCAGGGCTCCATTCTCGGCCTACTCCTGTTTAGCATTAACTTCTCAGAAGTCAGGGCTGGTGTTCAAGATCTCTGGCTCACCAAGTTCATAGATAACTGTAAATTGGGAACTATTATAGATTATCCCCAAGACACTAACATCTTGTAAGAAAAATTGTTGTCAAAGCCATAGCCTAAAAGTCAGTGCCAAAAAATGCATTATAATGCCCTTTGGGAAACTGTCAAGGTAATTACCTCATCGATAAAAATTGACCCAGTAGTAGTAGTAAGGGATCTGTGAACACATATAGACAACAATCTGGTCTTTGACCAACATATAGGTAAGAAAGTCCTTCTATGTGACCCAACTTATAGGTAAGGGTATGGCATCTAGGCCAAAGGAAGTTACAGTACCACTCTTCTCGGCTCTTATCAGACCTATCCTTTGACCCAGAAGTTACAGTACTAGTGTTCTCAGCCATTATCAGACCTATCTTTGAATACAGTGTCCCCTTTGGCATGTATCTAACCTGACATTTGCAACAGTTGGAACCCCCGCATATGTTTCTCACCAGGATAATCTGGGGCATGAATACCCTCTCCTACACCGATCTCCTAAAGGCTCTGTCTCTGTATTCAGTCTCATAGAGGCTATTAAGAGGGGATCTTTGCCTGACATACAATGCTTCTCAGACCCAGCCATGATGGATCTGTTGCACATGTGCAAAACAAACAGCACCAGAAACAGCAAATCCGGGGATCTAAACTTCATTTGTGACATCAGCAGAATGTGTTGGGGAGAGAGATGTGTCCCAAAGGATCCCTGCACTATGGAATAGGCTCCCTACCCATGTAAAACAGAGTTCAGCCCTGTCAGTTTTCAAACAGAACCTTGACAATTGGATGGGAAATTGTAAATTTACCCTGGTCTGGCCCCCATGTCCCTTAATAAGAAAAGTATTATCCTAATTATCCCCCACACACACACACACACAAATCCTACTACTATGTCCTCCATATATAGACACACATGACTCTCAGGACCCAAATGGTTTAAGGTGTGCAGTTAGGCTTGTAAGTTTTTAGCCTAGTAACAACCTATGAACAAAACAGCCTGTGCATGACACTAGAATATTCTCAAATCCTTTTCTCACCATGTTGACTAGAAATTCTTTTTGCCACCTGTAGAAGATAGACCGTCTGTTACTGACTGGGGCACCCTGTTCAGTGTCTGCATTTCCCTTTTTTCAGGTTACATTTACACTTGGAGCTGCTTTCCTCCCTCTTCTGGCAGAGTGAGCTCTTTTTCAGAGTGGTTTGAGGTTATGTGTACCAGAAAAAAGCTTATAGACATACGATAGAAAACACGGTCAGGGCAGTTCTCCACCTCAGTGGGTGATACACTCAAATCACCCTGTTTCATGATGATTCCCATGTCAATCAGTATCTGGCCATCACCAGTGATCATTACATAAGAATCATCCAAAGCACACTTCCACACCCTTCTTAGAAGCAGACAACCTCTATCCTTCCATATTACAGAGATATATTTGATTTAAAATGGCACTCCTTCACTATGTTTGGTATTATTCCTCTGTATTTGAATTGCATTTTTCCAGGCCATCATCAGAGATCATAACACAAGACTCACTCAAAAACACTCCCACACCCTTCTCACAAACAGACAGGCTCTATCTTTTCATGTTATAGAACTGTGCTAGATGGAAATACTTTTATTTAAAAGGAAACTCCTAGGTTTAGTATTATTATTCTGTATTTGAATTACACTTTTCCATTTGTGACTATTATGCTGTAATAAATAAGTACATAGGTAGGTTCTAGGCTATTGGCCCTAGGGCCTATACAAGCCTAGCCAAAAAGGTACCCTGGCTTTCGCCACCCAAGAAAATTATTTTGCTGTGCCCCTGTCGAGCAGAGCCACAGAAGTGATTAGTACAAGACATGTTCCTATTTCCTACCAGCACTGACTGCTTGCAGAAAAAATGAACAGTAATAATTGTTTTCTTAAATTAAAAGCAACAAAATAAAGATTAAATTTCCTCCAGAAAAGAACAAGGAAAGGCACACTAATCTATTACACCTTTACAAGGATACCAGAAGAGGAGTAGTGTACGAATTTTAAAAGTATACTGTAAGAAAAAGGAAGCAAGATATTTAACCAAAACATGGCTAATCAGCTGATGCAAGCAAAGTGCAAGGACTCATGTAAGGGGAAATAACCACAGATAGAATGTAGTGTGAATCAATGAAATCCTTTTGTATATAAACAGGCAGAAACAAGTATGTGTGTGTGTACTGGCTTTGTAAATAATCTCGAGAGAATGTTGTAAATAATCTCAGCAGAATGTTGTAATATTACACCGTTGTTAGCCATTGGCCACATTTACCCATGTTTTGTAGACCTCCCCACCTCAAACATTACTATTCCAAACAGTTTCCTAAAATAAAGTGCAAAATAACATAATTTACAAGTAAATAAACATACAAATACAGCTCTTATTTTATCATATTTCAAAAAGTAGAATCAGAGCAAGTGTAAGGCCCTTACTGTTTGGAATACTGATCAGTATACTCCAAAGTGGAAGCAGCTTAGATGCAAATGTTGAGTCATTCACAGAAATAAGAACTGTAGTTATCAAAATTAATTGCACTGCAGTGAATGTCCACTGCAATAAGTGGCCAGGTCACAATATCAAAATTACCTAAAGTGATCAAAACAGCCCTAAGGAAGCATAACGTTTTAAGTAATTAAACAGGCATTTTATAAAATCAGTTTAAATTTTGATCAACTATGATTTTGGAAACAAATCATGAATCTAAACATATTCACTGCACATAAATATAAGGATACCAAACATGCATTAATTTCTCTGTTGCTTTTGTGTTAGCCTATACTATATTCTAGAACATAAAACACATCTATAGTTGAAACAGTAACTGGAATATTACAAATTACTATAAAACACAAGTCTAGATGACTTGTTCTGAAACCAAGTAACAAATTATAGTCCTTTTATGCAGCGCAGGCTTCAGTCTCTCTCTACAAAATTCTGAAGGTTCAGTGTGAACTAAGCCAATCTAAACAACACACACTGGCTTATTTTTGGAGCTCCATGGCTAAATTTACACAGATAAATATTGTGCTTTTCTTATTTATGCAGCATTTTAAAGAGTATTTTAAACAAGTCTTGTGGTCAGAGTTTTACTGAAAGGCAGCATTTTTACTGTCTTCTCCACCAATTACTTTGAAGAGTTAAGTCAAGAATTTTCTGAATCTAAATACTTTGATATAAAATGGGGAGAAATAGGAGTTGCTACAGCATATGTAATCCCAGGCATGACAGCCATAACTTCCGCAATCTTCTGCTTCAGTTCTGTGATTTCTTGGTCTTGCTTCATTATTTTTCCTGTTAAAATAAATAATTGCATTACAGATATTATACCCGCTGTTGTATCATAGTCTAAACTGAAGCTTGAGGACTTCCAAACATGAATAGTTAATAGATAAGAATTTTACTGAATTCACTGACAGCACATACAAGACTCACACACATGCATGCCAACAAATACACACATACACACACATGCACACACACACACACACGTGAGCACATGCACACACAGAGACACACATAGGTGTGTGTGCAATTACACACAAATATACACACCCATACACTAATTTTATCCAGTAATATGTATTTACTGCCACACAAACACAAACATGTGGGCATAAATACTGTATATATTTATTCTAACCTTAGACCAAGATGTAGGAATGTGATAAGCAAACAGGTCTAAGCTAAAAAGATACGAGTCTATATTAAAAGACTGAATATTTAGGTGATCGAACACCTAAACATCGATCTTCAAATATCGAAAGAAACAACGGTGAATGTCCAATTTAACACTGGGAAAGATTTCCCTTGGCCGTTCGCTGGATTTTGCCATTTTATACTGTTGAGCGATCTCGGAGTTGGTATATTTAGTTAGGGGGGGCACAGCCACCCACGTGGGGGGGGTGAAGTTTGGATGTAAAGTTTTTTTTTTGGTTTTACTGGCCGAAGTGCATGTTTCCCGGGGTGGGGGTGGGGGGTTCGATAATCTTAGGTTCAATATTAGAAGATCAATGTTTAGGTGTTCAATTACCTAAACATTCAATCTTCTAATATAGACCCAAAAGATACTGGATATTTTAGCTCTCATTTTTCTGCAAACATGATCAGGCATTTACAATCAATCTGGGCTGGTGTCCAAAAGATCAGGGTAGCATTCTGGAGCTTCTCACTTACATTGCTCATGCTACCCTAATGGCTAGAAGCATATGGATCATAGGGAAATAAAAACTGGTGGATGGTGATAGTAGCCTAAAATGGTATCAGTTTAAGTCTGCAACACTCCCCTGCAGTGACAAATAATGTCAGTGCCTGATGTGTTCCCGAACATTCAATATGAATGAACCGCATTAGCTATGCATGCTACTTCCTGAAGCTTGATGACTATGAGACTGACAGCTTTGTGGATTTAGGAGACTCTAGCACAGGATTCTCCAATGATTGGGATCCAGTGGCATAAGGAAGCAATAAACCTGTGATGGACAACACCATCAACAATGTGAACGTCATTACCTAGAGCTCTCCAAGGACATGTCCATCTACAGCTGTCTAACAGGGTCATATATGTGGACCAGTAATGGGTTTAATGACTTGACACAGGGGCCCTGAGTAGGAGGTTCTTAAGAAACTGAGACCACAACTCTAGCCGCTGATCTACTCCCTGCAGACTACTTACAAAAGGATGCAGATGCTATAGCATACCCAGTCTCTATACTGATTAACCGGACCCTATCTGATGCCACCGTACCCACCATCTGGAAAATCTTCCACGTTATGCCTCTTCACAAGGGAGGCAGTTCTACTGAACTGTCAAACTATAGGCCTATTGCTATATTGTCTCCACTAGCTAAAATCATGGAAAAGTGTATACTGCAACTTATGCAATATCTCACCCATAACAAACTTCTGTCCAATACACAACACAGTTTCAGGCCAAATCATAGTAGCACCTCAGCCCTTCTTTCATTCTCAAACATCATAAACCAAAACCAGAATGACAATAAACTATCCTTCGCACTATTTCTCAATCTATCCAAGGCCTTTGACATGGCAGATCATACAATACTTATGAGAACCTTAAAGTCCTTTGTTTTACACAATCATGCACTCCAATGGTTTGAATCCTATCTAAATGGCAGGCAACAGTCAGTGCTTTGGCAAACCAAGCTATCATCCAGCCTCCCTATCACACTAGAAGTTCCACAGGGCTCCATATTAGGACCCCTTCTTTTCTCTCTCTTTACCAATGACCTCCATACAGCCATCCCAGATGCTACCTGCATACAATATGCAGACAGCCCCACTCTAATTTTTTCTGCAACCTCGCCTGCTAGCCTTCTTACCTTAACCCAGAACACCTTCAGCACAGTTGAAAACTGGCTCTCAAACCAACGCCTGATTCTAAACCCCAACAGAACCAAACTGCTAATATTCTCCCCCACAAGCAGGTCCCCAACAACACCATTGAACATAACAGCAAACAATGGCACAATCATCTCCCCAGAAGCCCAAACCAAACTATTAGATATCATAGTTGACAACAACCCCAGGTTTGACAAACACATAAATCAAACCATAAAAACAGTCAATAAAAAACTCGGGTCACTATATAGGATCAAATCATTCCTCACTCCACCAGCTAGAGCTGCAATTACCCGATCCCAACTACTATCTACCCTTCTCTATGCCTCACCTCTCTTCTCCAACCTGAACAAATCAGATCTTAATAAACTAGCAAGCTGCTATAACCAGATTGATAGATTTGCTGCCAACATACCTTACCGGACCCAATACTGCATCAATCTAAACCTCTTAGGATGGATGGATGGAACTTCCCAACTTACTACAGTTCAATCAACTTGTAGTAACACATAAAGTTCTTTACTGCCCAGAAAAAACTCCAGCATTAAAAAAATATAATCACCCCCTACAACAATAATCACCCACTCCGATCCTCCACCAGACTATTGGTTCAAACGGTCAAAGCAAACCACTCTGCTGGTGATTCACTATTTGCCAACTCTGTTGGTAAAACATGGAACTGTCTACCAACAGACCTGACATTACAACCATTCTTAGCCATATTCAAAAACAAACTAAAGAGTCACCTCATATCACACTGGTTATGCCCATGCTTTAGACCTGACTAGGATTTCTCTCTACATCACTACTTCATGTACCATCTTAAGTATACTAGTTTCATACCAAATAGGTCTAGCCCTTTCCCCTATCTTAGTGAGTACAGTCTTATAACAGGAAGGAAACCTGAATTATCTGCTTTAGCCAGAATGTAAGATACAAAATATTTCTATGCAGTATTTGTAACTGATCAAGTCTGAATATGTATGTAATTTTACCACTGCAAGCAATGTAACTGCTGTATGTATGTATCTACTGTATATATTTTACTACTGTAACTACTGTTGTTATTGATGCACAAATTAATGTATGTAGCTACTTTTTCTAAATTGTTTTTGTGTTGTTTTACTGTTAACCTTGGAGCTTTTCTCCCCTGGCCTCCGCTGAAAATGTATATATATCCAGTTGGACTATCCTGGTCAAGAAATGTAAAATAAATAAATAAAATAATGAAAAAGACCATATATCCCTGTTGTCAGTTAATATAGGCATGCAAAGTAAGGAACTGGTAAATCACTAACGAAAGTTGACATTAACTGCCATATTGACATTCTGACAATCTGCAGCAAGAAAAACAATATAGGATATCTTGGAGGGAGAAGCAATACAATACTATGTTTGCACAAAGTATGACCAGATGCAAAAACCAATGCAGTCAAAAAGCATGCATGTGGAAAAATAAACTTAATTTCATTTCTTTTTTGATGACATGGATCCTTGCTCACAACGGATAAGGAATATTCTGTGACCATCATAACCCTCACAAACAACACCATATGTCTTTCAAACTCTTTCTACACTAGCTTCAGCTTCCCTAACTTTGCTACCCACATCCAGTAGGGCACACCTGATATTTCAGGAATGCTGTACCCATTTGTGATGTCTAAGGATTTGTGGATGTGATTTCAGTGGCACTTTTGGAACTCTGACTATATATTAGGAGTACTACCCATAAAGGTTTGCATGATTCCTCATTTACATTTATCTCCTTAGGAAATGCAAAAGCCTTACCTTGGAAATACCTCCTTCTTTTTATACATTGCATACTCATGATAGCATCTTACCACGAGTTCATACTTCTTTGGAACCTAGCCTACTACCTCTTTCATGCAAAAAAGTTCACTCTTTTCTTAATATTTTACTATTCTAGCCACATTATCAGTAGCCAGAACTAGTTAAGCTGCAGATGTTAAACTGCTTGTAGACAAAAGCATTGCATGGCAATCACACTGAAAATAGCTTGGTAACAGTATGCACGAGTCTCAGAAATATGAAAATTAGGGTGTGATTACTGGGAAGTATATAGTATGTCCTGAATTCCCTTTTTTCCAAAGGTACTGCAAACTTGTAGTTAGTGTACATAAATAGCAGCGATGTGGGGTTGTAATATCACACATTAGGGGGTACAAAACACTTTACTGGTAACAGTGACTTTTGCAGTTCATTGTTACTTCTAAAGTGCGTAACTTTTCTTAGTTGCAGGACTTACTGTACTGAATTTAGAACTTTTGATAGGGCATCCACTAAAACAGCAGCTCTAACCCTAAACATAGAAATAAATAGGAACATTAAACAGAATACTAAAAAGGGAAACACTAATGTCAGTATTCTAAAGCTTGTGACCCCATAACAACAACAGCTACCTCAAGAAATAAACTTAACAAAAACTACAAAATCATAATGTCCACCCTAACACTAGCAACTGTATAGTACATTACAACAGAAAAATTACAAAAAGTAAAGTATTAATACTTACACAGTTACTCACTTAATCTTCATCAAAAGCCATGCAAAACAGCAGCTATAATGATGCCTAAATCTGAAGGAGATCATACTCTACACAGTAAAGATCTGACCATCTAATTAAAAATAGATATAAAAATGGTTTTGTAGTGCAGATAAATAACATTCTGCCTATTCCACTTAATACTTTGGTTAGAGTAGCAGCTTGGTTCTCAAGGAACTTGTAACCTAGGAATGGGACTGAGTATTAGATGCTGGCTTATTTCAGGAAGGGAGGGAGGGACCTGATTTGGTCTTGCTGGAAAAACAATGCCTGCGGGAATAGCTAGATCTGCATATCCTTTTAGTAGGAATCAGGCAATCACAAGGCCAGCTAAAAAATGCTGATACTTCAGCTGAATAGTATAGGTATGCTGAAATGTCCCCACGTTAGAACAGAGCAGCAGAGCACTTTACCATTTTTTACAGCTATTGGGGTAATACTGTAAGTACAAAGTAAAAATCATGACCTAGATAACAGTGATGGCCTGTCACTATGCAGCTCTTACCACCACTTGTGAGAGTGGACCCCACCCCCAAAAGTGGAGTAAGTGTGAACGTTGGATAGCATGGGGGAACAATGGGATAACAGGGTACCAACTGGGGCTAATCAGATAAGGAAGGTGCAAAAAGTGCATGTATATATACAGAGAGAGACAGAGTAAAGAAAAAAAAAAATTCTGTGAAGAAATAGAATTATTAGTACAAACCAAATAAAAAAAGTGCTAAGTGTAAATGCTGGCAAAAGGCAAAGAACAGTCCACTAACAAAGAAACCAAAGCCAGCAAAGTCGCAGGATAAAAATTTTTAATAGCACATTCAAAAACACAAAGCTTTTAGGTTTAACTCCCTTCTTCAGTGTGTAGTAGCTTGTTCAAACAAAAGACAAACTTAAATACAATTCTAAAAGCACAGCCCACCAATAAAAACACATCATTACTGTAGTCATCAGATAACTAATTTAACACTATTCAAAATTTAAAGACATATTTGTTTTTGTCTCAGAATGGTTCCAAACTAACAGTTCCATTTAGACCAGGTTCTTTATCAGCATTCATCTTAAGTATCCACTTGTATTCTGCTATTTCCAATCTATTATTCAGGTCAGCATTTACACTGAGCATTTTTCTTGTTTTTACTGGTTTGTGGATTTTGAACAACGCCTGTGAGTCGAGGGTAAGAGAATTAATTATGACACAGCCCTTTGTACCTGAGACGCAGATGGATTTGTAGCCAGTGGGATGAGCCAATCGGACTCTTATCGATTTACACTGTTTGCGTCCTAATCCTTTGCTATCTGATATATTAACTACTACATCGAGAAATGTGTTTCTCCTCATACAACATCTATCTGAATTACAGAAAAATGTTAAGAAGCTAAAAAGATTTTAATGACAAAGCTTAAGCTTCCAAGCCTACCTTGAGTTTGGAATAGTGCCTAGGGGACTAAGAATTCTGATAATGCCTACATACAAAAATCAGCATCCAACCCTCCTTAAAAAATGGCAGCAACTCAATTTAAAATTCAGTTTGGATTATATGCATCT
This sequence comes from Protopterus annectens, assembly GCF_019279795.1. NCBI lineage: Eukaryota > Metazoa > Chordata > Ceratodontiformes > Protopteridae > Protopterus > Protopterus annectens. Next base: position 1,120,750,989 of record NC_056729.1, read on the forward strand.
AATGAATGATTTTTTTGTGCAAACAGAGAAAGAACTTCATGAGGCAATTCATTAATTGGAAACAAGTATTTCTTCCTCGACTTGTTTCAATATGAACATTTCACTCTATAATGATATGCTGGATCATTTGGCAGAGTACGATAAACATCTCGTGCAAGTCAAGAAACATAAATTACAATGAGATGCTAATGATTTTAATAATGGACATATTTTTTTCTTGGCCGAGAGAGAAGGAGATTGTAGTGCAACAAACACCTGCTAAAACTGTTAAAAATTCTATGTATGCGCTTGATACTTTTGATTCACCAGTAAATCAAGCTACTATACATACTGAAACTTTGATTATGGCTGAAACAGCCACTTCTGTGGTCAATGGACTCCCACCGACCAATCAGAGATCTATAGAGGCAGAAGTTTCAAATGTAAGCACAGAAACTTCTCAACCAATCATTAACTTGGGTTTTTGGCAAGCCCAAGTAGCATTTGCATTGCAGCAACTGGACAGAGTGGAGGATCAGCCCAGGGCAACGTCAAGAGGAAGGCCAAAAGGAAAAATAAGAAGCAAAGGAAACTACAATGGACCACAGACGAGGAGTCGGTCGAACAATCAAAGGTGACTGAAAATCTTGTATTGAACTTTTCAAAATTAACCATTACTGAAAATTATTTGAATTTGCTAAGTAAAGGCCTACAATATTATCCCCAGTTGTGAGGACGGTATTGAAGATGCCTTAATCGACTTAAATCTGTTTGTCTGTAATGTTAGTTTAAAGCTAAAGTTAATTTTTAAAAACAGTGCTATGAATAGTACTAATGTGCTAAAGAGAACTAGCACATTTTTTTTCCCGAATAGTGCACCTGTAGTGTCAGCTTTTTGAGATGTCTGAGGAACAACTTAGAAGTAGTTATAGAGAGAGATGTTTGAAAAAGTATAATCTGACAAAAGAAGAAATGGATGCTTTAATTAAATTAAAGAGTAACCCAGATAAAATTGTTAAACAGGCTGACAAGGGTGGGGCTATTGTTATACTTGATAAAATCTTGTACATCAATTGTATGTATGATTTTTTTTGTCAAATGTTGAGATTTTTAAGAAAATTACTAATGATGATTTACGAAAAATAATACACAGAGTCAATATGGTTATTTACAATTTGCAGCCCGCTGAAGATATTGATTTAGATTTAATTATTTTTCAGTATCCCATTCGGTCACTCCATTTTTATTGGCTTACCAAAATGTGTTCCCACCCCCTATAAGACCCATTGTATCTGGTAGGGGGTGGGTCACAGAGCCAATATCTCCCTATTTAGAATATGTTTTGAGTGCTTACTTGAATATGATCAAGAGTTACATTAAAGATACAGGAGATTTTTTAGGCAAATTACATACATGGTTTGAAGTACACAATGTCAGTTCTTTTGTCTTTGTTACATTAGATGTTGTATCTTTACAGTTATCCCAAATGATTTCGGAATACAGGCTATTAGAAATTTTTTATGCCCAACACAGAATTTTCAGCAAGAAAGCTTGAAACTGTCTGTATATTGTTAGAACTTGTATTGGCAAATAATGTCTTTATATTTGAACAGCAATTGTACCATCAATGGTATGGGGTAGCGATGAGAACACTGGTTGCAAACACATATACTAATATGACATTAAATTATTGGGAATCAGAATATGTGTTTAATGAAAGGAACCTCTTTAAGGACTATATTGGTTTCTACTCGCGTTTTGTAGACAATATATTTTTAATTTGGGTAGGTGAGTGCAAAGATCTTGGTCCCTTCGTGAGTTATCTAGAAACAACTACTAATTTTTTGAAGTTTAAAATGAATTACTCTATAGGGAGTATCACCTTTTTAGACATTATGTTGGAGAAAGTGGATGATACTATATATACCAGTATTCATACGAAAGATGTTAAGGCCAACCGATTTTTGCATATAGAAAGTATGCACCCAAAACATATATGTAAAGGCATTGTAACTAGCCAGTATTTTAGGGTTAGTAGACTTATCACCAATGATGCTAAATGTCAAGAACAGCTGGATGACATGTATAAGGACTTTAAGTCTAGAATTATGATGAAAGTCTCTTACAAATTCAAGAGATCGTGTAATAAAAGAAAGAGAAGGACTGGCAAAACCTTATTTTAGAGCTGGAGGTTATCAGACAAATAGAAGAAATGTGACATTAAATTGAGATAGTAGCCTTAGATATGTTACGAGGTTATAATATGAGGGCAACATCAGTAACTGAAATTATTAAAAGAAATTGCCTCATGAAGTTCTTTCTCTGTTTGCACAATCAGAGGCAGCCAGTGTGGTGGGACAGGTTCTGCAGTTCTTATTTAGTAAACAGAGAAATCTAAAGCAACAGTTGTGTTATAAAGAGAATAACTTCTACAAAAAATTCTAAGCATAATTTTAAACCTGGTACTAAAACTTGTTATAACTGTGTAAATTGTAGGTATATTAAAACTGACTTGGTATTTCTACATCCCACTACATTGGAGACATTTGAAATAAAATGTACAGCTATCTGTGTTACATAATGTATAGTTTATTTAGCTACATTATCACTGTGCACTGCTTTTTATGTGGGTAAGTGTAGCAGAAGGTTTAAAGACCGTATTACCGAGCATATGTTAGATATAAAGTGACATATTTTAACCAATGCTTTGGTAAAGCGTTGTGTTGACATGGGCACTAATTATACATTTTATTTTAGAGTATTACAAGTAGTCCAAATAAATGTGAGGGAGGTGACCCGAATAATAGATTGGAAATAGCAGAATACAAGTGGATACTTAAGATGAATGCTGATAAAGAACCTGGTCTAAATGGAACTGTTAGTTTGAAACCAGTTTTGAGACAAAAACAAATGTGTCTTTAAATTTTGAATAGTGTTAAATTAGTTATCTGATGACTGGAGTAATGATGTGTTTTTATTGGTGGGCTGTGCTTTTAGAATTGTATTTAAATTTGTGTTTTGTTTTAACAAACTACTACACACTGAAGAAGGGAGTTATACCCTAAAGCTTTGTGTTTTTGAATGTGCTATTAACAGTTTTTACCCTGCAACCTTGCTGGCTTTGGTTTCTTTGTTGAAGAAATAGAATTATCTCACTGAAAAAGAATTCTCAGGCCAGAAACAAAAGCTAGTTGCATTAATTTTCCAGTACTGACACTGCAGTGCAACATAAGGGAGGTGCTGCACTCCTGTGTATGCCATTCTTCAGAGGAGATGGTGATCCATGTGCCTAAGTTGGTGGTAGCACAGGTGGATGTAAAAGATCCCATGGCACTAACCAAAGAGTAGTGGAAGTTCTGTGGTACCCTGGCCAAATTTCCCATAGTGAGTATGAATACAACCTGGGGACTCCCCACTGAAAAGAGTTGTGATAAATGAATATAAAACTAGATAGCTTAGAGAAATAATGTTGGAAAAAAAGTCTAGTAAAACAGACAGTAAATACTAACGGCATAACATTAAGTAGCCATACCCAGCTATTTCTCCAAATAATAAATCTGAAGCCTTATCTGAACATATCAAATCATGAAAAGTCTCCACCTGTTTTTTACTCCATTTTTTTATTTTATTTATTTATTTATTTATTTATCATTTGTTGACCGGGCAAGTCCGACTAGGTTCCACAGAGCCTGTTTTCAGCGGAGGCCCGGGGAGAAATGCTGCAGATTTATATAAATACACATTTAAATAAATATACATTTATATAAAACATCTAGCTGCCATTTTGTTGTATCTCACAGAGCTCTCCAGCCGCCATCCACTCTCACCTCCCCAGTCTCCAAGCACCAAAACACAGTCACAGTCCTAAGCTGTAGGCTGTGAATACAAAGCTCTCTTCCTCTTCATGATCCCAGTTTGGAACCTAGTTCCTAAACCTACATCTAATATCAAAATATAAAACAAAAAACCTCACCAAAATGAATGAAGACTAAAAATAAATAAAGCCCTAATTAAAAAAACAAACAAACAAACAAAAAAAAACAGACCTTAACTCTCCCAACAGACACACACACACACACTTTCTCTATCTCTGTCTCTCTCTCGCTTGCTGGCTTTGAAAATCCAGCTAAGTTTTAACATCTGAAAAGAAAAATTAAAAAAAAGACAACCCCTCCATGAAAACTACATTGAACAGCTTGCCAAAACATTGTGAAAAAGCTAACAGCTGGAAAAAAAACAGGTATAATTGTTTTGAGTAACCTTGTATCCCAGCTTTTAATGCTGATTCTTTTTAAAAAGTATTGTGCGCTTTTGTTATTACATGAAAAAAAAATGAAAAGAAAAAAAAAACAGTAACATTGCTAAGTATAGAAAATGAGTTACAACAAAGAAAGTGCACATTACACCATGCACTGAATGAACAGGTCTTTGCGAACTGAGCATTTCATTCGTAACTGCAAATACGTGGCATGTTTAGGAACCAGGACCAAAAAGAGAAGCTAATTTCTGAACAAAATAATTTCATTGCCATAGATGAAGTGAGGCATTGATCTCTCAATAATAAAACTTAAAATGTTCGTAAGTGTGAAATACTATTCTAAATATCTCTAAGTAGTTCAACAGGAAGACACCACTACTCAGTTTACAATAATAGCTCTGAAGTCCATATTTTCAAAACTTGTGACATCAGATTAGGTAATGTTTTATAAAAGTCCACATTTTTTTTGCCAAGACATGGAAGTTTAGCCACATTACTTCAGGTTTACAATACCCTCTGTTGAATTGACTGGTAAATAGAATGATGTAGACATTCAAAAATACATTCAAAAGTGTGAATATCCCAATCGGCTGAAATGCTGTTTAGCATTAAATGAAAACTGAAATACATGCATTGAGTCAATAGGAATTTCACCAACACAACCCCTCACAAGTAGAAGTTTGCATAAGAAACTTCCCACTTGCCTTCTGCTGGTAGTTTCAAAAAGTAAGCACTCAGCATAAGGGTTACTGAAGACCACACAACTGAAATATAAATTGTTTTATTATACAACTGCAACACATTTATGTCTTGAAGGAAGAAGAGAGGGTAAGGGTGGTTCAGTGCACTGGATAATCATAGTTACAGTTCAAATCACAGTGATTCCTCACTCAGTTCACTTAAGATCATACATCATTCAAGCTGATGATATGCAACTGTACAGGAGAAACCTACATCAAGTTCTGAGAGTGCCAGATATACTGTCATGATATAGTTGAGATAAATCAGGGCATACATAGCTGGTGGCTCTAAGAAGTTACAACAAGAAACTTCATCTTCTATGTCTAGTCCAGAAGCTAGTCTGTTCAGAATGATTTCCACATTAAAAGTACATCAAATATACTGGACATACATTCTTTTAACTTGAGATGATAATCAGATTAAAAGGACAAAAATGACTGTAACTTAAAGTTTGGAGACCCTGTTAAAAGCTTTTTTGATATAATGAGTGTGTGCATTTCTTAATGGGGTTTGTTGCATAAAATACATTTTTTTGTAATTACAAATGATTCTTATAGATAAAGCAATTGTTTTCTATTTATAACTGTATACAGTAGCTTCTAGAAGTAACTTTGCTTTAGTAAAATGGGGTGTAACATGGTGTGTGTATAAATAGTTCTATAACTTTATGATATATAGCTTTAAGATATCAACTAGATGGGGATGTTTGTTATGTGACATAGGGTAGGTCTTTAATCAGTGTTCAGTAACATGTTGAAGTGAAAGCATCTCTACTGTATGTGTCTGATTGAACCATTTTGAACTCTACTAAGTACTCTTTCTTCTAAAAGATTTTAAAATGAGAAGGCTTGCATGCTTCTCTGTGCCTTGTATGTAAATAAGGCTTCAAGTATGGTCCCGACCTTACAGTTAATTCCAAAAGAACTGGAGTACTAACTGCTGCAAACTCATTCTCTTCCCAGTTATAGGCCTAAACCAGCACTCACTATCCATTACCCAGTACAGACTTTTAAATTACTTGCCCTTTATTTTGCAAACAGTCATACTTGATCAGCATCAGTCACCTGAGTCCACACTGGTTTATACCATGTGTAGATAATGAGATAATTTTGCAAGGAGTGTGTTGGAAACTCAGTAAGTTGCATGTTTGTATTATTGAACTTTGTGGAAGCCAAGAATATGGAGAGAGAGCAGGTCTCAAACTGCAGACAATTCAAATTGCAGACAAATGGATCAGGACCAGAACAGACACTGTTGGGAGTTGGCACAATGGCTAAAGTGTTTACCTTACAAGCACAACATACAGGGTTTGATTCTTACCTTTAGGAACTTGGCTAGATTTAAAATGGCCCATAAGGGGAGACAGCCTCATGCTTTCCTGTGAACAATAGGAACTACCACTAGGGGTCTTCCAGAAACTGATCCAACTGTGGGAAGCACCTCAAATAGATGCCCATCATTATGATCACTGCTACAGAAGCTTTACCTACATGGGTTATATCCTGCACAGAATACAACAGCTGGGCTCTTTCCAAATCTCATGAGTACCTTCCACACATTGAAACCATTATTCATCTTAAGGTGAGATGAAGAAAGAGTGGTTGGGGCATCAAGCCCTTCAATGCTTTCCTGCCACTGAATAACGCCACTTGTGCAAGCTTTTGAGGATTGACATTTATATAAATCTTTCCATTGCTGGGAATATAAGGTCCCTTAGGGGAAACAAAAACTCCCACACTTACATTTTATGACAGAAATTGAACTTGTTCTGTGAAAATATACATTTTTAAGCTAGGAAAATGTGTTTTATTGACGGTCACATGACTTTCTTGTAACCTTTAAACCATAGGCGACGGAAGCTGTTAAAGACTGGGGGGGGGGGGGCGGAGGGTGACAGGGGCACTTAACTAAAAAGGACAATTTTTTTTATAAATATTTGCTACCACAACATAGGTTCACTTGGAGGACATTTTAAGCTTAGTCAATTCCCCTTTGGTGCTTGAATTAACATTTTCTGATTGGTCTTAGCTATCCCCATGACTGATAATTGTATATTAGCCCTAGTGAGAACAACTGTGATCATACCATAAATAATTTGAGGGGACCATGTAAGGGATGCAGCATTTAGGAACTGCCTCTATCCATTAGTGGCATGAGGGGAAATCCTGGAGTACATTTTCTATTACCCATCCTTAGATCCAAGTTGCATTTGAATATGGATGGATGAGCTTTGCTTTATTTTTATGGATAGTCTGTTCTGGAACTGTGGTAGCCTCTGTGATATATCTCTACAACATTCAGTTTAGATAACTGGACTGAGTATTTCTGATGCCATTTAACTCGCTGATGTTCAGTAGGTCCATCTGTATTATGTCGGAGGATGCTTTGTATGCCAGACATGTCACCTCTAAATCTTTGAGGTGGTCCACGCAAGACCTATTGTTTAGGACTTGTATCCTTTTAGTAAGGTATCTCTGAAGGTATTCCAATTGTTGCATGGGGATGGACAGATACATGCCAAAGTGGGCATTATACAGAATGATTGACATAATGAGAGCTTTGTAAAGGGGAACAACAACATCTCTATATCTGGTCACAATCAATTTATTTATAAGATGTGCAATATAGAAAGGCTTTCTTATGACTCTGGGCACATGTTTGGAACTCCCCAACCTTCTCAAACTTAACCAACTCACTGAAGCTTGTAAAATAATCAACCAACCAGATAGAACTCCCTCACTGTCTAGCATTCTGACCCCATACACTAACCTTAATAGTCTTCGATCATCCAACAGCACTCAGATCCTAACCATTAAAGCTAAGAACTCAGGTGGCGATGCCCTCTTTGCCAACTCCATTGGCAAGCCGTGGAACTCCCTGCCAAGCTACCTTAGAATTACAACCTCACACAATCAGTTCAAAAACAACCTGAAAGAATATCTCAAGACACAATGGCTATGCCCATGTCGAGAACCTGACTAAATATATATCTCAAACCCTTCTAATCCCCTATCTCCTTAGTCCATGTTTCCTTATGTAGATATTTAAAATCTATCAACCCAAATTGTAAACGTGTTTATTCTTGTATTAGTCTATATACTATTAGTATATAAGAAATCGCTGCTGTGTATAACCTGCTGATTGTTCTGTTGTCTTATTTAACATCTATGAAAAATTTCTCTCATCTTGTAATTGTAACATGTACCCTCTTTTTTATAACTTGTATTTTCAACTTGTATTAACCATTATGTTGGAGCTTTTCTCCTCGGGCCTCTACTGAAAAAGGATATGTATCCAGCTAGACTAGCCCGGTTAACAAATGTAAAATAAATAAAATAAAATAAATAATATGTTGGTCATGAAAAGTGCATTCCAGTGGTTGTAAATGTTTTAGTTTGTGTAGCATAGTTGGAATTACTGAGAAAAACAGAATAAGCAAAATATAAGTTTTACAGAATAATTAGGTTACACTTTACAAGAAGATTAAATTACTGCAGATGAAAGCTACAAGAAAGGCTACATTTTTAGAAGAATTCTAACATTGCAGTGGGTATTAAATATTCATGAGGTAGTTTTCATATACAAAATGAAATTATCTCATATCCTCATCTTTGAAAAAGTTGAATAACACAAGATAGTTGAAACTCAAAAAGATAAAGAATTTAGCAGCAAAATCAAATCCTTCAAAGATAAGTATGAACTAAAAAGGATCACCTATGTAAAGTTAAGCCACAAGGCCTTTTTCAACTATGACAGAACTCGCAAAAACAATACCCAGTAATGCACAGAGCTTACTGCCACAATATTAGTGAATAATGTAACTTATTTTACACCCTTATCTCCCACACATACATTAGTATGTCCAGACACTTTCAGATCACCCTAGAACAAGTCCTGACAGATCTCTCCAGTGTCAAAAACACTAATTCCATGGGTCAGACAATGTGCCAGACTGCCTTCATGTCAGCATCAACACAGCCTCATAGATTCACTAGTGAACCCGTTCTGTCTCAGACTCTCTGCTGGATTTGTGCTGGGAGTGTGAAACAGTGCTGCAGTCATCTTACACAAGGAAGATCCCACCACTGATCCAGGTAACTATAGACCTATAAGCCTAACAATTTGTATGTACAACAATGGAGAGCATCATTATGGAACTTATTAACAAAGATATCAGAAATCTAGAGTCCCTGGACACAAACAAGTTTAGGTTTGGTAAAGGTAGATAGATCCTGCCTCACAAACTCAGTAGATTTTTTTTTGAAAAAGTTGCTGATGCATTGGATACTGACAAATTGATGTACACATTGCTTATCCCGACCTACCAATGGCTTTTAATATTATTCCACATTCTGCCATTAATGACAGACTAATCATACTAAATACAAACCTGTATGATACTGGCTGGATAACAAACATTGCTTACTGACAGATCCCAAACTATTAATGTAAGGTGCAAGCACTGAAAGGGATATTACAAGTGGCATCCCCTAGGTATTAGTCCATGCACTACTTTTCTTCAGTATTTACTTCTCTCATGTCAAAACCAATGTAAAGAACCTGTAGCTGTCCAGTTTTACAGATGACTGCAAATTCAGAGCTGACATAAACTCTTCATGTGACTCCCAAATTTCCCAGAGTGGCCTAACATGTTTAAACAATTTGTGCCTGAACAACTGTCTTAAGATAAATTCAAGAAATGTACATTTTATCCTTTGGCAAACATGAGTAACTCACATGAATGACACTTCACTGAAAGTGGACATGGTGATTAGGTACCTGGGAATTTTTTAACTATGGGCTACTCTTGGATCACCATGACTCTACTATCAAAAAAAAAATACCTTTATCAAGCCACATTAATGTTGATTATCGGTGGTATATCTTCCAAGTCAAAGGAAATTATCTTCCCTCTGTATCCAACCCATAATAGAATGTGATGCACCTTTTGGTACATATCTGTCTGAACATATGACTCAACTCAAAATAAAACACATTGCTACCTCAATAGGATAATCAAACTATGTTTTCCATGTGTTATACAGACCACCTTAAAGCACCTTCTCTTTTCTCTATATCCTATAGACTCTTGCTATTTGACCTCCTACACAGTCCCTAAATATCATCAAAACATCAACAACAACATCAGGTTAGTTAACAGAAAAATAGGATCCCTATATCGTATCAAACCTTTTCTAACCCCAGCAACTAGAACCAAGATTGCACAATCTCATCATTTATCAACTCTCCTATATGCTTCCCCTATTTATACAAACCTTAAGAAAATTAATCTTAACAAACTTGCTACTTGCTATAACAACATAGCTCGCTTCGCCACTAGTAACCCCTTTAAGACCCACCATTGTATAAACCTAAAACAACTAGGCTGGCTTGAATTTCAAAACTACCTTATAATTCCTCAACTCACTATTGCCCACAACATATTACACCTACCTGACAACACCCCAATACTCTCAACTTCTAATCCCTTACAACAATCTTAACTCACTTCGCTCCTCTAGTAAACTCATGACAAAATCTATAAAGGCAAACAACACAGCAGGTGATTCTCTATTCACTAACACAATAGGTAGAAGTTGGAATCTCTTACCTTGTGACATAACTCTGACTACATCCCTGCCACTTTTCAAACAGAAAATTAAACTGTACTTCCAAAATCATTGGTTTTGTTCCTGCAGTACACCTGACTAACCTTTTTCTCTTACTCTGTTTCTAACCTTTTTCTCTTACTCTGTTTCTCCTCCACTCTTTTCATCTCTACCCTTTTCAGTTCTGTTCCTTTTACTGTTGAGATTTAAGTATGTACATTTTGTACAATTGTTGATATTTAATGAACTGCATATTGTAAACTTGTTTCTCTTTGAAATTATCTTTCATTCTTTTTGTTTTTGTAATTTCTGATTTAGCTATATCTTAGAGCAGTCAATTTTTTATGTAATGTACTTAGTATATAGTGGAGCTTTTCTCCTCGGGCCTCTGCTGAAAATGGACATGTATCCAGCCAGACTAGCCCGGTCAACAAATGTAAAATAAAATAAAATAAAATAGGCAATGCCTTAAACACCCACTCAAGAAAATGTCCACTACAGAACTAATAGGAACTGTTGGTGTGAAAGATATCTCTCTTATGGAATAGGTTACCCCAAAGCAACATATCTCCTTGACCCTTTTCATGTGCAATCTAGAAAGCTGGATGTGAAAACATAAATGTACACTTGGTCTGGTCCCTCATAGCCTCATTAAAAGGGGATGAAAGTTTGTATCAGTTATTTCATTTAGTGTGGTTCTTTGGAAATGGGATCTTGAGGCTAGACTACAAATAATCTGTCTGATCAACAGTTTAGTACAAACCTATTGGCATATGAATATAGAAAGCTAGGGTTTATAATATTGCAGGGCAAAATATTTACAACATTGACTGTACCTTCCTTTGTATAGGTGCATTTTAGGGTAAGTACAACAAGAAATGTATTAATAATGCACTAGGCTGAGTGTTGGAAACAAAACTTCTGCAGAAAAGGACAAAAAAAAATTTGTGTTTTACCTCTAGAAATGTTATCATTTTTTGACCAAGCACAACATAAACAAGTCCTTGTTAGACAGATTTCAGCAGTGTCTGTTGCTTTACCCAGTCACGTCTTCCTTTGTAACCTAGTTTTAATTTATCAAAAACATACTAACATTTTTTTTATTCATAGGAAACCTATGAATCTATTATTGATATTACCTTAGAGGAAATGAAAAAGTATTCGGTTGTGGAACAGAAAAAGTCCAGAATCATTTGCTTCCCTATTGGAAAACTTACACCATCACCTCAGCAAATGAAGAAAAACTTTGGACTTGTAATCGATGGAAAGACCCTGAATGTTGTATTTTAAGGGAATTTAGAGAAAAATTTTTTGGAATTAGCAAAACACTGCCATGCTGTTTTGTGCTGTCGTGCAACTCCATTGCAGAAGAGCATGGTAGTTAAACTGGTCCGGGACAAACTGAAAGTCGTGATCCTGTCAATAGGTATGTATTACTACCTTGTTTTATTTATTGACTTTTAATACTCCAACAGCACCATTATGCATATATTTATTTGATTTATCTGAATACATATTTTACAACATTCTGAGTATCTGCCACAGTAGCTGTACTGATACTAGTATAGATTTGTGTTGCTCATCTGTCATGCTGTGATACCAATTTATTAGGCTGACTGAGACGCATTATTGATTCTGCATTTCAGTAAGTCTACAGGAAAGGCATGAAAGAAGGACAGGCAGTAACATGAAAATGCTGTTTATGAAGGCTTTCAGAACCAGACTTTATCTTTTCACATTAGTAATCTGATTTAATTGGATTGCAGACATTCAGCTGGTGTAGTCCAAAATACACACACACACACACACACACACACACACACATCTGATAATAAGTAAAACCAAGTGTACTCACTCGAGTCTGCAGCCGACAATACATCCTGGCAGCTATGCCTGCAGTAGTATACAAATAATTCCATTCCTTCTGTAAGCAGCTAAATGACACCACTCGGAAACCCGGAAATAGCAGCAGCTAAATGAAAACCATCCATTCCCACCCGGAAATATGTGTGCGATGACGTCACATCAGCTAAATGCACGAAAATAATTCAAACTGGACAGTTGGGAGGTATAGGTATGATCTGCAAAAGTGGGAGGGCTCCCCTCCCCCCTCACTCTATGGTTCCGGCTCCCATGCTTTAAACAGAAGCATTTTACTGTTGTTGGAAAAAAGTAGTTAAAACTAATTTAAAAATATTTTTCAGGCAAAATTTGATATTTTATTTCTATTGTTTTTTCGGATTTTTTGTGGAAAAAGTGACTTTTTAATTACTTAGCAGTTTAAATGACTACTGCTATCTTGCTTCTCTGAGAGTCAGGCATTCTTTTCAGCTTTACCATGGAGGACCCTTCTGGTTGCTCAGTATTTCCTTCTACCAGCTACAAAAATAAAAATTAAAAAAAAAACAACAGTAAACAGCCTTTGCTACTACAGCAACCTGCTAAAGTCCCTTAACAGTAAATGGCTGACTCTGCTGTGGCCATTTCTGCTTCCTCGGACCATTCGTTTTTTTTTTCCTTGGCTCCCTTTGGTGTAGTTCCTGCAGCCTCCATGGACCAGGGGTTAGACACGTCTTCTGTGGCTGCTGGATTACAAGGGAGAACCAGTCCTGGAAATTGTTAGAGAAGGAGCAGGGAATTCCTACCTGAATATCCAAACTAGATTACCTGCCCCAACGGAGGTTGTGCCTTACAAAAGTGTGTCTGCTTCTTTAGAAATTCTTGTCAAAAAGAAGCAAACACTCACACATACGTCTTCTTCTGTTTCATTGACTTTGGATAGGACTGATTATTCATAGGTGTTTACTAGGCTAATGACCACAAGGGCCTTTTTTAGCCTACCATGATCCCAAATCTCTGATAAGTTCTAGTACCTTTGGTAAGTGAAAGCAGGGGCTTGGGAGACAAAACATTTACAAGCAGGGGCCCAGAAGATGAGTGATTTACAGGTTGTCTCTGTCCATTAGAGACATAGGTGCCAAGCCAGTGGATGAATTTCCTGTTCCCCATCCAATTGTCCAAGTTGCACTTGAACTGGGTTAGGGATGAACTTTGATTTACATGGATGAGGAGCCAGTTCCAGAGACAGGGTAGTCTCAGGGATACATACCTGTCTCTCCAGCAGGTCCTATTTATATCACAAATGAGGTTTAAGTCTTTAGAATTCTGGGTAATTCTGGTACTGTTTGTTTTATGGAAATGCAGGAGGTCCATCAGAGTGGCTCTGACAATGCCCTGTATGCCAGGCATAGATCTCCCCTCAACAGCCTGTAGGAGACAGAATACAGGGACATGGCCTTTAGGCGGTCTGCATAGGACATTTTGCTTATGCCCTGTGTTCTTTTAGTAAGGGACCTCGTGAACATTCCAGTTGTTGGATATGCCTGGTTAGATACATAACTAAAGGTGGCACTGTACTCAGTGATAGGTCTGATGAATGCTGAATACAATGGAACAATGACTTCCTTTGATCTAGATGCCATACCTTTGTTTATAAGTTGCGCAACATAGAATGACTTCCTCACTACTGTAGACACATGATGGACAAAGGCTAGATTATGGTCTGTGTGTGTCCCTAAGTCCCTAACTACTGGGTCAACTCTAAGCGGTGTTCATAGGTGTTTACTAGGCTAACAATCACAAGGGCCTTTTTAAGCCTAGCCATGCATCCCAAATCTCTGACAAGTTCCAATACCCTTGATAAGTGTAAGCACGGGGCTGTGAGATGAATCATTTACAGGTTACCTGTTTCCATTAGAGACATAGGTGCCAAACCAGGGATACATTTTTGGTTTCCCATCCAATTGTCCAAGTGGGTTAGGGAGGAACTCTGCTTCACATGGATGGGGAGTCTGTTCCATAGACGGGGTAGTCTCTGGGACACATACCTATCTCTCCAGCATGTCCTATTTATGTCACAGGCAAGGTTTAAGTCTTTAGAATGGATTATTCTGGTACTGTTTGTTTTGTGGATATGAAGGAGGTCCATCAGAGTGGGGTCGGACAATACCTTGTATGCCAGGCATAGATCTCCCCTCAAACGCCTGTAGGAGGCAGAATACATGGATAGGGCCTTGAGGTGGTCTGCATAGGACATATTACTTGTGCCCTGTATTCTTTTAGTGAGGAACCTCTGTGGACATTGCAGTGATTGGATATGCTTGGTTAGGTACATACCAAAGGGGGCATTGTACTCAGTGATTGGTCTGATGAATGCAGAATACAGTGGAACAATGACTTCCTTGGACTTAGATGCCATACCTTTGTTTATAAGTTGCACAACATAGAATGACTTCCTCACAACTATCTCAGTGTGTCCCTAAGTCTCTGACTACTGGGTCAGCTCTAAGGGGTGTGTTGTCAATATGATAGTTACCAGGGATGGATGACTTCTCAGAGGATACTATTATGCAATTCTTGGCATTAGTCAATGTCTCTGGCACCAGTTGTTTGTCTGTGTCAGCCCCTCCTGGAGAGCATTTGTGTCAGTGTGAGATTCAATGACAACTCCTAATTTGCAATCATCTGCGAATTTAGATAGCCAGAGACCACTGACATTGGCCTTGACTTCTGAGAAGTAAATGCAAAAAGGAGCCGTCCAATGACTGATCCCTGAGGGACTCCATTTGTGACTGGCCTCTTTGTAGAGGTGGACTCCCCAATTCTAACTTTCTGGGTCCTTTCTATGAGCTAGTTGATTATCCACCAGGTGACTTACGGTTTTATACCTAACCTCTTGAGTTTGTCAACAATGACAGAGTAGGATATTCTGTCAAATGCCTTGGCCAGGTCAAGGTATGCAGTGTGAACCATTTTTCCCTCATCCATTGCTTTGGTGACTTTCTCAAAGAAGTCCATCAGGTTCAGTAGGCATAATCTGCCCTTAATGAAACCAAACTGAGTTGGGTCCAGTGTCTGGAGGTTTACTATATCATTGCTGATCCTTTCAATGACAATTCTATATATGACTTTGCATATGAGACTATTGTGACTTATGGGTCTGTGGTTTCCAGGGTCTGTAGATGGCTCACCTTTGTGCAGTAGAATGACTGTTGCTGGTCTCCATTTATAGGTTCCTAGTTCATAGGTAGGTACTAGGCTATCTGCCCGAAGGCATTTATAAGCCTAGCCAGAATGTGTTGGTTTTCGCCGCCCCTTAGATTAGTTCCCTGTGCCTCTGTCCAGCAGAGCCACAGAAGTGATCCCCAGGGTAAACTTTTTGTTTTCCATCCACTCATCAAGGTTTCTTTTGAAGAGTGTTAGTGAGGAGCTCTGCCTAATGTAGATTGGAATCTTGTTCCAAAGCATGGGAAGTCTCTGGGACAGGAATCTATCCCCCCGGCATTTCCTATTTATTATTGTGGTGAGGTTTAGATCCCTAGAGCGTGTGGCTCGATGGGATAAGGTTTTCTTTAGGTGGGGCATGTCCATCAATTCTGGATTGGACATGGCCTTGTATGTCAGGCAGAGATCACCTCTGAGTAGGCGGTGTGCAACCGAGTACAGCAGGAGTTTCTTCAGTTGAGCATAGGGCATCTGTTTGAGGCCAATGATCCTCTTAGTGAGGTATTTCTTTGGTCTTTCCAGCTGTTGCAGGTGTCTTGTAAGGTATATCCCAAATGGGGCATTGTACTCTGTGATGGGTCTGATGAGTGATGAGTAGAGGAGCACAATGACCTCTTTTGATCTGGATGCGAACCCTTTTGTGATTAGGTGGGCCACGTAGAAGGATTTTTTAACCACTTTGGCAATGTGATTATCAAAGGTGAGATTAGTATCTACTTGGGTCCCCAGATCCCTTATTAAGTATTCCATATTTAGGGGACTACCACCTATGTGGTAGTTTGTGGTACTTTGTTTTTTCCAAAGGGAGTGACTATGCACTTTTTGGCATTTAGCTTGAGTCCATGATTTTGACAGCAGGTATCCGTCTCAGTGAGACCCTTTTGCAGGATGTCTGTTGTCAGCCGGAGAGTCAATTATAGCCCCTAGTTTACAGTTGTCTGTGAACTTGGTCAGCCATAGTCCTCCTGTGCTTGCCTGTACCTCTGAGAAGTATATGCCGAACAGGAGGTGTCCTAGGACTGAGCCCTGGGGAACGCCACTTGTAACCGGTTTAGAGCTGGACCTAGATCCCGCAACTCTCACCATGTGTGTTCTATCCATGAGCCAGTTGGCAACCCATCTTTTGACATAGGGGTTTATGTTCAGGCTGGTGAGCTTGTCTATAATACCAGAATGGGGAATGGTGTCGAAGGCCTTAGCAAGGTCTAGGTAGGCTGTGCGTACCACCTTTCTCTGGTCTATAACTGTCTCAAAGAAGTCCACCAGGCTTAGGAGGCATGATCTGCCCTTAACAAAGCCGAACTGGGTAGGGTCCAGTGTTTGGAGGTTCCCAATGTTTCTGTTAATGAGTTCCACGATGATGCACTCCATAGCCTTGCAGACCAAGCTTGTCAGGCTCATAGGGTGATAGTTCTCGGGGTCTGTTGTGGCACCACCTTTGTGGAGTGGAATAACCATTGCTGTGCGCCACTCTATTGGTATGTAGCCTGTGGAGAGGCTGAGTTTGAACAGTGTGTTTAGGTGAGGAGTTAGTTCGTCTTTGAGCTCATGTAGGATGCAGCCTGGGACACCATGGTCCCATTGATGCTGTGTTTTTGGCTTTGGAGAGGGTTGTTTTAACCTGAGTATCTGTGATTTCAGGGACTCTACATTCTTCTGGTATGGTTATGGGCCCTTTTGGGGGTGAGAGGGGGGATGAAGTTTGCGCTGAACCTGTCTGCCAAGATGTTGGCGATATCGGTCAGTTCAGTGTATTTTATGCCATTCTGCACTCTGAGCAGATCTGAGCATTGCCACTTAGATTCTTGACATAGCTAAAGAATGCCTTGTGATTATCTTTGGAGTGCTTGGCAATTTTTCTTTCAAGGCTCGCCTTGGATGATTTTATGAGGGATCGTAGATGTTCTTCATCTCACATTTCTGCAGTCCTAACACTTGGGTAGTCCGCTGTCCCAGTCGGCCCGAATACCAAAGTATAAGGCTGACGTCGGTCAAAGCGCATT
Source organism: Protopterus annectens (assembly GCF_019279795.1). Taxonomy (NCBI): domain Eukaryota; kingdom Metazoa; phylum Chordata; order Ceratodontiformes; family Protopteridae; genus Protopterus; species Protopterus annectens. The sequence goes on from NC_056729.1 coordinate 1,120,768,643, forward strand.
AGTCTGACGTCAGGACGTCAGGGTACAAATGCGCATGACCGACGTCATATCCTCAGTCTTTTTTGCCGCATGGTCCGATGCAGAAGCAGCGTTGCAAGTGCAGGTTGGCGTTCTAAAATTTTCCGAAGTCGGAGTTTCAGACCGAATCAAAGTTGGCTAAGTACCCCGTTGGGGAATATTTTGGTTTTTTCTTGCCTCAGTATTTAACCGGATGTCAGAAAAAGTGAATAACTGTATTTCTTGTGGGAAACAGATACCTCATAGGGATTACCATACTTTGTGTATACCTTGTTTAGGGCCTGAGCACGACGTTGTTGGATGTCGCTCTTGTGCTAGATTTAACAAACGCACTATAAAGAGAAGATTAGATTGTGCCAGGTTAGTTTTTGGGAAGCGGTGTAATTATAAAATGCCGTCGGATGCTCCGACGCCCGCTTCGTCTAAAAAGCGCAAGGACAAAGCAGCAAAGCCTAGGTTGGAAGAACCGTCCGTCCCGGATGCCGGTTCTTTAGAGGGCTCGGTGGAGCCGGAGGTTCAGCCAGAAGTTTCTTTGGAGTCCCAGGGAGAGACTTTATTATTACAAGATGTTTCCTCTCAGGAGGTAGGCCAGCCTGAAGGGGCTTCTCAGGTAGCTGTTCTCCCCTCCCTTCCTAAGGTGGTTAGGCCCTCCCCTTCTGTTTCCAAGGCTTCTCCCAGGGGCAGGCCAGGTTTTGCTACAGGTGTTACTCCTAGTTCTTCAGGGTCTGTGCCTAAGAAGCATATGCTTAAAATGGCAGAAGATTTGATTACAATGATTAGAGGTTCTATGCCCCCTCCTGATAAGAGGCCTAGGGTGGAACCTGAGCTTGGGAGTTTTGAGCAGGGTTCGGATGCTTCTGAGTCTTTGGCTGAAGACGTGCAGGAGTATTCTCCTTATTCTGATTCTGATGTAGATGACTCTACTCCTTCTGCTTCTCCTCCTGAGGATTTTTCTTTTTCAGAGACTCTTCATTCCATGAGGGAGCATTTTAAATGGGAAGGTCAGGATTTCTCTGATTCCAGGAAAAGGCTTAGGGAATTTTTGTTTCTACCCCAGCATAGGCCTTTAGCTATACCTCCTGTTCTGGATGTGGTGGAAGATGTCTTTGCAGAGGCTTCTCTGAACCCTGATTCTTTGCCTCCTGCTCCAGTTAAACCGGATAGGTATTATAGGGTGCCTGAAGCTCATAAGTATCTTTTTAAGAGTCCTAGGGCAGACCCAGAAACTGTTTCTCAGGGGCCTAAAGGTGTTAAGGCTTCTGTTGTTAAAAATCCTGTTCCTCCAGATAAAGAGGCAAGGGCTTTGGATAGATGGGGAAAGAAAGTATATACTTCTTCCACTTTAGCCATGAGGGCTTTGAATTGCCAGTTTCACATGTTGAAATACCAAAATTATCTCCTTTCACAATTAAAGTCTAAGGTAGATGCTCTGGCGGAAGGTATTGAGTGCAAAGAGTTGCAAGATTTAGTTCATGTTTCTGAACAGGTGGGTAAGCATTCTTTGCAATGTGGTTTTGATGCTGTACAGGCCTCTTCGAGGGTGGCTGCCACTGGTTCTGTTCTTCGCAGGCACGCCTGGCTGAGGGATCAGAATTTAGCTGAGCATGTTAAGACAAGGATTTTGGATGCTCCTTTACAATCTGATGTGTTGTTTGGTTCGCCTGTGGAAGCAGTTTTAAAGAAAATGGAGGACAAGGCTAAGTCTATGCAGACTGTTAAAGATTTTTTGCAGGTTCAGCCTCCGAAGTTTAGTAGAAATTGGCCTACCAAGGGGTGGACATATCCTTCTTATGATTCCCAGTCTAGGGGTAGGTCTAGACGTGGTAGGGGCAGAACTCAATGTTCTTTTAGGCCTAGAACAGGGAGTTCACCTGCTCAGTCTTCTGGTGAGGGCAGGGGTCAGTCCTTTCGTAAACAGACCCAATGACCTGCCTTTTCAGCTGCCAGAGCCTTCTCGTCTGGCAGCACCTTTGGGAGGAAGGTTGGCACTTTTCAAAGAAAATTGGAGTTTAATTACCCAAGACAGATGGGTATTGGATATCATTCACCACGGTTACAGGTTTTATTTCCATACCTTGCCTCCTTTCAAAGGCATGCCAGACATTCCTCCTCAACAAAGAAAAGAGGCTCACAAGCAAATTTCTCTGTTACTCCAAATAGGGGCCATTCAGCCGGTTCCTGTGCCAGAAAGGGGCCTAGGATTTTATTCTCGCCTGTTCCTAGTACCAAAAAAGGGGAACACGTGGAGACCAATTTTGGATTTATCTGTCCTCAACACTTATCTGGACATTCCCAAGTTCAAAATGTTGACGTTGCAACAGCTTTTACCTCTGCTGGGCAAAGATCACTGGATGGTAACTTTGGATCTCAAGGAGGCTTACCTTCATGTTCCTGTCAGACTAAGTTGCAGGAAGTATCTGCGTTTTCGAGCTGGGAATTCCCATTATCAGTTCTCTGCATTGCCCTTTGGCTTATCTACTGCGCCCAGAGTATTCACAAAAGTTCTGGCTCCAGTGATAGCTTTCTTCAGGCTAAAAGGAATACAAATCTATCCTTATTTGGACGATTGCCTGATTCTGGCTCAAGAAAAGGAAGAGCTTCTTCATCATTTGGAATATGTGATAGCAGTGCTAAGATGCCTGGGGTATTCTGTGAACGAAATAAAGTCCAGTCTAGTACCCTCTCAAGACATGTGCTTTCTGGGTGTGAGACTGAATACAGCAACCCAGATGGCCTTTTTAACCCCGGACAAACAAAAGAATCTTTCCCTTTACTTCCGTCAACTATCTCATCAGTCCGGGCTGACTGCAAGGACAGTCCTTCAAGCCTTAGGGTTCATGGCATCTTGTATTCTGGTGCTTCCCAATGCCAAACTGCATATGAGGAAGCTGCAATGGTATCTCAAAATGTATGGACACAGCACTGCCAGGATCTGGACACTGTCATTCAAATAATACCTTGCATTCAAAAGGAATTTTTGTGGTGGGCTCAGGAATGTCACCTAAACAAGGGACTCTCTGTGACCCGGCCAGAGGCGAGTCAGATTCTAACGACAGATGCCTCAGACAAAGCTTGGGGAGCTCATCTGAATGGAAAGTGGATACAAGACAAGTGGCCTGCCAGACTACAACATCTACATATCAACTTGAAGGAGATGTTAGCAGTCCAGTTTGCATTAATGGCTTTCAAGGATTTACTTCTTCCAGGGCAGGTGTTGATTCTAACAGACAACACAACTGTCATGTGGTACATCAACAAGCAAGGGGGAACACATTCTTATCCTCTATGCAGGCAAGCAATGATTTTGTGGGAGACTGCTCTCAGTTTGCAACTAAATCTTCAGGCAAGGTTTCTGCCGGGAGCACAGAACTCCTTAGCAGATGTGTTAAGCAGGCAAATCATGGATCCCCACGAGTGGAAATTGGATCTTCATGTATTTCGACAATTGACAGTGTCATGGGGAACTCCAGACATAGATCTGTTCGCTTCTCCACTAAACCACCAGCTGCCAAAGTTTTGCACGAAAAGGTTTCATCACACAGCTTGGAAAGTGGATGCTCTTTCTTTCAGTTGGAAAAATCTTCATGTGTATGCCTTTCCACCTCTGCCTCTCCTCCCAAAGGTACTCCTAAAGGTCAGACAGGACAAACCAAGGATGATTTTAATAGCTCCAGATTGGCCTCGGCAGCACTGGTACCCATTACTGAGGAGTCTGGTAAGGAAGCCTCCATGGCCTTTACCTTTGATTCCACACCTGTTGTCTCAGAAGGACGGTCATCTACTCAATGTCAAGCTTCACTCTCTTCATCTAGCAGCCTGGCATATTCTGTTTTGAACCGCAGCAGGTCTCAACTTCCTCAACAAGTTTTGAATGTGATTATGGAAGCCAGAAGACCTAGTACAAGGAAAGTGTACGCAGAAAAATGGAAGAGATTTTTATTTTGGAGTGCAGCAAAGGATTTGGATGTTTCTGAGCCTAATTTGAGTGTGGCTCTTCAATATCTTACTGAGTTATTGGACAAAGGTTTGTCTTTCTCTTCCATTAAGATTCATGCTGCAGCAATTTCAGCTCACTATGATTGTGACCCACCATTGTTTTCTCATCCTTTGTTCAAGCAATTTCTTAGAGGGGCAAAGAATATAAGACCCCCACAAAGAGCTCCTACTCCTGCTTGGGACCTCAATTTTGTGTTGGAGAAACTCACTCTACAACCTTTTGAGCCTGCAGCTACTGCTGAATTGAAATACTTGTCATGGAAGACTGCTTTTTTGTTGGCCATTACTTCTGCAAGAAGGGTTTCTGAGTTGCAGGCCCTTATGGCGGTTGAGCCTTTCTTGATTTTCCATAAGGATAGGGTATCTTTGCGTACTAATTCTTCCTTTATGCCTAAAGTGGTTTCTAGTGTGGCTTTAAACCAAACTATTCATTTGCCTACTTTTTATGCAAATCCCCAAAATAAGGGGGAAAAGATTTTGCACACTTTAGATGTACACAGGCAGTTGCGTTATTATTTAAGCAGGACTAAGGATTTTAGGCAGTCTCAGCAGTTGTTTGTTTCTTTTGCTTTGAGTTCTCAGGGCAAGCCTGTGTCAAAACAAACTATTTCTAAGTGGATTGGGTTTTGCATTGCTTTCTGCTATTCCCATCATGGCAAGGAGATTCCAGCTGGGATTAGGCCTCATTCCACTAGGGCTACTGCCACTTCAACAGCATTTCTAAGGGGGATGGCAACTAAGGATATTTTGGAGGCAGCTACTTGGAGTTCAGTGCATACTTTCTCTAAGCATTACCACCTTCCTCTCTACTCTAAATCTAGGGCTGGTTTTGCCACGGCTATTTTGCAGGGCATGTTGGCAGCTCCTGCTTCCTTATGATTTGCCATCCTCCCTTACCTCTGCTTTGGGATTCTACCCAAGTGTTAGGACTGCAGCAATGTGAGATGAAGAACATAGTACAGTTTTGTACCTACCATAAATGTAGATGTTCGAAGATCCACATTGCTGCAGTCCAATTTACCCTCCCTCCTTCCCCTCTGTGTTTAGGGGTGGTTGTGTGGGTGGGGTTGTACATTTGTATATATTGTATATATTTTTGGTACAGGGGTTTTTGGTGTGTTGTTTTTTTTTGGGTTTTGGCCTTATCTTTTTAGGGTCTTCTGACATCTGGGGCAAGAAAAGACTGAGAATATGACGTCGGTCATGCGCATTTGTACCCTGACGTCCTAACGTCAGACTAATGCGCCTTGACCGACGTCAGCCTTATACTTTGGTATTCGGGCCGACTGGGACAGCGGACTACCCAAGTGTTAGGACTGCAGCAATGTGGATCTTCGAACATCTACATTTATGGTAGGTACAAAACTGTACTTTTCTTGTTGATACTGATCAGGGATGTCTTCCCTTCTTGGGATTTTACTCTTTTCTGTACTAGTTTTCTCTTTTTATTGTTTATGGCTTGTTTATGGCAGGAGTCCACCAAACTGGTTTCCTTTTCTTGGAGGAGTGATTCTTGGTTTTGCTTGGGATGGCACGATCCATGCATTCTTGTAGGTGCCTGTAAATGCATTAGTAAAGGATTTTGCAGCTTGGACAGCGTTATCCTTCAGCATGGGGGCTTTGAAACTTTCCACCTCGGTCTTAACGTGAAGTTTGCTTTTGAAAAGTTTTTCACGGTGGTTTCCTTGTCCTGGGGTGGGGGCGGAATGTGGATATCCAAAGTGATTTGTTTATCGTCAGATCTAACCAGCAAGGGGTTGACCTCCGGTGTGGAACACTGGTCGCCCATGTTGGTGATGACCAGGTCCAATATGTTGTCACCTCTGAAAACCCAATGAGTCATAAAGCCTGTTTGAAGGCTACAGTTAAATGGCAATTCTAGAGGGCCTGATAGGTCATGTTTCATGCTATTTTGAAGGCATCTTGGAAATTTTGTCTGGACCCACTGATGCAGAGTTGTTGGCCTTAAGGTACTGCCAACCATGCTAGGAAAAGTGGGGCAGTGGATGTGTAACATATTCCAACACAACTAGCTGGAATTTTGTAAATTATATGTCATTTGTATATCAAACTGATGCTTGTGCTGAAAATGCATTTGTGAGGTTTGCGTGTGTTAATATGTATCAACAGTGCATCTTGCTAGAAGAAACATAAATGCACATTTATTATAACTGAATAAAATGTATACATTGTAACAGCATATACTGGAGGGAAGAGGTTAATCCACCTGACTTTGAAAAATATTATCGAAATTAAATTACTTTATGGGTTAAGCCATACAGATGTTATCCCACAGTTTTGAATGGAGCCAGAGACACAATGTCTGTACTACAGAATAGGTTGTAGCTCCTGTAGGAAGAGTGCAATGGTTTTATGACTTCCAGCAGCTGCAGCACATCTTTGAGCAATGATCTATCTGTTGGTATAGTAACACATAGGTGCTAAACACTGAAACTTCTGGCAGAGGGGGGGTTGCATGGGAACCAGAAGTCAGATGACTAGATGTATGTGACCATTCTGTACAGAAATAATTATTTATTTATTTTACATTTGTTAACCGGGATGGTCCGACTGGATACATGTCCTTTTTCAGCGGAGGCCCGGGGAGAAAAGCTCCAACAGAGTTACATTGATAATTAGGTACAGTAAATGAGCTGAAAGAACTTAACAAAAACATAGGCTATTTACATACAAGTACAAGACTGCCATTACTATTTCTGCGATTACTACAAATGTAACATTAATAACATATTAGCAAGGACGGTAGGCAGTATAATGACATAGAGTTAGACAGGATACATATTTCTTTATCACAGTATACAAAGTACTTATCATCTTAGCTAGTTGTTTATGTTTTAGTTAATGGCACAGAGCTAGTCTGGGTTTGAGCAAGGACATAGCCAGTGTGACTTGAAGTGGAGTTTTAGACTATTTTTGAATTGACTTAGAGAAGTTGCAAGCGTGATGTTATTTGGGAGAGAGTTCCATATTTTACCAGTGGTGTTGGCAAATAGCGTCACCACCTAGGTTGAGAGATTTAGTTGTTTGGACAAGGAGTCTGTTTGCTGAGCGAAGGCAGCTTAGATTGGAGTAGGGAGTCATTAAGTTTTTAGTGCTGGGGTATTCTCAGGTTGTTTAAGGATTTTGAAGGCCTCTATGAGTTGGGACTGGTGAAGAAGGTGTGGGAATTCTATCCATCCAAGCTTTTTCAGGTTAGTACAGTGGTGTGTTCTGTAGGGTAGGCCTGTAATGAACCTGGCAATGTGATTATAGCAGGATGAGAGCTTGGCCAGATCAGATTTGTTAAGGTGAGTGAGGACAGGAGAGGCATATAGTAGGGTAGAGAAGGTGTGAATGGGCTGTGGCTGCCCTGGCATTCGGGTAAGGAAGGCTTTAATTCTATATAGGGTCCCAAGTTTCTTGTTGACTGACTTAATGGCTTGGTTGATATGTATATCAAATCTGAGTTTATTGTCAATGTTTACTCCTAATAGCTTTGTATAGGTGTCTGGGGAGATGATGGTCCCATTATTGGATTTTATAGTGAAGTTTTCAGTCGGAGATCTATTGGTTGGGTAGAAGAGAAGTAACTTGGTTTTGTTTGGATTTAAGATCAGGAGATGGTTGGCAAGCCAGTTTTCGACTTTGGTGAAGCTATGTTGGGTGGTAGTTAGTAGTTTTGCAAGAGAGGCATTGGAACATATTATAGTCGAGTCATCTGCATATTGAATGCAGGTGGCTTCAGGGATGACTGTTTGGATGTCATTTATGAAGACTGAAAAGAGGAGAGGTCCTAATATGGAACCTTGAGGAACTCCTATGGTATTTGCTAGTAGGCAGGAGAGCTTGTTTTGCCACATTACTGCTTGTTGTCTCCCAGTGATGTAAGCTTGAAACCAGTCAAGGGCTGGGGTATCTAGATACAGGGTTTTTAAAGTATATAGAAGTAACTGTTGGTTTACCATATCGAAGGCTTTCGATAGGTCCAGGAAGAGAGCGGAGGATATTTTTTTATTATTCCGGTTAAGATTAATGTTTTCAGTAAAAGAGAGGAGGGCAGTGGTTGTACTATGATGGGGTCTGAATCCATGTTGAGAGTCTGTGAGTAGTTTATTTTGGGTTAGATAGAGCATTAGTTGGTTGTGCATGCACTTTTCCATAATTTTGGCAAGTGGTGATAGTATGGCTATAGGTCTATAGTTGGATAGTTCTGTGGATGAACCTCTTTTGTGGAGTGGAATAACATAGGATATTTTCCAAATTGAGGGGATTGAGGCCTCGGTTATGGTTCTGTTAATTAGGATTGAGATAGGGTAGGCTACGACATCTGCAGCAATTTGCAGGTATTCAGCCAGCAGAAGATCTGCTGAAAGGGTGGTTGGCTTCAAGTTTTTTCAAAAGGGATCTGATAAAGGATGTGGACACTTGCTGGAAGTTAAAAGAGAGTGGTGAGTCGGGTATAGTGTTTATAGAAGTGTGGGGAGGAGAAAGTTGGTTAGCTAATGACTGGATGGTTTCTGTGAAGAAAGTATTGAATGAATTGACTATATCTTCTTGGCTCTTGTCAGATAATGTTCCTGGGGTCGGAGTAGTGGATTTGCCTGGTTGGAGAAGTTTATTTATGCCTGCCCAGTACTTTTGAGGGTTATTCTGATGTTTATGTTGCAGATTGTAGAAGTAATTTTTCTTATCTAGTATGATGGCTTTTTAGTCTCATTTCTAAGTTGTTGGAATTTGATACGATCTAGGGGTAGTTTGGTAGTGCGCCATTTATCCCACGCTTTGTCTCTAGTTGTTATTTTGGTTTTGGTGTCTGTTGTTTGCCAGGGTGCTAGTTGAGTTTTAATTCTTATTGAGCGTTTAGGGGCATGCGAGTCAAGTATAGTAAGGAATGAATTGTTAAATGATGACACTGCCTCATCAAGGGAAGGAACTTTAGTTTTGTCCAGTTACATGATTTGAGTTCAAGTTGAAATTTAGTTGGGTCAAAGTTTTTCTTGGATCTGATAGACCTATAAATAGGTAAGCTTGTACAATTAATTTTGTCTTTCATGATCTATGTGAGCAGGTGATCACTAAGATCATTAGGGAGAGCTCCAGACATATAGTTCTGGGGATGACTGTTGGTGAGTATCCAGTCTAGTATACTCTCTTTTGGTTATTGTTACCTGTACGTGTGGTAGATGATATTATCTGAGAGAATCCATGTAGGTTAACAGGGATGGGGTTGGACTGTGCTGTGCATTGGTTCCAGTCAATATTAACATCGCCCAGGACAATGGTTTCTTGAGGGTAGTTGTTGGCTATCCAATGTAGAATGACCTCTAGTGTTTCTACATTGTTCCCAGGGGGAATATAGGTGACAATTAGGTTAATGCCCTTATGATTATTTAGTAGATTTTTTAGAGCTAGTATTTCAGCGTTAGAGACCTGGGGTGGTTGTATAGGGTTAGTTATGATGTTAAGTGTGCTATTATATAAGACGGCTATTCCACCTCCTCTTTTCTTTACTCTATCTGCCCTAAGTATATTGTAACCAAGAGGCAGGATCTCATTGTCTTTGGTTGATGGCCGGAGCCATGTTTCAGATAGACACATTATGTTGGGGAGGTATGTGGCTAGCACAGCATGCAGGCTATGTATCTTATTGTTTAGGCTTCTAATGTTTAAGTGGCATATTAGGAGGGAGTTGACCAGTCGGTGGGAGAGTGGTGGGCTGGTTGGATTTTGAGTTAAGGTTGGGCCTGGATTAGGATGGATGTCCCCATCTTTGGTTATGTTTTTTCTTAGATACGCTAGTAGTCTAATAACTTTGAATAGTAGTTTGAGTTCATATTTGGATTTTGGTGTTGATTGGAGTGGTTTTTTTAGATGCAAGTGGTTGGAATTTATAATTTTTGGGGTAGTGTAGTAGTGGGCAAGTTCCGCAGTCAGTGGAGGTAGGGGGGTCTTGGTTTGGCATTTTGGATAAGAGAAACCTACGAATGTGAAATTTTCATAGCTAGTAAGAAAATATGGCAGAATTAAGAGTGGTAAGATAAGAGGAAGGAGTTTATAATTATTTATAGACATGTTATATGTCATCAATGGGTGGGGTCAATGTGCTTCAGAGGAATAGTAGTGGTTAAACAGTAAAGTGGTGGGGGGGAGGAAATTGGAGAGAAAGTTGTGTAGGTTGGAGAGGAAGTAGGGGTGTGGCCTAGTGGCTATAAATGTAGTCACAGTGGGGGCGGGTGGGATAAGGGGCAGGGAGGGCGGCGAGCTGAGCGAGGCTTAAGCGGAGCGGGCTAACCCAGTCCCAGTTTTTGGTCCTATGAGTGGGGTAAATAGTCTGATAGTGTAAGTAAGCAGATTGGAGTACAGGCTTGAAATTCAACATAAACATATACAGTTGTAAAATGTCTAATACAATTCAACATAAATAGGCATTTACAGTTGTAAAACACTTACTGGAGAGACACTGAGCCTTCATGGGGCCTGTAGCAGAGTGGATTGTAGTTTTACAAATGGTGCCTGCCACAGGTAATATTTATTAACTCTGGGATTGTCTTAAGGTAATAAACAGGGAAGGGGAGGGGAGAACAAGGGTGTGAGCAGGCAGTGATTTGTACTGCTGCTAATGAGCCAAAGCAAGACAAGTATGTGTTAAGAACAATCACAATTGACCAAGGACTGCTCTGAAACTGTAAGTCTTGTCTTAATTTCTCAGGTGGAAAACCAGGATAACCTTGTATCAGTAGGCTACTGTGGTATAGTTTAAATAAACAAACACACAGTATTGATCAGTTATTGATACTATTTGCTAACAGAAGGGAATAAGAGAAAGTGGAAGGTGTGTGTGTGTGTGTGTGTGGTGGTGGTGGTGGGGGGGCTGCTTACAGCCAAAGCACAGTGTTCTCCAGGGGAAAATGAAGATTGGCTCAAACAGTTAGACACATACTCAAAGTTAACTGTAGCTGTTTGCAGACAGTTCAGACCCGGACTGCACTTTTCTTATAGGTATGTTAAAGGTGGTACCGGAGTTGAATACTTAAGAGTGGTGTTAGGTTCAAAGTTAACTGTAGCTGTTTGCAGACAGTTCAGACCCGGACTGCACTTTTCTTATAGGAATGTTAAAGGTGGTACCGGAGTTGAATACTTCAGAGTGGTGTTAGGTTCAAAGTTAACTGTAGCTGTTTGCAGACAGTTCAGACCCGGACTGCACTTTTCTTATAGGAATGTTAAAGGTGGTACTGGAGTTGAATACTTAAGAGTGGTGTTAGGTTGGAGAGACACTGAGCCTTCATGGGGCCTGTAGCAGAGTGGATTGTAGTTTTACAAAATCACACAGTTTGCTTACATCACATAATGCTTTACTATTAGAAGAGACTGAAGTCTCGAGAGCATTCTGTATTTTCTCTTTGATCTGACAGTAATGACTACTCACCCACAATCTTGCCTTGCTCTCTTCAGTATGTAGGAACAGTAATTCTTTTAGTCAATCAGGAACAGATAGTGGGACTAGCTAAATGCTGTTTTTCCATAACTGTGTGAAACTGTCCATCAGTGTTATTTTTAATATTTCTTGTGACTGAAACTCTGGTGTTTACTCTAAATAGATATTTAGTATTCTCATTTTTTTATTTATTATTACATATATTTAAATTTTTCAGTGTGACTGGTCCTTTTTTAAAAAAAAATATGTAAATAGTATTTGCATATATTTATTTGGTGATAACTCTGGCCTCTCCTGAAAGCCTTGCTGTTTGGTCAACATCATAATTTGTATTAATATTAACTTCACTCAGCATAATTGGATAACCTTTTAAGATCCTTATAGTAACTTAGTGGTGGCAGTGAAACTACCTTATAGTCTGAACAGAAGGTGGCATAGCTAGTAAGTCTGTGATAGCCTATCTCAGGTGTGTGTGTGTGTGTGTGTGTGTGTGTGTGTGTGTGTGTGTGTGTGTGTGTGTGTGTGTGTGTGTGTGTGTGTGTGTGTGTGTGTGTGTGTGTGTGTGTGTGTGTGTGTGTGTGTGTGTGAGAGAGTTTTAGAATTATCTCTCAAAGAGAGTGTGTGTCAGCTACTTGGAGCAAGGACACAAAGTACTGGTTTCACATAGACAGTGATGAAGGACTTGGCTTGGGCACTCGGCTGAGGACCTAACTCTGAAGATGTGTCAGTGGGGAGTCTTACTGGTGACCTGGAGGGAGACAGATACAGAAATCCAGACCCCATGCTGACTGTGTTCCCTTTGTGCTCTTAAAGGAAATTGTGCTTGATGCAGAGGGGTTTGCATCTGGAAATACTGAGTGCAGCCATTTTTATTCCAAGTGAATGTCCCTCTCCAATATCAGTGGTGGGGAGTCAGGCTCCTTGATCACTGGCCCAGAGTGGGGATGTCACAATTTCCATAAGAGTTGTTTCCATGGCTTTGCATATGAGACTAGTGAGACTTATGGGTCTGTAGTTTCCAGTCTGTAGATGGCCCACCTTTGTGGAGAAGGATGATTGTTTCTCTTATCTTATCAGATACAAAGCCTGTTTGGAGGCTACAGTTAAACGGCAGTTCTAGATGGCCTGATAGGTCAAGTTTCATGCTGTTTACAAGGCATCCTGGGATATTGTTTGGACCCATTGATGCAGTGTTCTTGGCCTTAGAGATAGCATTAAGGACCTGTTCCCTAGTGACAGCAGGGGGAGTTTATTTGATGGTATTTCCTGAGGAAAGGTTGAGGGGGAGAGAGGGGTAAATTTCGAGCTAAATTTATCGGCCACTAGGTTTGCTATATCTTCTGGCTCTGTATAGGTGGTTCCATTTACAATTAGCTCTGCACACAATTGTGTATTGACTTTGAGGTTGCGGACATAACTAAAGAATGCCTTGTGGTTGTCCTTGGCCTGGGAGGCCAAATTTACCCCAAACTTAGCTTTTGTAGACTTTATTTGTCCTCTGAGTTGTTTGTTTAGTTTTATGAGAGTGCTTTTATTCAGCTCAACTTATGGTTTAGTCCAGGCTTCTGATCATTCCAGTTCAGTGGCATCTGATAAGAGAAAAAGGGAATGTTCTTCATATGGATCACTGTTGCAGTAGTGTAAGTTATATGGGTTATAAGGATATAACCACCAGCCAGCTTCTAAAGCATTCAGGGTACCTTCCACACACCCAAACGGTTGGTCAGCTTAAGCTGAACTGAGTTCAGTTTGCTTGCCAAACCCTTCACATCTTTCATGCTCATGAAGAGAGCGCTCCTTTGTAGGCTTTCAAGGATCGACAGTTAGCTTCTCTGTTGGTTTGCTCAGCAGATAAGTTACCTTTTGGGCGGGGAAAAAAAACTTCCACATTATTTTTTATGAAAGAAAATTAAATTTTTCTGAGAAACGTATTTAATTAAGTTAAGAATAAGAATTTTTAATAATTGTTATGTGACGTTTGATCACTTTTAGAAGTGAACATTATTTTTTACTGTTGTGGTAAACTATTTTTTTCTGAGGTAAAAGTTGTATTATTTTACTTTTGGTGTGGGAGCAAGTATTAAAGTGATTTTTACTGTGTTTTAACAGGAAAAATTACTTTTTTGCAGCTTACCATTTTTACCAATTACTGCTGCAATGCATCCCTGGGAATCGGGCACCTTTTCCAACTTAAGCATGGAACAGCGTACTGGTGTCTCAGTTCTTCCTTCTCCCAGCTACAAAATGAACAACATTGTTCAACAGCCTTTGCCACCACAGTAGGCTGCTAAAGTGTCTTAGTCACAGATGTGTAATGCTACTGTGGCCAAAACTGGTTCATTAGACCATTCTTCCTTTTCCTTGGGTCCTGCTGGTGTTCTCCCTACTGCCACCATAAAACAAGGGTTAGACATGTCTTCGGTGGCTGTTGGAGTGTCCTTGCCAGGCAAGGGAGATCCACTCTTCTTGGTCCTGGGAGAAGGGGAGGAGAATGTCAGTGAGCCTAGCCAGAAAGCAGTGCCCATTCCTAGGAAGGTTTTTGCTGGCAATACTGAGTCTCTTTCTGCAGAAAGTCCTGTCAGAAAGAAACAAAAACTTAAATCTCCTCCTGTTTCCTCAAACTGATTGTGAAGGCACAGATTATGTACTGTCTCCTCAGACTTCTGAGTCAGATTCTGCTGAGAGTGTGGCTTCAGCCAGTACTGTTGAAGGATTATCTTTCTCTGAAACTATTTCTGGAATGACTTAGTTGTTTCAGTGAGAAAACACTGTTTGTCAGTCTCTGTGGAAGTATGTTGAAGTTTGTGTGCCAAGCCCTTCAGATCTTTAATTGGCACTGAAGAGTAACCTCCTCTAAGGCTTTCAAGAATTGATGGCTGGGTTGGTACAGTTCCTTTGCTGGGCAGATAATTTCCCTTCGGGGAAGAACCTTCCATTTTTTAAATATTGTTTGTGTTTCATCATCTTCTTTGTTAATAAAGTTACTTTAAAGCTTTGTGTTTAACAGACAGTCACAAGACTGTATCATACTTTTAAATGGGAGTGCCCTTTTTGTTGTCAGTTTAAAAGTTGTGTAAAGTAACTGAAAAACATTTTTTCTGTGGAGAACTTGCATTTATTTTACTTTTAGGGGACTGGCAATGTGTTTTAATATGCGTTTTACTGTGTTTTACAGTGACAAAAGTGACTTTAAAAGAACTGTAGTTTTTACCATTTGATGCTCGTCTTCCCTTTGGAAAAAGGCACCATTTTCAACTTCGCAATGGAACAAACTACTGGTCCCATGTGCAGTACTTCTTCAAGCCACAAAAAGAAAAAGTTAAGCAAACAGCCTTTGCCACCACAGCAGGCTAGCAATTTAACTCAGTCACAGGTGGGTGACTCTGCTGGGGCCATTTGTTGTACCTCAGACTACTCATCTTCTATCCTGGATCCCTCTGGTGTAGCACATACAGGCACTGTGAACCAGGGGGTTTTCCATCCTCATGGCTATCGGGGTCCCTTCAGCAAGGAAGAGCCATTCCTGTGAGTCCTAGAAGCAGGAAAAGGGAAGGCTTGCTTGTTCTATTAGAATGCTGTGCCCATCCCTGGGGAAGCTGCTGCTGCTATTACTAACACAGTTGGCCCATTTTCCCTATCAAAAATAAATATGAAACTAAGCATGTGTTTACTCTTCTCAAATTTTCTTAGACAAGAGTAGTTTACAGGGTCTGGCTCAGGGTTTAATTCAGGCTGTTGATCCTTTTTGTAAATTAATTGCTGGTAAAAGAGAGGAATACCTAATCTCCTGAAAAAAATGAAGATTCTGAATCTTAACAGGAAGATGAAAGAACAGCTACAGGGTTTTCTCCTCAGATTTCTAATTCAGACTCAAGAGAAGAGATCAGTTTCTGATCCTCTGTGTTGAGGTGTTTCTTTCTCTGAGACTATTACTAGAATGTGCCATTCTTTTCAGTGGGAGAACAGGTGCAATTTCTCAATCCCTCCAAAAATACTATCAGCTGTTACACAAGGAATTTCCAAACCAATAACCATTCCTCTTGTTCTGCCTGCTTTAGAAGGTGTGTGTGTTAATGCTGGATTTATGACTCCATGAATCTATGAATGTTGTTTTTCTGATAGTTAGGTAGCTGCCCCTAAAAACTCAGAAGGGATGTATAAAGTTCCACAGTATTTTGAGTATTTATTCACTCTTCCCAAACCTGATCCAGCAGCTATAGCTTTAGTTAATCCTACTGCGGCTAAACACTAAATTAATTCCAATTTTACCCTTTCTGATAAGGATGGGAAAATTGTTGGTAAGTATGGAAAAATGTTGTATATGATTTTCAGCCTTTTGAAAGTTTTCTAACATTGTGAAAATACGAGGAATGTTTTATCTGCAATTTCATCTTGTTAGGGATAATCAATGTTAAATAGTTTAGTTTCTTTTATGCATAAGTCACTACTCATTGTTTCCAGTGTACGCATCAACTCTGTTGATACTTCTTCCAGGGCTTAAGCCACTGGTATTGTTTTGAGGAGGTTTGCATGGCTGCATTTTCAGATCTTTCTAGAAAATGTTAAAAATTATATTTTAAATTCCCATTTGGATATAGATTTAGTTTTTGGTCCCTTTGCTTCAGAGGTGATCAAAAGTGTGATGAAAGGGGCAAGCTGATCCAGGCAGTCTCAAAGATTTTCTGCCCTCCTTTTCCAAAGTTTCTAAGGGATTCTCCAACTCCTTATACAATTTTACCCCAAAAGCACAAACAGCCTCAACAAAATACAAGTAAATAAACATTTAAAACGAAATGTCAAGGGTCAAGTGGGTTCCAAAAAGAAACCGTGAACCTCCCAAAATCAAGTACACAAGTTTGAATGACTATTCAAGAATGTTCTTAGTGCCAAAAAAAAAAAAACATGCTTGGAGATCAGTACTAGATCTTTCTTTTCTAAACCTGTGTGGGATAGTGCCCAAATTCAAAATGATGTCACTTCACAACCTGTTAACTTTTTCCCTTTTCAAGTTTTTTGGTAACATTTGACTTAAAAAATGCTTATCATTACATCCCTATTCATCCAGACTTCAGATGTTTCTTAACGTTTTGTGTATCTGGATCACATTATCAATTCCCAGCCTTATCCTTTGGACTATCCATTGCATCAAGAGTGTTCACAAAGTGTGTAGCTCTAGTTACAGCTCATTGCAGGCTACAGGGTATCCACATGTTTCCATATTTAGAAGGCTTACTTATCTTCGCAAAGTCTTTTTCAAAGTGTCAAGAATCTCTGTCTTTGGTGAGAGATCCCTTACACAAGCAGAGATTCTGAATGTATGTTTAAAAGTCCTTCTTGACTCCATGTAGGATTGTTTTCTTGGGATGTCCACCTAGTTTCAAAGAGTATTTCTTCCGCAAGAAAACAATATATTATATCTAGATCTATTTGTAAGGTTTTCTACTCAAACATTGGTGACTGTGAGGGAAAATCTCAGGATTTTGGGTTTCATTGCTTCTATGATTCCCATGACACTCCTGGCAAGACTCCACATGAGAAACATAGAGTGGTATCTGAAGTCTCTTTGGTCCCAGTACCAAGTCTTTTCATATCCCAGTGATGGGGTTTGTCAAAAGAAGAATCACTTGATGGATGCAACAGATGTAACTCTCAGGTAAGCAGGAAGACCACCACAGAAGAATACTAGTTAACTAAACAATTTAATAAGCCAAAACAGCGCAATATATTTTGTGCTTTCATCCTTTACAAAACTGTAGGACTTCATCAGAGCAAAGACTTATGTTCCCCAATTACATTTATACACACAGAACTAATTAATAGTAATACCACAATCAGTATCTTAAAGAAAGAGTATTGGTACAAACCATTAAAACTTATATATAAACCATTAAAAGTAGCAAGTACTTATTTTCATGTTTTCATATAAATAAATAATATAAGTAAGTTAATTCATATTAACAAATACAAATATTATTTAAAGTCTATGCATTAGCATTCAACTTGTAGACTTAAAAAAGAGAAACCTGTAGACGTGAAAATGCATAAATATAAAGTGTAAATGCAACTACCTAATACAATGTATATTTGATTATAACCTAGCTGACCTTATATTTAATAGAGGGACAAGTGAAATATTTATGTATTTAACATTTGTTTACTGGAAAAGTCCGACTGGAACAGATACTATTTTCAGCAGAGGTCCAGGAAGAAATGCCTCAGACATATGTCTTTGGAATGTGGGAGGAAACGGGGGCACCCAGAGAAAACCCACCTGGATGGAGGGAGGACATGCAGACTCCACACAAATGGTACCCCAGCTAGGAATCAAACCAGAAAACCTCTCGCTGTGAGGTGACGACCCTAACTGATGCGCCACCCAATTTAATCAGAGAGCTGGGGAGGCATTGAGTCTAATCTACTATAATAATTATTTATATTCTATCTTATTTTCCCAAGCTACACATCTAGGACTTTGGGGTACAATCTCTAAGATGAAAAAGAAGAATTTTACAAAATCCTTACACACTACTGAATGTTTACACAGTGTACTTTTTGTAGTCTCTTTAAGAATATCATAACAATGTTTATATATTCTTTTACGTAGTGCCCGTTCAGGTTTTCATACATAATATAGTCACATGTAGAACAGAAGGCTAAGTATATGAGCACTCTGATGTTACAATTATCATTTTCTGATTTACCTTTTAACATCCATCAGTTTTAATGTAATAGTGAATACTTTTTGTATCCTTTTTTTTTTCCTTCTGTCAAATTCATGGTCCGTTAATTTCCTTTCCAAATTATTTTTATATTATGGGCAATCTATAAACAAAATTAGGCTTTTTTGTACTAAAACTGAAATTTATTAATAAATATTTCCTTTTCATAGATGGTAGAAAAAAACAGCCAACTAACTTGTTAACCTTAGTATCCAAAATATATACGGTCTCTTCATTGAGCTAGTTAGTAAATTTAAGAAACCTGTAGTGTGTTGAATGCAACCAATACAATTTTCTAAAACTTGTCTGGGCCCATTCCACAGGATAAAGATTTCATCCAAATATCTTAAACAGAGAGTACAATATTTATAAATTTCAGAGTTAAACATAAAACGTCCTTCCCGTGTATACATAAAAAGGTTTGTGAATATGGAGGCACAAGCTGCTCTCATAGCTACCCCTCTTATCTACCAGTATGTTTCCCTTTCAAAATAAATATAATTATTCAGAATTATTTCCATACAACCCAGAATGACTCTTGATTTATGTATCATTCAAGAAATGAAGGTCAGTGAGTATTTTATGAATGAAATATATAGCTTCCTTCCTTCTGGGGCATACCGTTATAAAGATCCACATCGACAGTTACAAATACAATACCTTCTGATCAAAGTTCTTGTTTTGATTCGCACACAGAAATACTTTAAGTAACCTGTCTACAAATACAGCTAAATGATAGGTTTCTGAGACATCTGTAGCTATAATAGCTCTAAAGGGTAGTTTCACAATATTTTGTGTACTTTTGGTATCCCAAAAATTGTGAGAATTACAGGGTTCTGGTTCTGTAAAAAGTCAAATATATTTTTGTCAGTCAAATCCTGTAATAGCCAGTCTTGTAATATTAAATCTATTTTCTTATAACCTATATGAATTTCATGCTTAGAAACATCCAAATAAATAGATTTATCCCTTAAGAAATTAAACACTAATATAATCTACTGTACATAATTAAAATAATCTCCTCACCTTTGTCTGGCTTCATAACTCTTAAAACTTTTGTCTCTGGTCAAATTTTTAAGTAACAATGATTCTTGTTTACTTAAATTAGTGTATGCCTGTTTTTTTTAGTATTTTATATAACTCCTTTAAGATGTGCTGATTCAAAAGCTAAAACCATTGAATCTGTAGGGGGATTGAATGTATTTTTTTCCTTAAGTGACTTACTATTGTCTTTGTGATTGTCCCCCATATTTTGAACTTTACAGCCAAATTTATTTTTCTTAGAGTCAACCAGATAGAAATTCTTAGTTGGAACAAAAGTAATCCATTTTGAAAGAGGCAGAAGTATTCCTCTTTAGTTTCCAAATGGCCATAGTTAAGATATTAAACCCTTTGTGTTTTACTAGGATATTATGCTCATCAATATTGCCCTAATTTGGTGGTTTATAAAACCATTCATTCATCAGGGTAAGGGGGATTCTCAAATTTAGTATCTTCCTCTCTTCTCTCTCCCCTTCCTCTCTTGCCACACCAGTTCTGATGTTATCAATATTGTGGGGGCTTTTCTGCCCCTCCCATATATTGGGTACTGGATGATAAATTCATCACCTCCATTCCAGAGTTTTGGTTGGCTAACCTTTCTGATCTGGGAAAGAGTGGGTAATCCAAAGGGTCTATTTCATATTCACCAGCTTCAACAAATTCTACATGTGGAGAATGTGTGTGATTATCCTCCGAATGGTCTAAAGGGAGGTTGGTGTACTTTACTGTCTCCATATCTAAACTGTCATAATCAAAGCTTTTCTCACTCAAAACTTTTGGCAGAGGATATACTGTGTAGTCCTTATATTGTTGTTTGTCTCTAAAAATCTTTCTTCTTTTTGTAAAAGTTCACTTTGTTTTTCTACTTTGTTACATACTTGCTTGTACCTAGTGTCTATACACACTGAGCCGAGTGGAGGAGAGGTGTTGACTACAACTCTTAGCTGAGATATATAAGTATCCTGTTTTTTTCGATTATTTATACTGATTATTGTTTCTAGCAATTTATATATAGCACTTTTTATTGCCTGCTGCATAGTTTTTTAGTGTATTTTATTGCTATTAATGAATCTGCATGGGTAACTGATTTGTTTGCAGTTAAAAAGCATTATGTAGAGTCTCGTTGCTCCTTTATTTGTTTAAAAACTTTAATTTTGTGGCTTTCTTTAGTACCTACTGTCTGTAGGCTAATAGCTTTAGTATGTCCTAGTTCTGAATTGCTGGCTCTGGGCTTGATTGTTTATACAGTGATTGTTCAAAGCACATGAAAAGGCCATCTTGAATTAGCTGAAGCCTTTCTTTACCTTGGCTAGATTGTGTTAATTGGCTGCTAGCTAGTGGAGGCTGGTTCTTTTGTGTTTTTGTAACAACAAAAAAAAAGTTGCCTAAGGTTGTATCTTTTGGTATTTAAGCCCTAACTTTGAGAAGGTTTCTGTCTATACACACTGAGCAGAGTGGAGGAGAGGTATTGACTACAACTCTTAGCTGAGATATATAAGTATCCTGTTTTTTTCGATTATTTATACTGATTATTGTTTCTAGCAATTTATATATAGCACTTTTTACTGCCTGCTGTATAGTTTTATAGTGTATTTTTATTGCTATTAACTAATCTCCACAGGCAACTGATTTGTTTGCAGTTAAAAAAGCATTCTGTAGAGTCTCATTGCTCCTTTATCTGTTTAAAAACTTTCATTTTGTGGCTTTCTGTAGTGCTTACTGTCTGTAGGCTAATAGCTTTAGTATTGTCCCCACCCTCCCTGTTGGTGTCTTGCTGTTATACTTGGTGGCTTTGCAGCTGCCCGCCCCTACTGTAAATCTGATCTGGGACACTCCTCCCAGTCTAGTGTCATTAGCTCATTCTACCTATTACAGAGAGAACATTTGATAAGGCCTTCTGTTTCTCCTTTTTCCCTTTCAAAAAAAAAAAAAAACAAAAAACATTTTTGCCTGACTCTCCTTGTGTTCTGACTGCGCTTCTCAAACATTTTGGAAATATAGAGTATATTTTAGAGCATTTATTATAACTGTAATTGCCTTAATATTGCTACAACTCAAGTGCTCTAGGTTGCACTGCATCTGAAGTGTTTGTGTGTTTTAGCTGCTTTTCTGTATATATAGACTTCTCTGTATATGTAGACTAGCTACTTATTCTGCTGTGTTACTGCCTCTTAAATCGTTTTTCAGTTGTGCACTTGCCTTGCTTCATTTAAAAAGTTTTAAATTGCTAATTATGTAGAGTTTTAATTGCACTTACTGTTTAAGACTACACACTCAAGTGAGTTAGCCATTTCTGTGTTTATTTACTGTATTATTGCATTGTTTAGCCTGTTTCAACAAAAAAAAATACTATCTTGTTTGCTCGTTTCCCACCTTTTCTAGCCAGTCCATATCCCAGGCTTTGCTTGTCTCAGGACTTTATTTTCTGTGGTCAGAGCTATCCAGACCCTGCTGTGGTAGAGGGAAGTCCTACTGTTTACCAGTGGGACTGGTGAGCACTGTACTGCCTATGTAGCACTAGAGGAGTGGTTTCCAGCTCCGAAATTTTAATTTTATTAGCCTTTTCGGGCTGATTTCTATCCCTTTCAACCTTCTGGCTTAAAAACGCATGTGTTTGCACATTTTTCACATTGTGCAGCACTGCGAGGCTACAGTTACACTATTCCAGGTGCCAGAAAGTCTGCTCTTCAAATTTTCCCTTAGAACTAGCTGGTTTCTCAGTAGTAGCACTAAAATATGAACTCCTGTGACTAGCACTTGCTCTAGAACCTGCTGGAAAGCACTAGGAAGCCTGAAACTGATTCAAGCACTCGGCTCTTCTTGTCAATAAGGAGAAATTAATCATAGGCACTAAACAGTCTATAATTGCAAAGTTGCAAAGGTAAGGGAAAACAGCTCTTAAACTTTATAAGAAAGCACTAGGAAGCCTGAAACTGATTCAAGCACTCAGCTCTCCTTGTCAATAAGGACAAATTAATCATAGGCACTAAACATACGAAGAAACCAAAAAACAGACCAGCACAAGGATGCAGGCAAATAATATTTATTATAAATTAAATGCCATTAAACAAAATTAATGGTAAGCAAACCGGTTTCGGCTGAAAAAACAGCCTTCTTCAGTGCTAAAACAAAGTTCAATAGGTAGTTACCCAGCTTCCAACATCCTGATCTTATATAGATCCTCATTTAAAGAGATATAGCCAAAAAAACATATTGGATTATATATACTAAGCTAATGTCATAGAGATCATAACATTATTAAAGTTTATGAAGACCTACTTCAAAATGGTGAATGAAAAAGATGAAATGAAATAAAATAAAATAAAAGAATTATTAAAATACATTGCATGAAAAAGCAGGTTAACATATTATATCATCTCATCAAGTCCAGGTTTGAACAAAGCCCCTAGCCTGGTTATCCACATTGTTTCCATATTATTAAGTTTTTTGTGCCAACCTGCTTTGAAATTTCTATGCATTTGAATTCTGTCAATGATGGTAAATTTAAAGACAGCCGTAGGATGTTGAATGGTGTGTTTATAAAGAGCATTAGATAAACGATGGTTTCTAATGGCACTGAGATGTTCAGTAATCCTCAGTTTAAATGGTCTGGATGTCTGGCCCACATAGAATGAAGAACAGGTACATGTAGCCAAGTAAATAACCCAGTCTGAACTGCAGTTACCAAAAATGTTAATATGATATACTTTAGATGTATTCCTGCTTGAAAATTCTTTAGTTTTCAGACTGCAGTGCCCAGCCTATAACTGCAAAGTACCTCACAAAGGTAAGGGAAAACAGCTCTTAAACTTTACAAAAAAGCACCTAAACAGGCATGTCCAAGGGACAGCTTCCCGTGATTTCTCCTGTCCACCTGGTGAATCTGGGCATACTGGGGCAGTGTGGCAACTTCCTCATGTACACAGACAATCCTGTCCTCCTACCACACAACACTACAACCTGCGAGAGATGCACTTACATAGCCAAACTGGACGCAAAGCTCTCTCCAGCCAAGATTGTGCTAGACAGTCAAGAGGAGAAGGTTAACACCTGCATTACACCTCAAGCAACTCATAGCCCTTCAAAACCCACACCATCAACACTCACACATAGCAACACTAAACACACATATGCGGAGGCCCTTAACATTAACCTGCCCAAGCAACAAGGACCTCCGGTCAAATGCAAACAAACACCAGTCACAACCAAAGTGACACATAGCTCACAACACCAACGTGCCACCCAACAACAGTCCCTAAGGCAAGACAATGTACCCAACACTTTAGTCATAGGTGACTCTATAGTCAGGCACACTGATGTCCCACTCACCAGGCTGAACAAGGAGAAAATTACAGTCAGCTGCCTGTCGGGTGCAAGGATCTGCCACATAACGCATGCACTCAAGTCACTCCACAACAAGTACAAATACGACTCTGCCACTGTCCATGGTGGAGTGAATGACTTGAGATGTACCTCCCTGGACTACATGAAAAGAGACATGGAAGAGCTCTTGGATCATGTGACCCAGGCAGGTATGACCCTAGCCCTGAGTAGCATCCTGCCTTCGCCCAGAATGATACCACAGTATAAGGACAAAATGATTGACTTCAACAATTGGCTAACCTTCTGGTGTCATTCAAAGGGGATCCAGTATTTGTCTGCCTGGGAAAACATGATTGACAAACCACAATGCTTTGCCAAAGATGGTCTGCACCTGTCACCCCTGGGATTCAGGTTACTGGCTAAAGCTCTTGCCACTCCTATAGTGCCTTTTTTAGGCAAGGTTCAAAGGATAAAACCACCACCGTAACAGATACAAGCATGCAAAATCTGAAGGTAATGCTACTCAATGCTATAAGTCTAAACCTAAAAATGCACTCTCTCGAGGCACTCCTAAAAATGGAGAACATCGATAACTGTGCAGTAACTGAGACCTGGTTCAAGGCTCCAGACAGCACCCCTGCAATACCAGGCTACAATTCTTACCACACTTTTCGGCCACAAAACCAAGACTGAAACACTAAAGGTGGAGGAGTGTCCATATTCACCAAGGATATTCACACCTCCAGGCTAGTTGCCCAACACAATACATCTGAAATTCTACAGGTGCAACTAACACTAGATAAGACTGCAATCCAAATTGTAGCTTGCTACAGCTCCCCCACCATGCCCCAAGATTCTCACTACACCTTTCTAAGCATACTGGAAAATATTAAGATACAACCAAACACCTTAGTACTGGGTGATTTCAACTACCCTGCCATTAACTAGGAAAACTACTCGGGTACCAACTCCTTTTCCCAACGGTTCTTGGAATTCATAAATTCCAACGCCTTGGATCAATTAATCCATTGTCCCACCATGGGCTCCAATATCCTAGACCTGGTCATTACCAACATGGGAGATAGATGCTCCACACCAGTGGCCACCCCCTCAT
Source organism: Protopterus annectens (assembly GCF_019279795.1). Lineage (NCBI taxonomy): Eukaryota > Metazoa > Chordata > Ceratodontiformes > Protopteridae > Protopterus > Protopterus annectens. The sequence continues at coordinate 1,120,793,289 of NC_056729.1, forward strand.
TGGTCAGGTCTGACCATAAGCAAATCACCTTTGACATCCACATCCCACCCCCACCCCCAGTAAGGAAACCTCCTTAAAAAACTTATCCAAAGCCAACTTCATGCTACTGAAGTCAGAAGTGACAAACTTCACAACACCCACGCAGACGGGATCTGGAAGCTCGACTGCAGAATCCTACACTAAGGCACTGTACGAGAACATCCACTCATGCATGAATCGTGCCATCCCAAGTAGAACCAAGATGCTCTTCTCCAAAAAAAGGAAGCCAATCTGGTGGTCCCCTGTTATAAACAAACTATACAACAGAAGGAAGAAACTGTTGCAGAAAAGAGGAAAATCCCAGGATGCAAAAAACTCCTTCACCAGCCTCAGTAAGAAGCTGAGATCCCTCATAATATCCTCAAAAGCTAGCTACAAAAATAAAATTGCCAAAGATTCCAAAGACAACCACAAGGCATTCTATAGTTATGTCAAGAATCTAAATGGCAAAGCTCAGGTCTGCTCTGAGCTACAACAGAATGGCATTAAATATACTGATCTCCCAAGGATATTGTCAATATCCTGGCAGATCGATTTAGTGTCAACTTCACCCCCCTCTCACCCCCTAAAGGGCCTAGCTCAATACCAAAAGACTGCCAAATTCCGATAATCATGGCCACACAGGTAGAAACCGCACTCTCCAAAGCTAAGAATACAGCATCCATGGGACCAGATGACATCCCAGGCTGTGTACTACATGAACTACAAAATGAACTGGCACCTCACATAAGTGTCATGTTTAATCATAGCCTCACCTCAGGCTTTGTGTCCACTGAGTGGTGCACAGCTACAGTTATCCCTCTCCACAAGGGAGGATCCGCCTGGGATCCCGGGAATTACCGTCCCATCAGTCTGACAAGCCTGATCTGCAAGGGCATGGAACGCATTATCATGGAACTTATAAACAAAGACATTGGCAACCTTCAAACACGGGACCCCACCCAGTTTGGGTTTGTGAAGGGCCGATCTTGTCTCCTGAATCTGATTGACTTCTTTGAATTAGTTTCCAGAGCTGTGGATGAGGGTAAGGTGGTCCACACAGCCTATCTGGACCTCGTCAAGGCCTTCGACACCATCCCCCACTCTGGAATCATAGATAAACTTACTAAGCTGGGGATAAATTCGTATGTCATTTGATGGGTTGCCAACTGGCTTACTGACAGAACCCAGGCTATAAAAGTAGCCGACTCCAAATCCAGCTCCAGACAAGTGACAAGTGGAGTACCTCAGGGTTCAGTCCTGGGACCACTCTTGTTTGGCATCTACTTCTCTGTAGTACAGGCCAACACTAAGGGACTCTGGCTAACAAAGTTTGCAGATGACTGTAAACTTGGAGCCATTATTGAATCCCCAAATGATGTGGATATTCTACAAAAGGGCCTTACAGAAACAGATGCCTGGTGCCACAGCCATGGGCTCAAGCTTAATGCCAAGAAATGTATAGTTATCCCCTTTGTAAAAAAAACATGTACCCATGAATTACCACATAGGTGGTAGGACACTAAACATTGAAAGTATGATGAGAGACTTAGGGATACAGGTGGACAGTGGTCTCACTTTCGATAACCACATCGCCAAAACAGTCAGGAAATCCTTCTATGTGGCACACCTCATCACTAAGGGCTTTTCATCCAGAAAAAAGGAGGTCACTGTCCCACTGTACTCATGCCTCATTAGACCCATTATAGAGTATAATGCCCCGTTTGGTATGTACCTCACAAGACATCTGCAACAGCTGGAAAGGCCACAGAAATACCTCACTAAAAGAATCACAGGCCTAAAGCAGATGCCATATGCTGACCGTCTAAAAAAACTACAGCTATACTCTGTGGCATATCATCTACTCAAAGGCGATCTCTGCTTAACATACAAGGCCATGTCAAACCCTGAGCTGTTGTTCATGTTCTACTTAAAGAAATCCCAATCCCTCAGAGCCACATGCTCCAAGGATCTAAACCTTGTCATCACAATGAACAAAACATGCTGGAGGGATAGGTTCCTGACCCAGACCCTCCCCCATACTCTGGAATATACTACCCATACATGTCAAGCAGAGCGCCTCATTGGCCCTCTTCAAAAGGAACCTTGATGATTGGATGGGAGATAGGAAATTCACTCCGGGGATCATGTCAGTCACCCTGCTAGACAGGGGTCCAGAGAAGTAAATATTGTGGGAAGAAATATCCAGGGAATTGTTATGGCTAGGCTTGCATAGGCCCTAGGACTGATAGCCTAGTACCAACCTATGAAACTATGGGTGTAAGACAATAAGTTATCTAAAATTCTTTTATTAAATTCATCCACTTCCACCAGTAGTGGCTAAATAAGATTACTGTTAACATTCATAATTGTCGTCATTAATTCAAACTCATGTCTATCAAATAATTAAATCAGTTCCTTTTGAAACCATTTTTCACCATACACACTGCTGGGAAATTTAAAGCATCTTAGTCCCTGTGGGACTATCTTAAGATGCAGGCATTCCAAAAAGTATGCATTCTCAATTTTGCAAACTACGTAATTTGTTACATTTTTTTTTTTCAAAAGTTAAGATTAATTTATCCAAATATAAGTAATCAGATCCATTAGAGTTACTATATTCAGTGGTAAAGCCTTTAAAATCAAATTGTTTCCCCAGCCAGTAAGAAAAATGTTTGTGGTGTTCTCATTTATATCTCCATTGCTACTGCAAATCCTTCTGTCTGAATAATTATATCTATTAACAACAATAACAGTATATTTGGAAATAGTTCCTGAAGTATCTGAAGAAAACTGTGGTTCATCCAAGCAATGTGCCTCAACATTTTGACTGACCAAACAGTCTCCGTCTCTTGAATGTATACTGCTAAAAGCCATGGTGTTATCCACTATACCCTCCTTAATTCAAAAAGAAGAAACACCAACTGCTGGTAAAACAAATAAAGGCTGAGACAGAAGCTCAACTAATTGTGTGATTTTACCTTTCAGCACATTAATATCCTCAGCCATTCTATCCAATCTTTCATTTGGCTTGGATGACTTAAGTTAGGTGAAGTACTCCCTGTGGACGACATCTGGTAATTGCGTATCTGAATAAAACCAGAAACCAGATATCTCAAAACACAGCTACTGTGCAAAGCCAAAAACCAAACCAGTAACTGCAAATGATAATCACAGCTAGAACTCCACTTTCAGGAAAATATCAAGATCACCATTGGAGAATACTAGTTAATAAAGCCAGATCAGCACAAAACATTTAGCTGCTTTGTCCTTTACAACATTATTGGACTTCATCAGAACAAAGACTAACATTCCCCAATTACTTTTATACACTTAGAAATAATTAATAGTAATACCACTATCTGTATCTTAAAGAAACAGTGTATAGTACAAACCATTAAAACTTCTATATAAACTGGGTGGATTATTTGTGATTACTGGCTTGTTTTTTGACTCTGCACAGTAGCCATATTTTGAAATATTTGGAAACAAGTGATATCCTTAAAAAAGGTCTCACCTTCTCCCTCCCTGTTCCAAAGTAGTCATTCACCACAGGCACCTTGGACTTTACCTGGGGAGCAGTCTCAATAAGGATAAACGTGCAGGGTGTGTGGGGCACCAAGGACAGACACAGGCACATACATTTCAAAAATATGCTTGCTTTGATAAAGGCAGTCAACTCTAAATCATCTTTGGTCTCTGGGACATCTTCAAGTTATTACAGGTAATGCTACAGTCATCTGGTACATCAATAAGCATGGGGAACCAGATCAAACCCTTTGCAGACTAGCCATGTTAGCTTGGAATGTATCTTCGCAGCACAATCTCACTCTGCAGGTATCGTACATTCTGTCAGAACAGAATTGTGATGGCAGACGAGCTGAGCAGGATAAGAGCCGACCCTCTGGCATCTATGATTCTCATGATAACCCTAGCAATACACCACATATGATACATTGGTATCTGAAATTTCTTTGGTCCCAGAACCGACATCCTTTATCTTTTCAAATTTCATTGCTGGGAATTGTCAAAAGAGAAATATTTTGGGGAGACAGCTTTAAATCCAGGTCTCCTCTTTTTCCTTCCTAAGTCACCCCTTTTTCCTCCATGCTCCAAAGCAGTCAGTCACCACAGATGCTTTGCACTTTGCTTGCCAGGCAGTTTTAGGAGGGTTAAAAGTGCACAGGGTGTGGTATGCCAAGTACAGAGTCAAGCACATAAATATCAAGGAGATGCTTGCCATGACCAAGGCACTCAACTCTATGAACCATCTTTGGTTCCCAGGACCTTTTCAAATGGTTATAGACAATATTACAGTCATGCAATACATGAACAAACAAAGGGTTACTAAGCTGTACTCCCTTTTCAGACTAGCCATGTTAGCTTGGGTATAGCTTCATAGCATGATCTCACTCTAGAGGCATCATATCAAAACTGTGTGGAAGATAAGCTGAGAAGGACCAGAGCAGATCTTTATGAATAGAAACTAGATCACAGATCCTCCAAGTGATGCTTAATCAGACCTCTTTGCCTCCTCTCTTACAAGTAAACTAGCAGGATTCTGTTCCAGAACTGCATGCAAGAAGGCCTAGAAGAAAGATGCCTTTTCTTTGGACAGGAATGTTCCTGTATGCTTTTCCACCCTTTCTGCTTACATCCAAGGTACTTATGGAGATTCAGAAGAAATTCCCCCAAGATAACTGTGGTGATTTCCTTTTGGCCCAGGCAGCTGTGGTTCTCCCTTCTGAAACATCAGTGAAATCCTTTGCCAGAAGGATGGATGGCCCTCTCAAACCCTTCTCTGGAGGAATCAGTATTGTGGGAGTCTTTCAGGGCCAGCCCATCTACTACCTGGATGTTCCCACCGGCTCACCTTCTCATCCAGCTGGTGTTGTCGAGGGCCTGGAAGAAGCCGAATACAGTGGAACTGATTCCTAAACATGGTGACAAAATTTTAAGTGCTCCAGCTGACAAAGCCTTTTGTACCAAAGGAATCCCGGTAGATGCCTTGGTTGTGGCAGTAGCCACCAAGAAGGAGCGGGCTCAGGAAAGCTCCTCAGTCCACTCCCTGAATAGAGAATCCTGGGCATTGGACAGATTTGGCAAGAGTCTATGCCTCATCTAACTTTCCACTTCGAGTGTTGAACTACTTATCCCATTTTATCCCACTACAAGGGTACTTAGTTAAGGAACTTTCTAGCTCAGTCCCTCGCTCCATGCCTGCCAAGGAACGGGACTCTGTTTCCTCTAAGCTGGCCACCCTACATTCCCAAGCCAATGCGTCGATGATGCTTATCTCTCACTCTGTGGAGAGTACCTCAATGGCGGCTGGTTCTGGCACTGCCAGATGGCGCCATGCCTGGATGAAGCTATATGATTTTGCGGAGCCTTTCAAACAGTCCTTTATTCATGTCCCTTTTGATGGCTCTAGCTTGTTTGGGCCTATGGTACATGACACTTTAATCCAGAGTGAGAAAGATGGCAAGACCCTGTCTGCCATCAGGATCCATTTTTCTACTGCACAACGGACCTTCACCGGGAACCAGCATGGAAGTAAGAAAACGTGGTTTCAGAAGTTGCAGGGCCCTTTCCAGGACACTCAGGAAGACTTTTCCCCCTCAGACAGAGGGGGATATAGTCAGAATGGTAGATGCCACCCATTAGGCTGAGAGGGTGTGCAAAATCAAGAGTCACGGGAACCTGCTCTGGACATGCCTTTCCAGTGATCCTGAACTGTTTCCCAACTGCTCTCCTCTGGAAGCAGTTGAGGGATGTTTCTCCTTGCACCCAGAAGTCTGGGAAGCAATCACAAATGACAAATGGGTACTAAGGATCATATCCAGAGAATACTCCATTCCCTTTTCTGACATTCCAAAATAAAAATTCCACCTCCCCAATCTTCCACCCAGTCAGAGGGAGGATGTGATCCAAGAGATAACATTACTGCAAAAAGAGTCATCCAAGAAGTTTCTCCTGATCAAGTCAGATGTGGCGTTTACTCCAGATTCTTTCTGGTATCAAAAAAGACACAGGACCTGCGGCCTATCTTGGATCTGACCTCCCTGAACAAGTCAGTAAAACACACAAAGTTCAGGATGGTCATGATTCAATCCATCTTACCTCTCCTGAAGATGGGAGATTGGATGTGCTCTACAGACGTCAAGGATGCATACTACCATAGCAAAATGGACAGGCACTCCAGGCCTTTTCTACATTTCAGGCTGGGAGCCAGTCAGTATCAGTTTCGGGCACTTCCATTTGGTCTCACCACAGCCCCCAGGGTGTTCACCAAAAGTATAGTGGTAGTTGCAGCTCATCTCCGACTGCAAGGCTATCAGATATTCCCATATCTGGATGACTGGCTCCTGACCACCCCAGCTAGTCATCTACTTCTCCAGGCCAGGGATTACTTCCTCAGCTTAGCCTCTGTACAGGGAATAACTGCCAGTTTGCAGAAGTCAAACTTGGATCCAGTGCAAACCACAGACTTCATAAGGGTGCATCTAGATACAAGGACATCTTACGTTTACCTTACATTAGATAGGGCATCAAATCTAAAATCCCACGTCAGCTAGATCTTGACTGCTTCAAAAAACCCAGCCTCTCTAGTTCTCAAAGCATTAAGCTTCATGGCAGCAACCATAACTCTTCTTCAAGTGGCAAATTTTCACATGCAAATTCTTCAATGGATCTTGGCAGCACAGTGGTCTCTTCTCAGGAATTATTTGAACCTTCTCATCAACCTGTCTCGTGTGTGCAAGGATTCTCTTCTTTGGTGGCTACATTCACTGCAGATCACCCAAGGATCTCCATTTGTCCTTCCCTCCCCAGTCACCACGTTGACCACGGCTACCTCCTAGTTCTGGTAGTGGTGGGGGGGGGCATTGTCTGGACCGGATAGTCCAAGGCACATGTTCGCACCAGGAGACCAAGGTGCATATCAGTGTTCAGTGTTTTTTCTAGAGTTGCAGGAACTAGAAAGCTTTCTTCCTCAGGGGACTACTGCAATCCAAATAGACAACATGTCAGTGGTTTGGTACATGAACAAACAGGGAGAAACCAGGTCTTACCCCTATGTTGAGAGTCTGGCAGTGGGCAGTTTCTTACAACTGCTTTCTGGTAGCAATGCACATTCTGGCAAAATCCAACATTCTAGATGACAGGCTCAGCTGAGTGCTACTTATGCCTCATGAGTGGTTCCTGAATCAGTCTATGGCAGATGCAATCATCCAGAAATGATTGCTGCAACCTCTTTGCATCTCCTCACAACAACAAATGCAGCAAGTATTTTGCCTTGATCCCTCCTCAGGAACAATCCCCCAGAGCCACTCTTGTGCATGCTTGGCTCTCCGGTCTACTCTATGCCTTTTGCCCTCTTCTTTGATTCACAAGTTTCTGCAGAAAGCTCTCAGTTTGTGAAGCTAAATGATCCTCACTGCTTCCTTTGGCCTTGACAAACCTGGTTCACCTTTCTTTGGTATCAAATGGTTTGCCCCAGATAAAGCTGAATCTGAGTCCAGATTTACTTTCTTATCCATTTGGGCATCCACATCCCTACATTCAGGGCCTGAAACTGACTGCATGGTTTCTTCAGTTCCAGTGATGGCTAGATCTCCCAGGCTATCTTCCCAAGTTTGAGAAATTTTGATTTTATCCCATAGAGCATCCACTCGAAAAATTTACAAAAGTAAGTAGAAAAAATTCTGTTTTGGGGCTGAACAGAAATAGATGGACCCCTTTACAGCCCCGGTTTCAGTAGTACTAGACTTTCTGGCTTCCCTTTTCAAAGATGGTGCTAGTTATTTTACAACTTGCTGCCATTTCCAACTTTTCACTTTGGTTTTGACTCAATGTCTCTGGTCTCTTCAAAATTGTGTACGGCTTTTCTTAGGGGAACTTTTCTGCTCAGGCCACCAATCAAGGACCCTATGTCTCCCTGAAATCTTAATATGATTCTGAAAGCCTTAGTCCATCTCCCCCTCCCTTTGAACCCTCAGCCACTGTAGATCTGAAATTTCTCTTCTGGAAAACTCTTTTCCTAGTAGCAATTACCTTGGCCAGGAGAGAGTCTGAGCTCTAGTCTCTTTCTGCCAAATTTCCATATTTAGTTTTTCAGAATGACAGAGTGACTCTATATATAAATCCTTCTTTCTTACCAAAGGTGGCTAAAGAAACTAACATTAATCAGTCAATCAGTCTTCCAGTATTCTTTCCTCAGTATCAGATCAAAGGACAGTATACCTTAGACATGCTTGATGTCCATAGACAGCTTTGTTTTTACACCCAAAGAACCAAATCCTTTAGGAAGTACGATAAACTGTTTGTTTCTTTTTTTTTGGATGCCAAGAAAGATAAAGCAGTGACCAAAGTTACATTGGCTAGATGGCTGAAAGACTGTATTACATTTATTTATTCTTTCAAGGGTATTCTTTTACTGGGTGTGGTAAGGGAGCATGCTGCAAGGTCCAAGGCCACATCTCAGTCCTTTTGGCCTAGAGTTTCTATTGAAGACATTTGTGCTGCTGCTGCTACTTGGTCAAATCCCCATACTTTTGTTACGCATTACAAATTGGACATATATCCAGGAGTGGAAGTGCCTTTGGTTCTGCTATACTCCAGAATATCCTTCCTTGATGGCCACCCTGGATTATAGTAGCTGGGGACTCTGTCCCACAGGTTAATGGAATGAAGTGGACAACATCAGATAAAGAAGTTATGTTCATACCGTAACATTCCATCTGTGTTATCCAACTTCATTCCATTAACCTTTCCACCCCCCTTTCCCCATCCAGAAAATTTTCAGTAAGCATATTAGAAGTTATAAGAAATCGTATTCCTTTGGTTGAGTTCCTGATGTTCTTTTCTTGTATGATATCTGTATATGCATTTGATCTTCATGCTGTTGTAATATAGTTAATTGTTAATGTACACTATGTTCTTGTTGGCAAACTCAGTCTGAGGTACTGTGGGGGAGTGGGGCATTATGGGTAGGTAGGAGGAGCTCAAGCCAGGAGTCTCGAGCTGGAAGAAGGCAGCCGGTCAGTTCTGAGCATCGGAACTGTATTCCCACAGGTTAATGGAATGAAGATGGATAACACAGATGGAATGTTATGGTAAGAACATAACCTCTTTTTTTGTAAGTTCAACTTACCATAACAGTAGATGTTCAAATGAACCCTACTGCAGTAGCTGCTCCCTTCTTCCTTCTGCTTTTTTTTTTTTAATGTGCTTTTATGCCAGAGTGTGATTATTCTTTTATGTGCTTTTATGCCAGTGTGATCATTTAGTATTTTGCTGTTCCTACTATTGCCCTTTCAAGGCTCAGCCTCCTCCTCTCTGCTGGTAGGAAAAATTCTGAAGGGCTTCACATCCAAACTTGTCTTTTAGTCATTTCAGCTCGAGCGGCTTGACAGTTTGGCCATGGGAAAGGTACCTAGAAACTTTGAAAGTTGGCCAGCTATTATATCCTTGACAGGATATAACCCATATAGCTAAGGCCACTGCAGGAGTGACCATTTGAACACCAGCTGTTACGTTAAGTTCAACTTACACAAATGTATTTTTTTTTTGTGCTCTGGAGTTATTATCAAAAACAGTTGTTTAACAGCAATTTTTATAAACTCCTGCATGCTATCTAGATGCTCCCTTATTTTCTCTGTAGCACTCTGCAGTTGACCCTCTTCTTGTTCTGTGAGATTTCCTTTATTCTGCAATACTTTAACCTTTGTCAGCCCCTCTAAATAATTCTCGCTACTTCTTAACCATATCTATTTTCCTGTTATTTCTATCATATTTTAAACTCCACTTCAATTTATCTCACTAGCTGTAACCTCAGAAGAAATTTCTATCTTCCCTAATAACTCTCAAATAATTTCTACTATTCATTCCTTAAATTCCTCTATTTTTAAGAGCTAGGCGGGAAAATGCCAGTGTCTCATTTTGTACTTTCTTACCCTGCATATTTATCTTAGTTGTTACTGGTGCATGATCTGAACTAGTTATTGGATGTATGTCTAAGCTTTCAATTAAATGCATGTGTTCCTGTGTCTTGCCTAGCCCAGTTTATTGGACCTTAGGGATTAATATGTAAATTCTCTCTGAGTTCCTACTACTGAATTCACATCTCCTATACAAAATATTTTCATGGATTTCTTCAGAAATCTACACTCTTTTTACAGATAATTTCATTATTTCTAAGTCTCTTATATTATTCAACACACCTGTACCTCAATGTGTTAAAAATATTAAGCTTCCCTTGTTATGGTCTATCCTAGCAGTGGCTAGGAAAATAATAACTAGAAATTGGATTTCAGATACACCTCCTTCGTTCAATGAATTTAAAAATGTTATGAATATAATGTGTCATATGGAAATAAGCACAATTAGAATGAGAACAACTAGAAAAACATCACATTTTATTGTATGGGATAATTTACAAAATTTGTTAAAAAAATTCTAATTTCAATAGCACATTATTTTAGTTTAATTAATTGATCTGATTGTAGTGGATGTCTTTGTAAATACTTTAGTTGTTTTGTTGAATATTATAATAATACCTATTTTTAATTATTTGTATAAAATTGTTATGATATTTCTCTTATATGTTAAAACAATAAACTTGTTTTGAAAAAAAAGAACTCTACACTCTTTTGTTATATTTCCCTTCTATGTCCCCCAGGTACATGCTCACTGCTGAAAATCAAATTCCAGCCCCCACCTATAAGAAATATTCCCTACTGAAATTTGATTATTTCTCCCCAAAATTTCTTAAATTCCATAACAGCACTTTTGGTGAAATATAAATACATGCCAACATAAATTTCCTCCCTTGACAGTAGCTTACCACCAAAAACCTAACATTACTATGTTCCCTCCTCTGTCACTATTGCAGCACTTCTAGCAATTAGTATAAGTATTCCTCTTTCCCTTTGTCCCTAATATTCTGTTAAATATCCATCCTGAAATCCTTTTTTATCAAATTCACGTAATCACTTATTTCCAATTGTCTCTCTTGCTATTTGCACCTGCCATTACTTAATATAATGCAGTATTCTTCCTTTTTGTCTATACTTGTTAGGCAATTCATGTTCCAAAATAATCTGTTTAATGTTGCCATTATGATATGAAGTTATTATCCCCACCTACTATACATGACAACTTTTATAAATGTCTGTTTACAGTTTTTGTGTTATATGCACCCTCTAATGTTTGGAAGGTTGATCTTTTATACACTTGTTTCTTGTAATCTCCATTTGAACCTATGTTACATTTTATAAGACTTTTTATTTTAATGAAAACCTTCAAACAAATAAAAAGATACCCAGGAACACCCTATAAACTATTAGCTTAAAACACACAATACTATGTATATCTTCAAAAAATGAAGTTGAACCCTTCCAAAAGTAACAATTTTCCAAACTCGACAGCTGCACCCACAGCGATTAATTAACTTAAGATTAGGGTTAGTGATACTAAGACACATGACAGCCTAATCAGAGTGCCCATTGGAAACTGAGTGTATATACCAATAGAATAAAGTTTGCTCACTGAAGTATCACTGAGCGACCGGACATTATATTGGAATATGCTGGGGGACAAAGGAAAAGAAAAGAAAATCAAGTACATTCTCAAAAATAAAAGAAAAACATACCTGATTTTCCTTCTATTTATGTTTTGTGCATTGTGATATCTACATTTCTTAAAACTAAAAATGAAAGTACCTGTTTAATTTAGTATCTTTACAACATAAATTACCAAAAATTCTTTACTATATAACATGCAATTTATATCATGTAATATTTTATATAAATACTGTTATTAAATTATCACTTATGACATAGGCAATCATGAAAACAAACCATATTGACATAATCCCAAACATTTTACATCACAGATCATATTGACATAATCCTAGTTGCAAATATTACACATCACCTACAGTCTACCTAATCATTGTCAGTCAACCATTACATATGTCATTCAAGCCCTACCTTCTTCTAAAATTCATTCCTGCCCTGTATGTACTGTTCCCACAATTTCCATTTTTTCCTCTGTAATGTGCTCCTGCAGTTTTTTAAAGATCCCAATTCCAGTTGTTTTATCTCTGTTACTATATGCACTACTTCTAGTACAGTTGGTTTAGACTTTCATTTATGTTTTCTAGTAACTGCTTTTTTGTCAGCCACCATAATTTATTTATCTATTTATTTATTTACTTACTTATTTATTTGTCTTTGTTTACAGGGAAATTTCGACTGGGTAATACCCATGTTCAGAGGAGGCCCAGGGAGAAAAGCTCCATTTGCTTACATTGCATTCTACTAAGTTCCAGTCAAACGTAGAGTATTTACATTTCTATTTACATTTATAGACAAACAGTAGTTACATGTATACTTATACATTCTATTATTTTACAGAGGTGGAAGTTACTAAAGTGAAAGAACACATGCAACTTAGTGGATTGTACAAACAGCAGTCATGTATAAAAATTGTTTTTGTCAGACTCAGCAAGACCTTACTATAATTAGGCAATTCCAATTCTGTATCATAGGTCAGAAAAATCATTTCCCTAGTTACACCAATTTGCTCACCCATTATCTCCAGCATAGTACTCTACAGGAAATCTTTAAAGTATTCCAACTCATTACACTACCAGAAAATATGTTTCCAATTACCTCTTTCTTCCCCATCACACCTCCAACGTTTGCTGTCTACCCGAGGAAAAATTCTCTGGAGTCTACTTAGGGTATAAAAATATCTAATATTAATATCTATATAAATACTTCCAAGCAAAAATCCCAGATTTTGTTGCATATTTGGGAGACATAAATATATCCTCCCAGTGTTTCTTTGTGAATTACTCATCCAGTTTTTCTTCCCCATCTTTTTTAACATCTTCTGATTTGATTCTTATAGTTATCATGCAATATTTTATGTTGTTGTTGGTCTTTCGGCTTTTCTCGGTTAGGGGTCGCCACAGCAGAACTCTGGTTCGCTAATGATTGGCAGTAGATTTTTACAGTGCCGAGTTGCCAGCTCGATGCCCAACCTTCAACGAAGGCACGCCCATTCACGCATGTCTTTCGGAACATCACTCGACCGCGGGGAGGACATGCCGACTCTACAGAGAAGGCACTCCCTGCACTCCAGCCGAGAATCGAACGGGAGAACCTCTTGCTGTGAGGCAACAACTTTACCGCTGCACCACCGCGGATCTACATATCATGCAATATTTTATATGCTCTACTAATTATTCCTTTTTTTAATGGCAGCTTCTGTTCTAGATTCGACTAAAAACTCTACCAGTGCTGGTCTTTCATTAGGACACCTCCCCCATTTCTTTCTCTTTGCCTGTACTCTGATTACAATCCTTGATAAGGAACAGAATCTCTAACCTGCAGTCCAAATAACTTCTTGGCGGTTCCCATTCTATTATCTTTCCCTCTCTAGTTTTTTGCTCCCAATACCTTGGTTCTTTTTCCAGTTTTCTCCAGTAAATTTCAGCCCTCTCTTGCTTATTGTCTGTATCCCTAATTGCAGTTGTCCCTATCTGCAAAATCTCTTTTCTCCATTCCCGTGTTGGTTTAGTTCTTAGAATACTTTCCGCTGCTTTATGAATATAATATTCTGTATGATTATTGTTATTCTCCTTATAGATCTCCATCAAAAATCCCAGTCTCTCCTTGTTTTTTGAGTTTCCTCCATGTTTCATCATCATCCCTTTCCACTCTGAATTATGGATTTCTGCATGTGTTATGTACAGGAGCCTTAACTATGTAGCTCTAAAGTACCCCTTCAAATCGGGTAATCCCAATCTGCCTTGTTTTATTGGAAGAATCAGCTTATCCCATTTAACTCTTCCCCTCCCAGGTAAAATCATTCAGCTCTTTATTAATTGCTATCCACAACTTCGCCTCTCCTTGATAAAAATGTGCCTGACCTGTGTATAAGACTAAAGGGACTAAACATTTTAACTGCTTGTTTCTTACTATCCATATCCATGTAATACAGCTTCCAGTTTCTCAGTTTTTATATTATTTTTTGTTTAGTTTCTTCCTACATATCCTTGGCTGCCACACCAGGATCATTTTTAATCCATACTCCTAAATACTTCATTCTATTATGTTCCCCATAAATATGGATATTGCTGAATCAATTTATGTGTGGGTAAGTAATTTACCATTATTGCTTTGTTTTAACTTCATTAATTTTGTATCTCAAAAAGATTTGAAACCATCTCAAAATGTTCAACAGCATTTTAATGCCCTTTTCTGATTTTGTCAGGTATAAAACAATATCATCTGCAAATAGAGACACCTTTTTAACTACCATACCAACTATATCCATGAATTTCTGAGTTCCTTATTTTCTTTGCCAGTGGTTTTTAAATATAATGCAAATAGCAAAGGGGTAAGAGGATACCCCTGCCTGGTTCCTTTGCTCAAGCAGAAATTATAAGAGAGGACCCTACTCACTTTAATTTTTGCTTCTGATCCCTCATATATCCTCCTAATTATCCCTATAAGTTTATCAGGAAATGCAAATTCTTCCATTTCCCTGTTCATGAAGTAAAAAAAAAAGTATACACCAGCACAAAACGAAACACTTCTAATCCAAAAACAACCACAAAGAAGAGCAAAGGAAGGAAAAAAAATCAACTTTCAGGATGTATAAAAATCCATTTAATAATCCATACGTTCTGGTACCTTGGCAGTTCGCCTTCAGTGGAACAATTTCATATACATTAAATCCCCAATATATAGTAACATCATTTAATTAATCACAATCAATTAACCTTCAAATGCATTTTCTTAAAGCTCAAACACACAAAATGTCAATGAAATAAATACCACATACATCAAATTTTTTAGACTAATAAATTAATAAACTGTGCTGAAAAACACATTACTTGAGTATATACTATAAATGTAATATTGTGCTCTATACTACTAATATATCAATTTTTCATTTATACATTAAATATACAGTACTGAATGCATATAAAGCACAATAATAAATACTAGCAACATTATAAATATTACTATGGCCTACGGTATTAATAAATAACTAAATAAATAAATATAACAAAAAAGAAAAACAAATAATAAATGTGAAATTGTTCAATCTCGCCATTTGTTCTTACACACGGGTTCGGAGCCGATCATCGGCTCCGAGTCAGCCGCATCACTAGCTCGCATCTTCGAGAAAGCTTGAGGCACAGTAATATCCCATGATCCCCCGGTGCTAACCCTCAGATCTAGTTTGCCGCTAGCAGCAGATTGCATCGAGAGGCTCGGACCAGTACAATTTTTACTATTTTTTCTTGTTAAATATGGATAATTTTTTATATTTCTTATAATCTTTATCTTAGCATTTGATAGCTTTATATATATAGTAGTTGTGTGACTAGTTTAGGTAGTTTGTTACCTTAAAATTCTTAGTAAGGGCCTTAGGCCGTTTTTTGTCTGTAAGAATTTACAGTATTTAAAAGAAAGTTAACTTTTTCTATTTTATTTTTTCTTTCAAAAAATATATATATATCTTAGTGTGCTGTGGTGTGTTTTTTTTTACATTTATATATATATATATATATATATATATATATATATATATATATATATATACATATATCTCTTATATTGTAGTTAGAAATTTTTCAATATAGTGCTGTCTTTTTCTCTAGTAAAATGTCAGAAAAGACTAAAAGTGGATTTAAAAGGTGTCAGTGTGGACAGAAGATGTCCATTACTGACAACCATTTATCCTGCGTCTACTGTCTTGGCCCTCTCCACTTGCAGGAAGACTGTTCCATCTGTCATTCCTTTAGTGGGAGGGTCATGCTGGAAAGACGCAGGAAGTTGGTGGACAGAGGTTTGATCAAACCTGACTTTCAAGAGGCCCTGGACAAGGCTGAACAGGTTTCGAAGTCTTCGAAGGGGTCAAAGTCTTCAAGAGTGTCGGAGCCCAAGTCATCGGCTCCGAGCACCTCTTTTCAAATTCGGACACCGGCTCCTATGACTTCGGTGCCGGGTGTCGAGACCTTATCTCTGCACGAGGCTCAGGTCTTGGAGCCGGTATCAGAGGTACCACCGTCTACTATCCTTCGCTCGGTGACGGCTTTGATCCCTTCGACCCGTTCTTCGAGGCCACTTTCCGACTCCAGTGTGGACCGAGTGGTACAGAAGTTTATGGAGAACTCGGCTTTGTCAAAATTAATCGAGGTTTCGTCCCAGCTGGTTTCGAAACTCGAAGCTATTCCAGTTCCCTCGACACTTCCTCCTCTGAGACCCATTGAGTCATCGGTGTTAGGAGTCGAAGAACCGATGATTGTAGAGCCCTCGGTGCCGAAGCCTCTAGTAGTGCAATTGGGTCCACTGACCTCGACTCCTTCGGAACCAGCCAGAGAGTCTCGGAGCCGAACATCTTTCCTGGGTTCCGGGGGGGATAGTCGAACCGAGATTTCGGTTCCGACTCTTCCTCTCGGTGCCTCGGCTCAGATCAGTTCGGATCCGTCCTCGGTGTCGGAGCCCGTGGTTCCGATTCCGGAGAAACGACCTCCTTCTTCGGATCGGGTCGGATCTTCGGGTCGGGGCACCGGTGCCTTTGACATCATGAGGAAGGTCTTGTCGGATCAGACACATACTTCATCGGTATCTTTATCTCCTTCCCCAAAAGGTCCGCGTTCTGCTTCTGTGCCTTCGGTACCTACCAAGCGTCGAGACCCAATGCCTCAGAAGTCCCCGCAGGGAGACTCTAGTTCCTCAGATGCATCCCCAGAAGCTCCCACTGAGGATGTTCCGAGGAAACGACTGTGCAAGAGGAGGCACATAGATTCCCCACAGGAATCTTTTACATCTGATACTGGTTTAGATGAAACAGAAGGGTCCCCACGGTCCACCTCTGAGGATGTCTCTTTTGCAGACATTTTGGAAATCCTAAAGCAAAGAGGGGACTGGCAAACCCTTACCCCTTCTGCGGATGAATCGGTTTTACTGAAGGCATTTGGGACTCAACCTTCTACCTCCTGGGTGACTCCTCCCTTTGACGATCTCATGGATCTAGTAGCTCGGAGGGCTTGGGAAACACCTGATACAGTGGAACCAGTCCCTCATAAACCCAACAAATACATGACAGCTCCCCAAGATAAAGCCTATCTTACAAAAGGAGTTCCCGTAGACACTATGGTGGTGGTGGCGGCCACTAAGAAAGAGATGTCTGAATCATCTTCCTCTGTCCATCCTCCTAATAAGGATTCTAGGACAATGGACAGATATGGGAAGCGCATATTTAGTTTGGCGACTTTTTCCATCCGATCGCTCAACTACCTTACGCATTTCACGCGTTTACAAAGAGAACTCATTAAGGAATTAGGAGATACTCTTCAGGGACACACAGATGCTGCTGTCGCCGAGAAAGTGACAGCGCAACTTAACACCCTAAATTCCATAGTCAACTCGTCCATGAGGCTGATTTCATACGCAGCCGAAGGATCAAGTAGAGCGGCAGCTTCAGCGATTGCCCTGAGAAGACAATCCTGGTTGTGCTTATGCTCCTTTGCGGAAGCCTTTAAGTCTTCCTTTGCCAATGCCCCCTTTGATGGTGCCTCCCTGTTTGGGCCCAAAGTAAAAGAGACTCTCATGAGGTGTGAACAAGAAGGGAAGACCCTGTCTGCCGTAGGGGTCCGTTTTTCCGTTCCATCTAGACCCTACCCTAAAGGGCAACGAGGAGAAAAGATGTGGTTCCGAAAGACTCAGGGACCTTTTCAACACACCCAAAGTGACGCCCCCTCCAGAGGCAGAGGAGGGGGAAGAAACGGAAGACACCGTCCAGCCGGCAGAGGGGGTCCGCAAAATCAGGGTGACAGAGAGACCTTCTCTGGAAAACCCTTCCAGCACTCCTGAGTGCAGGCCCGGCTGTCCTACTCTGGAGGCAGTCGGGGGTCGCTTGGCTTTATACCCAGAGGCCTGGCTAAATCTTACATCAGATTACTGGGTAAAAAGCATAGTTACCAGAGGCTACAACATTCCCTTCATAAAAAATACCACCAAACTCCAAAATTCTCCCAGATGTTCCACCCAGTCTGCGAGACCAAGCAACCATAGAGATAAGAAGGTTGCTCGAAAACAGAGTCATCCAACTAGTTCCAGCGGACCAAATAGGATCCGGAACTTACTCAAGGTTCTTTTTAGTTCCAAAGAAAACAGGGGACTGGAGGCCAATTTTAGACCTCAGCAAGTTAAATACCTTTGTGAAAAAGGAAAAGTTCCGGATGGTCACGCTTCAGTCAATCCTCCCTTTTCTGCAAAAGGGTGACTGGATGTGCTCTATAGATCTCAAAGACGCATACTACCATATCAAAATGGCCAGGGCGTCCAGAGATCACTTGCGCTTCCGGCTGGGAGCCAGTTATTTCCAGTTTTTAGCTCTGCCCTTTGGTCTCACCTCAGCCCCCAGGGTGTTCACCAAATGCATGGCAGTAGTAGCGTCTCACTTGAGACGAAAGGGATCCCGGGTGTTTCCTTATCTAGACGACTGGCTCCTTTCCGCCACCACCAAGTGTCGTCTTCTACAAGCCAGGGACTACACCATCAGTCTTTGCTCTTCACTAGGCATAACGGTGAATTTTGGAAAATCTGTCTTATCGCCGTCACAGCGTATCTTATTTATAGGAGCACAGCTAGACACTTCCCTGGCTCAAGTTACTCTCCCCCCATCAAAAGTGTCAGACCTCAGGCACCAAATTTCGCTCCTTCTTCACAACAACAGAGTCTCTGCACGACAAGTATTAAGAGTGCTAGGCTTGATGGCAGCATCCCTTCTTGTAGTTCCTTTAGGCAGGATGCACAGGAGGATCCTTCAATGGATGCTATTTGCCCAGTGGTCGTATCTACAACTTCCACTGTCTCACGAAATCTTGATCATGAATTATTGCAAGAAGGATCTCTTGTGGTGGATACACAGTCAAGAGCTAACACTAGGACGACCCCTTGTATTACCCAGTCCGGTAGCAACTCTAACCACGGACGCTTCCCTGATAGGGTGGGGGGGATTCTTTCAGGGACAAACAGTCCAAGGTCAATGGTCCAACATGGAGTACAATCTGCACATCAATGTTCTAGAGATGAGGGCAGTGTTTCTAGCGTTGCAACACTTTCACAAGTCCTTACCTCGGGGAACAGTGACAGTTCAGACAGACAACATGTCAGTGGTCTGGTACATAAACAAGTAAGGGGGAACCAGATCTTACCTGTTATGCAGAGAGGCCCTCAGAATTTGGCAATGGGCAAAGTCCACTGGACGCTTTCTGATAGCAATGCACATCCCGGGGACTTCCAACATAATCGCAGACAGGTTGAGCAGAGCCATCCTGTTCCCTCACGAGTGGTCCCTCAAACCTCAAGTGGCGGAAGAGATCTTCCGCAGATGGGGCCAGCCTTGCTGTGACCTGTTTGTATCCCCTTTGAATGCCAAATGCAGAAGCTATTTTGCCCTGTTATCCCCCCCCCAGGGGGTGTCCCCAGGGACGCACTGGTATACGATTGGCCCCCGGGTCTCCTTTATGCTTTTCCTCCTGTTCCACTAATTCCCAGGTTTTTGCAGAAAGCCAAATGTCTGGACAGGACCATAATACTGATAGCCCCATTCTGGCCTCGACAAATCTGGTTTCCCTTCCTTCAATCCCATCAAGTGGAGGAACCATGGATTCTGGACCAGGAGCCAGATCTGTTGACACACTCGTCAGGAGTTCCTCACACCTTCCTCAAGTCCCTCAAACTGACAGCTTGGCTGCTCCGCTTCCCAACTTAGCCAGGTCGGAGTTACTATCTCCTGCAGTACAACAAATTATTGTATCTTCTCACAAACCATCTACAAGAAAACTGTACATCAGCAAATGGAACCGTTTTGCGCACTGGGCCTCCAAACAAGGTATAGATCTATTCAGGGCCCCAGTACACAAGATACTAGATTTCCTTTCCTCACTTTTTCAAGAAGGAGCATCAACATCCACTATAAGGGTTCAACTGGCCGCTATATCCAATTTTCATATTGGCCGTAAGGATGGTTCTATTATGTCCCACAGGCTTTGTAAAGCCTTCATGAAAGGTACTTTTCATCTCCGTCCCCCTTTTCATAATCCAATAGCACCTTGGAATCTTAATCTCATGCTGTCACAACTCATGTTGCCCCCTTTTGAACCAGCAACCACAACTCCGTTAAAATTGCTTTCGTGGAAAACACTTTTCCTGGTTGCCATCACTTCAGCCAGAAGAGTTTCAGAGTTACAGGCTCTATCTATCCGACCCCCGTACATGATTTTTCATCCAGATAGAGTAACCTTGCGCACCAATCCATCCTTTCTTAGGTTCATAGGTTCATACTAGGCTATCTGCCCAAGGGCATTTATAAGCCTAGCCCATAGTAATGTGGCTTTCGCCACTCCTTTAGTTTGAGTAAAAACTATGAGTAATGTGGCTTTCGCCACCCGTTTAGTTTGAGTAAAAACTATGCCTATTATTTTGCTGTGTCTCTGTCAAGCAGTGACACTGAAGTAATCCCTGGGGTATATCTGCGATCTCCCATCCATTGGTCAAGATTTCTCTTGAACAAGGCCAGCGAGGTGCTCTGCCTCACATGTACCGGGATTTTGTTCCACAGCATAGGGAGTCTCTGGGTGATGAATCTGTCCCTCCAGCATGTTCTATTTATAACTGTGTCAAGGTTTAAGTCTCCCACCCTTGGGGTTCTGAGGGATCTAGATTTTTTGAGGTGAAGCATATTCATCAAATCTGGGTTTGACATGGCCTTATATGTCAGGCACAGGTCACCTCTGAGCAAGCGGTATGAGACTGAATAGAGCTGGAGTTCTTTCAGTCGGGCAGCATAAGACATATTTTTGAGACCCTTTATCCTTTTGGTGAGGAACTTTTGGGGCCTTTCAAGCTGCAGCAGGTGTCGGGTCAGATACATTCCGAACAGGGCATTGTACTCAATCATAGGTCTAATGAGTGATGAGTACAGGGGGACGATGACCTCCCTTGATCTGGATGTGAATCCCTTCATGATCAGGTGGGCAATATAGAAGGTTTTCCTAACTACTTTAGCAACATGAGTGTCAAACGAAAGGCTACTGTCAACCTGGGTCCCCAGATCCCTGATGACTTCTTCTGTGCTCAGTGTTTTGCCACCTATATGGTAGCTAGGGGTGACCTTGTTTTTGCCGAAGGGTATGACTATGCATTTCTTGGCATTTAACTTTAGGCCATGGCTCTGGCACCAGTTATCCGTTTCTGTGAGGCCCTTCTGAAGGATATCTGTGTCAGATGTGTTTTCGACTATGGCTCCCAGTTTACAGTCATCTGCAAACTTTGTCAGCCATAACCCTCCTGTGTTTGCTTGTACTTCAGAAAAGTAGATGCCGAACAAGAGTGGACCCAGGACTGAGCCCTGTGGGACACCACTTGTGACAGGCTTTGAGTCTGACATGGCTCCAGCAACTCTGACCCTGTGGGTTCTGTCACTTAGCCAGTTTGCAACCCATCTTGTGATGTATGGGTTTACTTTCAAGCTGATGAGTTTTTCGATGATACCTGAGTGGGGTATTGTGTCGAAGGCCTTTGCCAGGTCGAGGTAGGCTGTATGGACTGCCTTTCTTCCGAAGGTTTGTTCGATTCAGAACATCAATCAATCTATTGAACTGCCTACCTTCTTTAAAAATCATTCCAATAAGCTGGAATACACATTGCACAAGTTGGACCTTCACAGACAACTAAGATTTTACTTACATAGGACAAAAGAGTACAGAAAGTCAGATCAACTATTTGTCTCATATGCTGACCAAAGAAAAGGACAGGCAGTAACGAAGGTTACCTTATCCAAATGGCTCTCAGATTGCATAAATTTCATATATGCTGAATCCAAACAACAACTCCCTTTCAAACCCAGAGCTCATTCTACAAGGGCGATTGCTACCTCTTCAGCCCATACCGCTCGTTTGCCTTTAGATACCATTTGTGCAGCGGCAACTTGGGCAAAACCACATACCTTTATCGCCCACTACAAGCTAGACGAGCTCCAGGGACAGGGCGATGTTTGGTTCCACTGTATTCAGGAATGTTCTTGAGCCACCCGGGAAAAAGGAGCTAGGGACGCTACCCGTGTGTAAGAACAAACAGCGAGATTGAACAATTTCACATTAAGAAGTTATGTCTTACCATAACGATCCATGTGAATTGTTTATCTCACCTTTGTTCTTACATTCCCCCCCTCCATCCCCCATCCTACGGTCTGGGAGAACGGTTTTTGATTAGATTCCTTTTCAGCCTTTTCTAGGTATGGTTGACATGTTATTAACATCAGTAATGGCATCTTTTATCCTCTACCTGGCAGTAGGGTTTCAGACAATTTGTAGTATTTGTTCATAAGTGCTTTAGACACATTTCTAAGAGGGATTCTTCTGGTATAGCAAACTAGATCTGAGGGTTAGCACCGGAGGATCATGGGATATTACTGTGCCTCGAGCTTTCTCGAAGATGCGAGCTAGTGATGCGGCCGACTTGGAGCCGAGGATCGGCTCTGAACCCGTGTGTAAGAACAAAGGCGAGATGAACAATTCACATGGATCGTTATGGTAAGACATAACTTCTTATTATCAACCTATTCCAGCATCCAAATTCAACCCTCTAGGATGTAAGGTGTGATAATTGAAAATCATTTTGTGTTCCAACCTATTTAATTAATTTCTAAAATTCTCTCCTAATAAATGTGGTCTAGCCAAAACACTAAAGTTGAATCCATTAATTTCACCCTTATGTATTGTAGCAAAATGAAAAGCCACAGGGCTATCCATATTTTTTCTCCTAATGTCCCTCAAATGTTCTAAAATACGAACCTTAACTTTTCTAGTTGTTTGTCCTATATACCACATAGGTTCTGCACAATTACAACCCAAAATGTACACTACCCCTGAAGAAGTGCAATCAAATCTTTCAAAAGCTACATATCTTCTACCATTAATTTTCTTCCCATGCATATTGCTAACCTTCTCACAGATGGAACACTGTTCACATCTAAACATTCCAAAATTCCCATCAAGAGAATGTATCAGTTTCTTGTTCAGTAACTCTTTTAGATTTTTATATCTACTATATGAGAAGATAACCCTCTTTGGAAATAAATGTCCGATAGAAGCATCATCACTAATTACATGCCATAACTGTTTGAAAATTTTTTCTATAATTTTTGAAAATTCTGAATACTTGGAAACGAAAAACATTTGTTCTTCATCATCAGCATTGCCTGAGCGTGCTCTCCTACAAACCCCTACATTTTTCTTTTTTTGTGTTAAATCATCATAAATCTTACAAAGTGAATCTTCAGCATAGCCTCTGGACAACAATCTGTCAAAAACTTCACCTAACATTTCTTCCCACAAAGTATGGTCAGATGTGTTCCTACAAATTCTCTTACACTCACTTTCAGGCAAAGCCTTAATGAGATGAGGCGGATGCATGCTACTTGCATGCAAAAAGTTATTAACGGCTGTTGGTTTTTTGAAGGGTTTGTACTGAATCAGGTTATCCCTTCCGACATAAAATTCAACATCCAAAAATGGCATGTTGCTCTTTGAAATTTCAAAACTAAATTTTAAACCATGTACATTTTTCTCCAATTCATCCATGAAAATTTTGAATAAAGAAATTTCACCCTTACAAACAAAAATCAAATCATCAATATAACGTTTGTAAAAAAACATGTTATTAACAAAAAAAGACGTTTGAAACATAAATTCCTTCTCAAACTCACCCATGTAAATTATAGCATAAGAGGGAGCAAAAGCTGCTCCCATGGCTGTTCCCCTAACCTGAAGATAAAAATATTTCTTCCACGTAAAATAATTGTGAGTTAAACTATATTCTAACAACGAAAGGAGATAACCTGTTCTAGGCCCTTCACCCATCACCTTTTGCATAGCCTGTAAACCCCATCATTTATCAATATTAGTATATAATGAACAAACGTCCACCGTAGCCAAATAATAATCTTCTTTCCATTCCATTAGGCATAATGCCTTACATACTTCTTCAGTGTTTTTAACATGTGAGACCACCTCGGGTAAATATTTTTTAAAATGAAAATCCAAAAATGTATTTACTTTTTCAACAAAAGATCCTATGCCTGATATAATTGGCCTTCCTGGTGGATTCACTACACTTTTATGGATTTTTGGTATTATGTAAATATACGGATGTCGTAACTCTGTATTTGTTAGCTTTGTAACATCACTACTATTAAAGAATCCCAACCTTTCACCTTTTTCCAATAAGTCATTCAATTCATCTTTATAAGATTGTAAAGGATTCCCGTCTAATTTGGCATAGGATTCTTCTGCTAGAATAGCTTCAACAATCTCTTCATACTTTACAGTATCCATTACCACCCAATTTCCACCCTTGTCCACTTGTCTCACAGTTATCTTATCTAACTTCATTCTAAAATCCTGTAGCACTTTCCATTCATTTTTATTAAGATTAAACACTTTCTTTTCCTTACAAAATGTTTTATATGACTTTTCAATACAAGAAATTAGAACTTGTTCAAATGAAGGGATAACGATAGAACATTTTGAAGGAGAAAAAGTACTATTGCTAGGAAGGTTGCATAGTTCTAAATGCCCATATCCTTCCCCAAAAGAATAAGCTGAACTATTAATATTGAACATACTGTTGTCATATGCACTAACAGCATCATACACATGATTTTCACCATCAACATCATCATGAAGCATAAAACTTTCATCATAATCATAAATACTCATGTTTAACAAATCATCTTCCAAAACATGTTCAGATATGGTCATATCTGAAAGGGATTTACGATTGGAAAAATATACCCTTAGGTATAATTTGCAAGTAAATCTCTTGATATCACATATGATATCAGCCAGGGAGGGAATTCTAGTAGGTACAAACTTAGTGCCTTTTATCAAAACATCATTCATCTCCCTGCTAATACCAATTTTAGAAAGATTCAGTACAGACAAACCTCCACAGTGAAAATTGTTACCAACAGTGTCCTTCATACTACTTTCATGTCTCACAATGTGACCCAATTGTGATGAGTCCCAGTCAGCGTCTTTAACATTATTTATGTCCGTATTATGTTCAACCAAAGTCTCATTAAAAGTTATATTATCAACACAAACAGTTTGATTTTGCTGCCATCTTGTAATGACACAAACAGGACTTACTTGTAGTTTTTTGGGGCATAGAAGTCGAAACAGTAGTTGACGAGGAACCAGTTTTCCTTTGATTCCTTTTGGATCGTGTCTGTGCATACACACCCGATTTCTTCACATTCTGATCCCCTTTACAGCTATCCGAACCTTCGCCAGAACACTCCATCACGATGTCCTCAAATGAAACGTTTTTGCGGCTTACGCCTATTTCGTTGGAAGAGTATGACGAACCATTATCATTTCCGATGATCCATCTTCTTGAATTCCGACGGAAATGGTGTCCCTTAGACAGCCAATCGAATATTTCATTTTTCTCATAGTCCTTGATGTCCCGCTTTAATTTGGACTTTTTTTGCTCCATGACCTCTCCTTCAAGTTTAGCAGTTTTATCATTTATATTCTTAAAATTGCTTTGGAATATGTTGTTGGAAATTTTGCCAGTCAACTCTTGCTGCAGTTCAATGATTTTCTTGTGCAAGCTCTCAATTGTTCTATTGTTTTTCTTAATTAGTATTTTCAACCAATTCAACAAACACTCTTGCGCTGCCTGCCTCCATTCCAGTAACAAATCCTTCTCACCAAAACCACCTGCTGGCAATTTGTCAATTCTCAGTCCTCTAGGTGTAATACTGAGATTTACATACTTCTCAAGTAGCTTGGTATTGTAGAATACTGTTACTTCTTTGGACATGGCATGCTCTAATCGAACAAAATCTTCAGTAAACAAGTTGTTATTGTCCGTAGCCCATAAATCTGACATTGCTAGTTTACTTTCCCTTTCCTTAAGTAATTCAGCAAACAGTAAATTCTCACCAGCAGTATTTCCTTCCATATTGCAACTCACAAAAAGTATACATCAGCACAAAACGAAACACTTCTAATCCAAAAACAACATCAAAGAAGAGCAAAGGAAGGAAAAAAATCAACTTTCAGGATGTATAAAAATCCATTTAATAATCCATACGTTCTGGTACCTCGGCAGTTCGCCTTCAGTGGAACAATTTCAAATACATTACATCCCCCATATATAGTGACATCATTTAATGAATCACAATCAATTAACCTTCAAATGCATTTTCTTAAAGCTCAAACACACAAAATGTCAATGAAATAAATACCACATACTTCAAATTTTTAGACTAATAAATTAATAAACTGTGCTGAAAAACACATTACTTATGCATATACGTATATCCTTCCTTTGCTCTTCTTTGTGCCTGTTCATGAGGTCCCAGCTTACTCTGTCAAATGCTTTCTCTGCACCAAGACTAACCAACAACAGTGTTCTTTTCTTACATTCTGCTTCCCTCTGGATCATCAGTGTTCTGTTAATGTTGTCAAATGTTTGCCTCCCCTCCACAACACCACACTGATCCATATCTATCAATTTTGGCATCACTTTTGCCATTTTTTAGCCATTACAGAAATAAACACTTTTCAATCATCGTTTAGTATTGAATTGGTCCTGTATGAAGCTGGATCTGATGGCTGTTACCCACTTTAGGTATTATAGCTACCACTGCTTTCTTCCAAGATGTTGGTACTGCTCCTCCTCTTAAAATACTGTTAAACAAAACCTTCCAGATCTTTATCAGTTTTTTCCCTCCTAGCTTCCAAACTTCCATTGGAATACTATCTATTCCTGGGGACTTTACTGTAGATTGGTTATGCATCATCATTTTTATCACATCTCCTCCTAGCCTCTTAGTAATTGAGCCGCATGTGCTTCTAACCTTGGCATATTTAATTCTTCCGTAAACATTTCCGTTTATACCTTTTCTTGCTTTCCATATTTCTCTACTTTATACAGACTTTCATAGAATTTCTGAAATATTTCTAATACCTCTACAGGATCTCTTACCTTCCTTCTTATAGGATCCCTAACCTTGGCAACAGCCCTTTCTACTTTCTGTTGTCTGAGTCATTGTGCTAAAAGTTTTTGTACTCTAGAGTTATTATCAAAAACAGTTGCTTAACCAAAATCTTTCTAAGCTCATGTATATTATCAAGATAATCCCTTATTTTCTGTTTAGCATCCTGCAGTTGCTCCTCTTCTTGTTTTGTGAGATCCCCCTATTCTGCAATATTTTAACATTTGTCAGTCCCTTTAAATAATGATTGTTACTTTATAACCATATCTCTCTTTCCTTTATTTCTGTCCTATTTTAAACTCCACTTTAATGTTATCCCACACCCTAGCTATATAGTCAGAAGAAATCTCTATCTTCTCTAATAGCTGTTGAAAATTTTTCACTACTCATTTCTTAAATTCCTCTGTTTTCAACAGATAGGTGAGAAAGTGCCAGTGTCTCATTTTTAATTCATTACCCAGTGTTTTTATTTTAGTTATTATTGGCGCATGATGTGAAATAGTTATTGGGTGCATATTAAGACCGTCAATTAAATGCACGTTTCTGTGAAATTTAAATTCTGTCTAGTCTAGCCCAGTTTTTGTATCTTGGCGAATAATATGTAAATTCACTCTGAAGTCCAAATACTGAATACACATGTTCCATGGCAAATATTTTCATAAATGTCTTCAAAAGTCTACCCTCCTTTTAATACTTTCCTTTCTAGGACCCCCAGTTACATCTTCACTACTTCAAATTAAATTCCAGCCTCCACCTATAAGTAATACTCCTTGCTGAAAGCTGATTATTTCTCCCATAATTTTTTTAAGCTCCATTATAGCAGTTTTAGGCAGAATATAAATACATGACAGTGTAATCCTCCTCCCTTGCCAGTAGCCCCTTTGTACTACAAATCTGTCATTATTATCTGTTTTATCCTCTTCTATCACTATTTGTGCTATTGCAGTTGATAAAAAGTACTCCTCTTTTACTTTGTCCCAGGTATTCTGCTGAATAACCATCCTGAAAACCTTTCTTATCAAATGCATACGTTCAGTTATTTTCAAGTGCGTCTCCTGTAGCATAGCTATTTGCACTCAGCATGTTTTAATATAGTTAACTATTCTTTCTTTTTTGTATTTATCTTTGAGACCATTGACATTTCTAAAGACATAGAAAGTATCATTGTATTAAAAAGTTTATTTCCACCTTTTATGTATACCAGCTTTTTAGTTAAATGTCTAGTTCCAGCTTTTGTGTTACATGCATATACTGTTTGGCATATTGAACTGTTTTGAAGTTTTTTTTTGTCATATCCATTTGAGCCTATGTCACATCTTACAAAACTTTTTTTTATTGAAAGACCTAAAAAACACACACCTAATACCTCCTAAATTTTTTTTACTTAACACTAACACACAAAACTATGTATATCTTCACATATCGAAGTTTTGCCCTCCTAATAGGTACCAATGTTTCAAACTAGCAGCCAAAATATTTAATAGAAATACTGTTGAGAACAAAAGTTGTTTTACTTAGAGTTACGTTTTCTTTTTTTTTGCCTGTTAGTGTCCTTCCAAGCATTAATAATAGAAGCATATCATATGCTTGTCAGTCCCACAGCAACTTTAACAAAGTCAACAAAAATCCAATCTTTCTCAGCCACTTTCTCCTGTAACTCCATATTTCAGAAATGTGATTGATGCTTTATAGTCTCACATTTATTCACTAATTTCAGTGTTGCTGGTCTTCTTCCGATTCATCTCCATCTCACCACCCAAGAGTCTGGTTCAAGTCCAAGTTACACCTGCATCTTATAATCAACTCTTGTGTTTTTTTTTTTCTTTCTGCATCTCAAGCATTTTCCTTTAAAAGACTGGAAAATGTTTTACTGGCAAAATCTCTCTAGCTTTATCATCAGAAGAATGAGAAGCAGAGTTCCCTTTTGTTTGATGGGTCACCCCTTGTTGGAGAAATATTTGTATTTCCTACTTAGCTTGTTCTACATCAAAAAATTACTTTGATCCTCCAGAAAAAAAATATTCTGATGACAGCTGGCTACAGCAGTTTGAATCTCAAACTTGCCAATTGACATTATCTGATCGCTTGAATAAATGTGCTTCTCTTCTGCCTGGTGTGCTGTGAACAATCATTTTCCACAAACACTCTACTGTCACCCATTTTTTAAGTATTTGCCATTCTGCTACAGTTTTGCCAGGATCAGCTCTTTCTGCTGGTATGATTGCATCTTTTCTAATACAAGTCTTAGTTGCTTTCTCATGGCCAGTTTTGGAGTATGCACATAATGTACCCTTTCAAATAAGAAATCCTGTTGTGGAATACCAGAGCAGTTACTTATTTGTGGTTTCATAAAATTAAAATGGTGTGCTCCTTCTAGTTTTTCAGGTACATCAGAAAATTTCAGGTTTTCTCTGCTTCCTCTGTCCTCTAACTCTGCCATTTTTGAAACAGCTGTTTTGAGCAATCTCACATTCAACCAGCCTTTTCTTCATTTTCACCTCTGATTCCTGTAGTTTTATCAATTAATTTGAATTGCTTTTTAATGGTTCTTCCATTTTTTCCAGCCTTTTGTTATTTCAGTTGATATACTCCTTCAATGTTTCATTTATTTTAATCAGCTCTGTGCACATTTACTTATTTTCCTCTAAATTACTGGAAGCAATCTCTTGTACCAAAGCTGGAACTTGAACTGCTTTTCACTAAACAGCTGCAGGGTTATTCCCAGTAAGTGTTTTCTCTTCACCTTTTCTAGTTAACTTTCTTTCAGGCTGTCTAAGTTTCTTCTCTTGTGGCATCCAGGCAGTGTACTTACTAGCTAGTAACTCAGTTATACTGAAACAGGCAGACTTACTGGCACTTAAATATCAGTTTCATTTTTCACACTGGGAGAGATGAAATTAAGTTGCTGATCAGTGTGCAGCCCTCTTGGAAAAAGGCACAGGGTTTCTTGAAAACAAATCCATACTTTATGCATCAGTGGTTTCAAAGTTTATCTTTATCTAACCTTTTATTAACTCTGTATTCTTTCTAGAGCCTAACAAGGAAGACATAATTTTGCTTAGTCTGAATGTCCAAAGGCAACTCAGATACTACTCGAACATAATAAAATACTTCAGGAAGTCCAATCAGGTATTATTTCCTGTGAAGATAAAATAAATGACAGCCAGTTGCAAAGTAGACAATTCGTAATAGTTGTTCCAAGCTTTTTTGTTTGCTATTCTCACCATTACAAATCACTTGTAGGCAAGGTTAAGACGTTCTGTGACCTTTTGAAAGAGGTGGACTCTCTTCATAGATGCAACAACTTGGTCATCTGTTCATACTTTTACAAAGCACTATAAACTGAATTCATATTTCAGGTCCAGAACTAGGTTTCCATGTACAATTTAACAGCGGTTGCTAGATTTATTTCTTTCTTCTCCTTGTTTTTTTAAGCTTGCTAGTTTTCCTAGATAGGTTAGGGTACTTCAACAGTGATCCACTATCTAACATAGTACACTTGTGTGAGAGGAACCTACCATAACAGTAGATGTTCTAATTGATCACCAATAAATTAGCTATCCCTTCCCACCACTTCGTCTACTGCTTTATTGTTGTTTGCCAGGTTGGATGTATAGATCCCTTGTATATATGTTTTTTGCATCTGTTTATATGTTTTATTATTTTTTTAGCATTTACTTTCAGGGCTGTAGTCTCATTTCTGGAAGCTAGAAAGCTTCCTGGTGCTTGAACTGCCTTTTATATGGGACTGTGCTCGAGCTCCTCACAGTAAGAACACATTTAGAGTGATGCCAAGGTCCAAAAAGCTAGCTGATTGGTCATTACTTTGCCAGAATATAACCCAAATATCTTACGCTACTGCAGCAGTGATCAACTGAAATATTTACTGTTAATTTCCACTAACACAGCTGTACTTTTTTATCTTTTTGGTGTTGGTCCTAAATGGGAACTTTGTCATTATACAATTAGCATTTCCGCTGGCATGCCCTATTTTTACACAACATTATTATACTTTCTCTGATGAGTTCTTAACATTGGTATTCATAAATATGTTGTACAAATGAATAGGGCTTGTATGCATTATTGTAAATATATGTGGAGTATCATCTACAAAGCAGTCATGTACCAGGAACACACTACGTGGCACAGGCTGGCTCAGGCATAATTTGTAAACACATCAACACTAAAATACAAGCATCTACCACTTCCAAAAGTTCTAGGTAGGCAGGTGTGAACTAACTGCACCTAAATAATAATAATAATAATAATAATAATAATAATAATAACTTATTCTGCTTGAAACTATAATTTACTAAATGTTCAATGTGTATTATTTTCTTGGAACTTTTCTCCCCAGGTCTCCATTGAAAATGGACATATATCCAGTCGGACTATCCCGGTCAACAAATGTAAAATAAATAAAAATACTAAACTCAACACCTGACTGGTCATCAGTGCAGATGTGCTGCTTCCACATAATACACCTTAAGAAAAACATCAGTTTTTGATGAGATGTCAAACTGTGTTAGACACTAAATATAAACTAAATGCAGAACACCACTGTCATAATATTGTGCAGGCAGGCAGTATACTACAAACATCTCTACTTTAGACATCAGGTGGTACCATCATGAGCCTACACTAACAACAGGCAATACAGGACAAGATCCCTATATATGAATCAGATGCAAATTGTTTGTGATTTGCAGTACTGACAGTGAGAATGAAATGTTTCTGCATCACTTGCCCAAACCTGCAATATATTAGCACCACAGGGAACATAGTATCATCTGCAATTATGTGCCTTAATCAATTGCAGTACTCCCAAGGCAATATGCTCATACTTACAAATCAGTGGCCACATGATTACCTGCAATTTTTACCCTTTCAGTGACTACTGCTAGTGTAATGCAGTTTGCTGACAGCAACCCTCACCATGTGCACATCTCCTTAAATTGTGGAGGCTGTCTGTGACTGCACAGTCCTACATTAAAGGACACTCTTCTGTAAGTCACTCTTTTGACCCACTCAATTGCAACTGTACAATGACTGTATGCCAGTTCTTACACTGTGTATAAATGCCAATCAGTGTTACTAGAAGCTAAACTAAACATGGGTGTCTTTTTAAATTGTAAAAATACCTAAATAAATTCATTATAAGATTAGGATTAATGAATTGTTATAAAATGCCATTATGTAAAGTTACTCACCTTACAGCAAAATATGACTAACTTGCCTTACTAACACCAGTGGTTGCAGTCTGATTAATATATTTGTGATAAGCTACTTCTTGGGTATAGCTTCTGAAAGAAACAGCTAAGTAACTTGTTACATCTGCTTAAGAATGCTTCTACATAAACCAACCAGCCTGGATAGACATTTTGTTGTCAGCTACTCTGCTATGACTTTGGCTTGATAAGTAGCCCTAGCAACTAGCAATGAGGATGGGAGTGGGTTTGACATTAACCAGCTGGTGCCCACTTCTGGCATTCTGGTGGATGGTGAGGAGGAAATATAATGCCATGGTAATATCTGGGGTGGGTTGTAGCTAGCAGGCTATCCAAGTGCTTTAGATGGGGGCAGTTACCATGAGGGTGTAGCTGTGAACAGTAGGAATGTGTACATGATGTAAAAACATTGCTGAAGTTAGTGCAAGCAGATGTACTCAGGAAAGAGAAGTAGTCAGTTATATACCTGATCCTACAACAGCTGAAAATAATGGTTCCAGATCTAGCATCTTTCCTGTGCCATTAGGCCTTATTCCCATATTTGCCAGGATAAATATGAATAGTACCACTGCAGTGATACAGAATTCCCATAATTGCCAAGATGAATATGTATAGGATCTCAGCAGTGATACAGAATTTCTATTCATGCCGAGATGCGTATGTAAAGGATCACTACAGTGATGCAGAATTCCCATCCTTGCCATGATGAATATGTACAGGATCTCAGCAGTGATGCAGAATTCCCATCCTTGCCATGATGAATATGTATAGGATCTCAGCAGTGATACAGAATTCCCATCCTTGCCTTGATGAATATGTATAGGATCTCAGCAGTGATACAGAATTTCTATTCATGCCGAGAAGAGTATGTAAAGGATCACTACAGTGATGCAGAATTCCCATCCTTGCCATGATGAATATGTAGAATATGTATAGGATCTCAGGGTTGATGAACTGTAGGAGTACAGG
Source organism: Protopterus annectens (assembly GCF_019279795.1). Lineage (NCBI taxonomy): Eukaryota > Metazoa > Chordata > Ceratodontiformes > Protopteridae > Protopterus > Protopterus annectens. The sequence goes on from NC_056729.1 coordinate 1,120,826,609, forward strand.
ATGAACAGCTAGAGAATACAAACTTGGGGCACTGAAGTAAAAAGAAAAAAAATCATGTGACACACAAGTAATGCTCTTTTTGATTTACTTTTAGACTCATATTTCAGAGATGTAATTTTCATGTTCAGCGTTTTCTAATCTTACTTACCCTGGGCTATTTCCAGTTGCCGTCTTGCATCTCCAAGGGCTGAGAATAAATCAAGTTTAATTCTTGTCTCTGCACTTAGACTGGTCTCCAGGTGTTGAGTCTTATCTTGCATGGCTGTAAGTGCTGAAAGTAGTATTTCTGCATCCTGTTCACTGTCTCGATACCTGCAGAGTACCTACAATAATGGACACATTACCTGAAACACTTAATGTGATGTTCAGTCCTTATTAATTAACACAGCAAAAGTAAATAAAATGAATGTTTTTGCTGCAGCAGTACAGTGAAAAATACCAGCTGCACTAATATCAATGTACTACAAATACCAATTTTCTTTCTTAGGTGACCCCAGAACCTTTCTTTTTTTTTTTTTTTTTTTATATACTACGTTTTCACATGCCCTTCTCACAGTTCAGCAGTGGTGGCTAAAGCAGCCTATTACCACATAACAGCTGCACTCATATCTTTTACAAAGGATTATTCTATTCTATTATACAACGACCCCCCCATTAATATTCCAAAACATGCACGCTGATTGGTCAGCATGCCCATTGTAAATCAGACTTATACTAATAGAAAAAGGTCCAGTCACCCAGACTTTTTCCATTAGTATAAGTCTTGATGGACAGCAACGGAGAATGGAAGAGCTCCGTTGCGTTACCTCGCTATGTTAAATGAGTTTAACATAGTGAGATATCTTAAAAAAAGCAACAGAGATCTTCCTTTCTCCATTGCTTTTTTTAAAGCTGTCTTGCTATGTTAAACTCTTTTAACATAGTGAGACACCTTTTAAAAAGCAACGGAGATCTTCCTTTCTCCGTTGCTTCCACACACAGCTCTGATGTACTGCGTAATCATACGCATGCACAGTATATCAGAACTGCCGCAGAATACTGGACAGCTGCGGAAGGGCAGCAAGGAGGCATTATGCAATGCCATTATTTAAGAAAAACAAGTCTTTTTTTTTCTTAAATAATGTCATTGTATAATAGCAATAATCCACTTCTGCGTGTGGATAATGCTAGATTTACCCACGGTTGTCTTTGTTTGGCCACTCGGGCTTTGCCCTTGTGACCAAACCACACCAACTGTGGTTAAATCCAGCATTACCCACACCCAGGCATGGGTTATTGCTTAATTATACAATGAAGGCTCATTTGTATTCAAAAATGGGCATGCTGATTGGACAACCCAATCAGAGTGCCATTGTAAATTGAGCATACACCAAAAGAATACAGTCCAGCCGCTTTAGTATCATTAATTAGTCTGACTTTCTATTGACATATTATGAGGTACTGCGCAAAATAAAAGAAAAATAAGGTACATTCTTAAATATAAAGAAACAGAAACATATCTGATTTTCCTTCCATTTCTGCGCTATCCCTCGTAAAATGTTGATAAAGAAATGAAAAACAGCAATGAAGAAACTGATTTCTGCATTTCTTCTCCTGCATTACACTGCACTGACTCTGGGTACTCAAGTTGATAGCAATCTGAAGTTTGGCCACCACGTATCCACAGTACTAAGGAAATCATTCTATGTGGCGCATCTTGTACGTAAAAGCATCATATTTAAATCTAAGGATGATAAAATTCCATCAGACTTAACCCACATCTGACAAGTAACTGAGTACAATGCTCCCATTTGCATATAGTTCACCAGACACCTGCAACAAACGGAGAGACCACAAAGGTTTCTCACCAAGAAGTTACAGGGTACCCAAAACAAGTCTTATAAGGAAAGACTGAAAGGCATGTCACTGTATTCTGTCTCCTACAGGTTGCTAAGGCATGACCTGTGCCTGGCTTACAAGGCAGTCTCTGACTCGGCCCTGATGAAAATGGTACAAATTCGTAAATCAAACTACAGGAGGGTCACTCATTCCAGAGATCTTAACCAAACCTCTGACATGAACAGGTCATGCTGTAGAGATGGATACATTTCCCATAGACTGCCAGTTCTCAGAAACAAACTTACAATTCATGTGAAAGAGAGCCCCTCCCTGACCCTCTTCAAACACAACCTAGATCAATGGATGGGTGACCACAAATTCATATCTGGGGTGGTGCCCATGTCCCTCCTAGACAGATGAAGTCAATATTAGCTACCACAGACCCTTACCTCTGTGAACTTCACTCACCTAACCACCGAGAATTGGGGCAACTCAGGATAAATATGGCTAGGCTTGTAAAGACTCTGGGGCTATTAGCCTAGTAACCTCTCATGAACCTATGAAGATGCCCTACTTTTGCTTATAAGTTGTACAACACAGAATTACTTCCTCAAGGCTAAATTACTGTCTACATGTGTTCCCAAGTCCCTGACTACTGGGTCAACTCTTAGGAATGTGTTCCCAATATTCTAGTTACCAGGAATGCATGACTTCCTGAAGGATACTATTATGCATTTCTTGGCATTTAGTTTTAGTCCATGCCTCTGACACAGGTTATTTTCTGTGTTAGTCCTTCCTGGAGAATATTAGTGTTAGCGGGGGATTCTATGACTATTACTTATTTGCAATCATCTGAAAATTTAGTCAGCCCTTGACATTGGATTTGACTTTAGAGAAGTAAATGCCAGAAAGCAGTTGCCCCAGGATCCACCTCTGAGAGATGCTGCTTGTGACTGACCTCTTTGTAGAGGTGGACTCCCCAATTCTAACCTCCTGAATCTTGTCTAAGAGAATTCTGGCTCTTTACTGGGTGACACAGAGTTTCCACCTAACTTCTTGAGTTTTCAGCGATGCTCGAGTTGGGTAATGTGTCAAATACCTTAGCCAGGTCAAAGTAGGCAGTGTGAACAGTTTTGCCATCATCCATTGTTTTGGTAACCTTCTCAAAGAAGTCCACCAGGTTCAGTATAATGACTTGCCCTTGACAAAACCAAATTGGGTTGGGTCCAGTGTCTAGAGGTGTCCTATGTCATTGTGGATCATTTTCATGATAGTTCTTTCTATGACTTTGCATATGAGACTAATGAGATTTACGGATCTGTAGTTTCCAGGTTCTATAGATGGCCCACCTTTGTGTAGAGGGATGACAGTTGCTGTTCTCCATTCAAGAGGCAAGAACCTGTGTGGAGGCTACATTTAATTAGAGATTTTCCAAAGGACCTAATAGGTCATGTTTCATGCTGTTTATAAGGCATCCTGAAATATTGTCTGGGCCCATCAATGCAGTGTTCTTGGCCTTAAGAGAGAGAGAAACTGGAGACCTGTTCCCTAGTAACAGTATGGGGAGTTATATTTGATGGTATTCCCTGAGGGGAGGTTAATGTGGAGAGAGAGGAGTAAAGTTAGAAGTGAATTGGTCTGCCAGATTTGTTGCATCTTCTGGCTAGTATAGGTGGCTCCATTAACATTGAGCACTGCACAAAACTGTGTGTTGCCTTTGAGGTTGTGGGCATAGCTAAAGAATGTTTTGTGGTTATCCTTCACCTGGGAGGTCAAATTTACCCCAGATATGGCCTTAGTAGACTTCTATTTGTCCTCTTGAATTGTTTTTTTTAGTTTGATGAGAGTGTTTTTATCCTGCTGGGTGCTGCACCTTCTCATTTTTGACATGATTTTCTACCTTCTGTTATACAGCCTATTGATGTTGTGATTCCATTAGAGTGTTTTGTTTTTTGAGTTAGTTCTCTACTTATTCTGGGTGGGTACAGCTGCATCTATGCAGCAATTAGCATGCTTGTACAGGGTATCTATGAACAGTTCCACATAGGCAGCAGTGTTCTTAGAGTTTTTGGGGGCTTGAAATTTTCCAAGGTGTTAACAGAGATAGTAGGAGAGTTCATATCCAAATCAACAGACCCATTTTTACCTGGTCTAATGCTCATACCTTTAAATCCTGTTAAAAACTAGACATTCAGTACAGATCTAGGACCTCCTTTGACTCCATCATTTTGTGGAATATTCTCTCATGATATTACTCATTTACCTGGCTGGGTCTCTGTCCCACAGTTGAGGCAGACAGAAAAGACTACATTGGCTACAAACATTATGTGCTTACCATAATGCTAGATCATTCTTTTATTTTTCCATGTCTCAACCTCCCTCTCCACCCTCTGTCACCTCCCAAATTGTCACTAGCATCTGCACTCCTGGTGGACATTGTAGACTTTTCTGAAGTCTTTTATGGAGATTTTTGATCTAACCATTAGTCTGTTGTTAGGGGGACTTTGAATATGCAAATCAGTATGGCATGGCCAACTCAATCTGAAGAGAGTTGGTTGTGCAGAGCATTATGGGAGTGGAGGTGGACCTTTGGAGCTGAAGATTCTGAAGTGATGTCTTCTGATCCAGTAGCCCAGAGTTTGAGACTTACAGACGGAGACAACATGAATTATGATAAGTACATAACTTTCATTTTTGGATGCAGCTCTATTTTGTTGATATTTACTGTTTAATGTTTGATATTTTCTGTCAATATTTTTGCTGTTTAGATTATTTTAATTATATCCCTCTCTCTCTCTATATATATATATATATATATATATATATATATATATATATATATAATTTCAGTGAGTGCAAACCAGACTTATTATATTAGATATCCAAAAAAGAGTCAAGTCTAAAACAGGTAAGGCGACCTCTTCACCCTTGTATGTGAAATAAATTTCAGTTCCTTCTTTGTCACAACCTAGTTGACTACTGTGATTGATTTTTACTACTGCCTTATTTAACACAGGGAAATCAGTCTCTCTTTTTTAGCTTATTAACTTACTGACTGCATGCCTCATGGACACATTACACGACTTTGCACTTTTGTTCTGCTGACTGTTGTGTTATTGAGTTTAAACAACATTGTACTTTTGTGCCTTGTTGGTATTGTACTGTTGTTCACTTTGCTTTGATGACTATAGTGATATTAAGTTTAAATAATTATGTGCTATTGCACCTTGTTATTTTGATACTTTTGCTCACTAATGAGTATATCTAAGATAAAACTGCAGCACCACCTGTTACTAATGCTAGGTATATAAAAACAAATTAACTTATTATCTAATTGCACTTTTGATCATTGGTGTGGCTGTATTTCTGCTTGATACTGATTACTGCCGTGTTTACATTATGTAAAGCTACTGCACTATAGTACTGGATTAGAGAGTACAGAGTTACTTATGTGATATACTTTTAAATCACTTTGTTGACTGCTATACTGATACTGCAATGAACATGGTGTACAATTACTGTATTTGAAAGTACTTATTTAGGTAATGTGCAACAGTTACAGTTACTGCACCTGGTTGTATTAGAATGCCCATTGCTCATTGTTTTACTAGTTAGGTAGAGACTACGTTAAACTACTGAATAAAGCTACTTGATTTAATTTTGCCATTTGTTACTGATTTCTTTATTGATCCTACATATTTTGTTACTTTTACATTTGCTTTTGTATGGGTGACTGCTACAGTAACCACAGATCATTTTTTTAATCCTTTAGCTAATATCCTTTATTTTTGTAGTGCAGCCAATTACCCCACTCTGTCTTATACCAAGTGTAAGTTAATAACCTATCCTGTTTTGTTATACATCATTGTCTGAAATAGCCAATATGGAATCTCAGTCAGTCAGCTTGTAGACTATCATCTCACCTTAGAACACATTTAGTAAGCACAACACATGTGCAGCAATGAACAATTCCACTAAACCAATTTACACAGAGGTTGTTAAGAGAACATTGCTTAAGTCTCTCAGGCTAAAAATTAAGAAACTTAGACATTTGTTTACACAGCAGCACACCTACCCTCACCCTTCACACCCCCAGCCAGTACACATACCTATAAGAAACACAAGGGTGCAGACTCCAAGCACTTATGGTCCACTGAGACTGCCACTACTCATGGTGATATTTTAGTAATAGGTGACTCTATTATTCAGCATGTGAACCCCACCCTCAAGGGCTGTTAGATCTCTTTATACTAAAAAAATATGATTATGACCCCAAGCCGTGGGCAGCAAAACAAAATGAGGTGGAGCTGCAATATATATAAAAGACGCACACACCTCTAGGCTGGTCAAATGGTATGATGCACAGGAAATACTCCAGATGCAGTTAACAACTGACAAGACCCCTATTCAAATCATAGCTAGCTACAGGCCTCTAACTTTGACTCAAGATGCCCACTCCACCTGTCTGGACCTCTTTGAACCTATCAAAATTCAACCCTTTACCCTGATCCTGAGCGACTTTAACTATCCAACCATAGATGGGAAGAAACACTCATGCCATAACACAAATGCCCAGAGATTCCTAGATTTCATCAATGGAAATCCCTTGGACCAGTTGGTTGACACCCCCACAAGAGGTGAAAATATCTTGGACTAGGTATTAACCAACATGAGTAACCACTACAGCATCCCTGCAGTGTTATCATCCCTGGTAAGAGCCGACCACAAAGCAGTCACTTTCGAAGTCATCATCTCACCCCCTACCCCCACCCCCCAGCTAGGGTCAAACAAAAAAACTTCTCCAAAGCTGATTACAACCTTCTGAGGGAAGATATGAACAGCTTCACAGCCTCCTCCCCTTCACAGAAACTGGTACATATGTCCAGACTTACACCAAAGTACTATATGAGCATTTATATAGCTGCATGGAATTAGGAATACCATCAGGACGAAATCCTCCTCCTCAAGGAAGCGTAAACCTGTCTGGTAGACATCTACAATAAATAAACTCTATAATAATAGGAAAAAATTGCTGTCCAGGACCAAGAAGGAACAGGTATCTACTTGGAAGAAATTTCTCGTTAGCCTGAACAAGCAAATAAGAGCACTAGTGAAAACCTCCAAAGCAAACTTTGAGTCCAAACTGGCCACATCTACTAAAGACAATCATAAGGCTTTCTTCACATATGTCCGCAATCTCAAGGAAAGCACCCAGATCTGCTCAGAACTGGTGATCATGGACACCACATACAGAAACCTTGTTGATATAGCCAACCTGCTGTCAGACAGGTTCAGTGAAAACTTCACTCCTCTATCCTCCCATCAGTAAAACAGGACATCCTCAGTACCTGGCCCCCTCACCTTATCTCTAGGGAGAAAATCATCACTGCCCTCTAAAAAGGCAAAAAAATACAGCCTCCATGGTACCCGATAACATCCCAGGTTGCATCCTACATGAACTCAGCCCGGAACTTGCAGCACCATTAGGTACCCTATTCAACCACAGCTTGAGTACTGGCTTCATCCTAGACAAATGGAGGACAGCTACTGTCACCCTTTTGCACAAAGGTGGATCATCATCCTGTCCAGGAACTTATAGACTCATCAGCCTAACTAGCCTGATCTGCAAGGCCATAGAGCGGATTATCATGGATCTCATTAACAAGTTCATAGGTTCATAGGTTCATACTAGGCTATCTGCCCAAGGGCATTTATAAGCCTAGCCAGAGTTTTGTGGCTTTCGCCACCCCTTTAGTTTGGAGGATACTATGCCCATTATTTTGCTGTGCCTCTGTCGGGCAGAGACACTGAGATAATCCCTGGGGTATATCTGCGATCTCCCATCCATTGGTCAAGATTTCTCTTGAACAAAGCCAGCGAGGTGCTCTGCCTCACATGTACCGGGATTTTGTTCCACAGCATAGGGAGTCTCTGGGTGATGAATCTGTCCCTCCAGCACGTCCTATTAATAACCGTGTCAAGGTTTAAGTCTCCCGCCCTTGTAGTTCTGAGGGATCTAGATTTTTTGAGGTGAAGCATGTTCATCAATTCTGGGTTGGACATGGCCTTGTATGTCAGGCACAGGTCACCTCTGAGCAGACGGTAAGCGACTGAGTAGAGCTGAAGTTCCTTCAGTCGGGCAGCATAGGACATATTTTTGTGACCCTTTATCTTTTTGGTGAGGAACTTTTGGGGCCTTTCCGGTTGCTGCAGGTGTCATGTCAGATACATTCCGAATGGGGCATTGTACTCAATCATTGGCCTGATGAGTGATGAGTACAGGGGGACGATGACTTCCTTTGATCTAGATGCGAATCCCTTCATGATCAGGTGGGCAATGTAGAAGGTCTTCCTAACTACTTTGGCCACATGAGTATCAAATGAAAAGTTACTGTCAACCTTGGTACCCAGATCCCTGATAACCTCTTCTGTGCTTAGTGGGTTGCCACCTATATGGTAGCTAGGGGTAACCTTGTTTTTCCCAAAGGGTATGACTATGCATTTTTTGGCGTTTAACTTTAGGCCATGGTTCTGGCACCAGTTTTATGTTTCTATAAGACCCTTCTGAAGGATATCTGTGTCAGATGTGTTCTCAACTATGGCGCCCAGTTTGCAGTCATCTGCAAATTTTGTCAGCCATAATCCTCCTGTGTTTGCTTGTACTTCTGAAAAGTAGATGCCGAACAGGAGAGGGCCCAGGACTGAGCCCTGTGGGACACCACTTGTGACGGGCTTTGAGTCTGACATGGCGCCAGCAACTCTGACCCTGTGGGTTCTGTCACTTAGCCAATTTGTAACCCATCTTGTGACGTAAGGGTTTACATTTAAGCTGATGAGTTTTTCAATGATACCTGAGTGGGGTATTGTGTCGAAAGCCTTTGCCAGGTCGAGGTAGGCTGTGTGGACTGCCTTTCCCTCATCAATGGCCTTGGTGACTGTTTCGAAAAAGTCCACCAGGTTTAAAAGGCATGATCTGCCCTTGACAAAGCCAAACTGGTTCGGATCCAAAGTCTGCAAGTCTCCTATGTCTTTATTTATGAGTTCCATTATGATCCTCTCCATAGCTTTGCAGATCAAGCTTGTCAAGCTGATGGGACGGTAAATTCCCGGGTCGTGGAGGCACCTCCTTTATGAAGTGGGACCACAGTTGCCGTACGCCACTCCTTAGGCATGTATCCTGAGGTGAGGCTAAGATTAAACAGCTGCCCTAACTGCGGGTTTAATTCCTCATTGAGTTCGTGGAGCACACATCCGGGGACACCATCTGGTCCCATGGATGCTGTGTTTTTTGCCTTGGAGAGAGCAGTTCTCACCTGGGCGTTGGAGATGTTTGGGGGGCTATAATTCTCAGGTATAGATATCTCACCTTTTGGGGGGGTGGGGGGGAGAAGTTTGCACTGAACCCGTCAGCCAGTATGTTGGCAATGTCTGTAGGTTCAGTAATTTTTACGTCATTTTGAACTAATTCTGAGCATATCTGGGAGTTTCCTCCCAGGTTTCTAACATAGCGAAAGAAGGCCTTATGATTATCCTTTGAGTCCTTGGCAACTTTTCTCTCAAAATTTGCCTTGGATGATTTTATGAGAGATCTTAATTTTTTACTTATAATGATCAAAGGTGTTTTCCCTTTTAAGGATTTTGCTCTATCTTGTAGTAGCTTCCTCCTTTTGTTGTAGAGCTTGTTTATGGCTGGGGTCCACCAAACTGGATGCTTGCCTTTGGTACAAAGGGTCTTTGTTTTGTTCGGGATTGCCTGATCCATGCAGTCCTGTAGGTGCTGGTAGAAGGCATTTGTAAGTGATTCAGCGGTTTGAGCTGTGGTTTCCGCAGTCTTGGGGGCCATAAAAGAGACCACACTAGCCTTTAGAAGTGTGAAGTCGGCTTTTGAGAAGTTCTTCACTGTGGTCTTTTTTATCTCAGGTGGGGGCGGGATGTGGACATCCAGTGAGATTAATTTATGGTCTGATCTCACCAGTGAAGGATATACTTCCGGTGTTGAACATTGTGACCCCATGTTCGTGATGATGAGATCTAGTATGTTATCTCCTCTTGTGGGAATGGTGACTAGTTGTTCCATGGCATTTGAGTTTATGAACTCTAGGAACCTTTGGGCTAGATTGTTGGGGCTAGAGTAGTGATCCCAGTCTATATTCGGGTAGTTGAAATCACCTAGTATGATGGTGTTTGGAGATACATTTATCCCCTCCAGTGTTTTCAGGAAAGCTATGTGAGGTTCCTGAGATTGAGAGGGTGGTCTGTAACATGCTACAAATTGCAGAGCAGTCTTGCCTATGGTTAGTTGCACCTGGATGGTCTCCGATGCATCGTCGTTGCCACCAACCTTGAGGTGTGGGTGTTCTTGATGAATATAGACACCCCCCCTCCTTTCTTGGTGTTGTCCGGATTTTGGGGCCGGAACGCATGATAAGAGGTAAAGCCTGATAGTGCCGGGTGCTCTCGGAGCCTTGAACCAGGTTTCAGTCACAGCACAGACATCGATGTTCTCCATACTGAGAAGGGCCTCGAAAAGTGCATCTTGAGGTTGAGACTTCTGGCATTGAGCAGCATTACCCTTAGTTTTTTTTCTTTTTTGTGTTCTAGGGTGGTAGGTTTAGAATTTGAGCCTTGCCTAAAAAAGGCACTATGGGGGTGGCAAGAGCCTTTGCCAATATCCGGAAGCCCAGGGGTGCAGCGTGGCTTGTCCAGCATGTCATCCCAGGCAGACAGACATTGGATCCCGTTTGAATGACACCAGAGTTTAAGCCAATTATTAAAGCTGATCATCTTATCTCTGTATTGTGGCATCATTCTTGGTGAAGGTAGGATACTGCTCAAGGTCAGGGTCATACCTGCCTGGGCTACATAATCAGAGAGCTCCTCTATGTCTCTTTTCATGTAGTCCAAGGAGGTATGTCTCAGGTCGTTCACACCAGCGTGGACAATGACAGAGTCGTACTTGTACCTGCTGTTGAGAGACCTGAGTGTTTGCGTTATGTGGCGGATTCTAGCGCCCGACAGGCAGCTTACTGTGACCTTTTCCTTGTTCAATCTGTTGAGCGGGACGTCAGTGTGTCTGACTATGGAGTCACCAATGACGAGTGTGTCTGGCATTGTGTTTGGCCTTAAGGGCTGTGACTGTTTGGCACACTGACTATGTGGTCTATGTGTTGCATGTGTTGTGTTCTGAGGTGGCAGTTGTTTGGGTGTCTGCTTTGGTGGCCTCTGCTGTTTTGGTAGATTTTTGATCAGAGCCTCCGAATATGTCTTTGTGTATTTATGTGTATGATTTGAAGTTGTGATAGTACTATGTGAGACTGGGTTTGTGGTGTGTGTGGTTACCTTCTCCTCCTGTCTGGTCTTACCAGTCCTATGTTGAGAGAGCTCAGCCTCCAGTTTGGCTGTATAGTTGCATCTCTCACATGTATTTGTGTTTTGTGGGAGAAGGAGAGGGTTGTCCGTGTACATGAGACAATTGTAACATTGCCTCAATATTCCCAGATTCACCAGCTGAGCAGGAGAGGACACTAGCAACTGATCCCTCGACATGCTAGAAGGAATAGACAAGGACCTTAAAAGACTCCGGGGGATGTGGGTGATCAAATGGGGTTTTTGGCTGGTGGGGTACTATGTATAATAAAAGTGCTATATCAAGTAAAAAAGTACTTTAGGAGCAAGTGCTAGGCTTTACAGATAGAGGATATTCTACTTAGGAATCAAGTAGAGCTGAGCTTTTTAGATATAGAATACGCTGGTTAGATCAGCAGTACAGCTCAGGGAAGGCTGTTTTAAGGGAAAATTTGAAGAGTGGACTTTAGGTAGCCCGAATAGTTTAACCTTGATTAACCGCCGCTGCTCTTGTGTGCTCCTGTGGCAACTCCGCTAAAGCGTGCTTTATAGCAGGGGGCTGGAAAAAACAGGAAATGACCCAAAATGGCCAATGAATTACCAGTTGCTGTCTCTAACCACTCCTCTGAGGACAAACAGGCAGCTCAGTACTCCCCACTCTCACTGGTGAGTAAAGAAACTTCCCTCTGGCCACACAAGAAAATGGAGGAACACAGGAACTAAATAAAGCCGAGGGATCAGCAAATCTGATCACTGGAACAACTAGCTAGGAAAGTTAGGAAAGCAGAAGTATTTTTTGGGGGGTTTTTTTGTTTTTTTTTACACACACAGACAGAAAATACAGTAAATGCTTGGTTTTTCGACTAAATGCTATCAAAGGCTAGTACACTTGAGTGTATTAGCCTGTTTGTTAACTTATAAGCAAAACTTTAGCTAAGAAGTGCAGTCAACAATTTCAGCTCAGAAAAACAGAGAAAACAGGTAATATAACAATAATATAAGCACAAACAGTGGTCGAAATGCACAAAAGGTCGAAAAAAGCAATAAAAAATACTTAGAATCAAGAAAGTCGCTTTTTCTGCTCTCTGCTGCCTTAGGAACTCTGCAGGGGACCACGAGGAGCTATGCCAAGTTCTCTAATGCCAGAAAAGCCCGCCAAAGCGTGCTTTATAGCAGGGGGCTGGAAAAAACAGGAAATGACCCAAAATGGCCAATGAATTACCAGTTGCTGTCTCTAACCACTCCTCTGAGGACAAACAGGCAGCTCAGTACTCCCCACTCTCACTGGTGAGTAAAGAAACTTCCCTCTGGCCACACAAGAAAATGGAGGAACACAGGAACCAAATACATAGCCCAGGGATCAGCAAATCTGATCACTGGAACAACTAGCTAGGAAAGTTAGGAAAGCAGAAGTATTTTTTTTGTTTTTTTTTTGTTTTTTTTTACACACACAGACAGAAAATACAGTAAATGCTTGGTTTTTCGACTAAATGCTATCAAAGGCTAGTACACTTGAGTGTATTAGCCTGTTTGTTAACTTATAAGCAAAACTTTAGTTAAGAAGTGCAGTCAACAATTTCAGCTCAGAAAAACAGAGAAAACAGGTAATATAGCAATAATATAAGCACAAACAGTGGTCGAAATGCACAAAAGGTCGAAAAAAGCAATAAAAAATGCTTAAAAAATAAAAATAAAAAGTACATTAGCAACCTCCACATACTTGATCCCACACAGTTTGATTTTGTCAAGGGGAGGTCATGCCTGTTAAATTTGGTTGACTTCTTTGAGACAGTCACCAAGGCCACAGACAAGGGGAAGATGGTGCACACTACCTACCTTGACCTGGCCAAGGCCTTTGATACTATTCCCCACTCAGGTATGATAGATAAACTCTCTCAACTATGCATCAATCCATATGTTACCAGGTGGGTATCAAAGTAGCTCACTGACAGAACCCACCTAGTCAAAATAGGGGAAGCCACCTCAAGCAGTAGACCCGTAACAAGTGGTGTACCTCAGGGATCGGTCTTGGTGCCTCTGCTGTTTGGGATATACTTCTCAGAGGTGCAGGCCAAATCTAGTGGGCTATGGCTGACCAAGTTTGCAAATGACTGCAAACTGGGCGCTGTAATCAATTCCCCTAGTGATGTGGACATCCTCCAAGAGGGTCTCACCCAAACAAATGACTGGTGCCAAACTGAATGCCAAAATTTTGGCAAATTTTGAGAGAAAAATAGCTAAAGACTCAAAAGACAATCATAAGGCCTTCTTTAGCTATGTTAGAAACCTGGGAGGAAACTCCCAGATATGCTCAGAACTAGTTCAAAATGATGTGAAGATTACTGATCCTACAGACATTGCCAACATACTGGCTGACAGGTTCAGTGCAAACTTCTCTCCCTCCCCCCAAAAGGAGAGATATCTATACCAAGCGATTGCAGCCCCCCAAACATCTCCAACGCCCAAGTGAGAACTGCTCTCCAAAGCAAAAACACAGCATCCATGGGACCTGATGGTGTCCCCGGCTGTGTGCTCCACGAACTCAACGAGGAATTAAACCCACAGCTAGGACAGCTGTTTAATCATAGTCTTACCTCTGGATACGCACTCCAGGAGTGGCGCACTGCAACTGTGGTCCCACTTCACAAAGGCGGTGCCTCCACCGACCCTGGAAATTACCGCCCATTAGCTTGACAAGCCTTATCTGCAAAGCCATGGAGAGGATCATAATGGACCTCATAAATAAAGACATAGGGAATTTGCAGACTTTGGATCCATCCCAGTTTGGCTTTGTCAAAGGCAGATCATGCCTGCTAAACTTGGTTGACTTTTTCGAAACAGTCACCAAAGCCATTGATGAGGGAAAGGCAGTCCATACAGCCTACCTCGATCTGGCGAAGGCCTTCGATACAATACCCCACTCGGGTATCATTGAAAACTCATCAGCTTAAATGTTAACCCATACATTACAAGATGGGTTGCAAACTGGCTGAGTGACAGAACCCACAGGGTCAGAGTTGCTGGCGCCATGTCAGACTCAAAGCCTGTCACAAGTGGTGTACCACAGGGCTCAGTCCTGGGCCCACTCTTGTTTGGCATCTACTTTTCCAAGTACAAGCAAACACAGGAGGGTTATGGCTGACAAAGTTTGCAGATGACTGCAAACTGGGCGCCATAGTAGAAAACACATCTGACACAGAGATCCTTCAGAAGGGTCTCACAGAAACGGATAACTGGTGCCAGAGCCATGGCCTAAAGTTAAATGCCAAAAAATGCATAGTCATACCCTTCGGGAAAAACAAGGTTACCCTAGCTATCAAATAGGTGGCAATCCACTGAGCACAGAAGAAGTTATCAGGGACCTGGGGACCCAGGTTGATAGTAGTCTGTCATTCGACACCCATGTAGCTAAAGTAGTTAGGAAGACCTTCTACATTGCCCACCTTATCATGAAGGGATTCTCATCTAGATCAAGGGAAGTCATAGTCTCCCTATACTCATCACTCATCAGACCAATGATTGAGTACAATGCCCCATTCGGAATGTATCTGACCCGACACTTGCAGCAGCTGGAGAGGCCACAAAAGTTCCTCACCAAAAGGATAAAGGGTCTCAAACATCTGTCCTATGCTGCCCGACTGAAAGAACTCCAGCTCTATTCAGTCGCACGCTTGCTCAGAGGTGACCTTTGCCTAACATACAAGGCCATGTCAAACCCAGATTTGATGAATATGCTTCACCTCAAAAATCTAGATCCGTCAGAGCCACAAGGGCGGAGACTTAAACCTCGACACGGCTATTAATAGGACGTGCTGGAGGGATAGATTCATCACCCAAAGACTCCCTATGCTGTGGAATAAAATCCCGGTATATGTGAGGCAGAGCACCTCGCTGGCCTTGTTCAAGAGAAATCTTGACCAATGGATGGGAGATCGCAGATATACCCCAGGGATTACCTCAGTGTCACTGCTCGACAGAGGCACAGCAAAATAATGGGTATAGTTCCCCATACTAAAGGGGTGGCGTAAGCCACAAAACTATGGGCTAGGCTTGTAAATGCCCTCGGGCAGATAGCCTAGTATGAACCTATGAACCTATGAACCTATAAAAATGCATCATCATCCCTTTTGAGGAGAATGACGTCCCCACAAATTATCACATTGACAATAAGGCACTAAGCATGCAATCAGTCATGAGGAATTTGGGAACCCATGTTGATAGCAAACTGACATTTGACCACCATACTACCTCCATTGTACGATAAGCTTTCTACATGGCCCACCTCATTAGTAAGGGTATTTCATCCAGGGACAATGTAAAGTAATGGATGAGTGAAATGGAACTAGTTCAAAAAGCTGACTCATATCATGTTTCAGTGCAAATTATTAAATAATAAATAGAACAAAGTATGTAAACCAGACACACCGGTGCAAGACTTCAATAAAAACTTTAATACAGATAAGTGCTTTCATAATAAATGGATAATCTGATGAAGCGGTTATCCATTTGATCTGAAGAAGCGATTACCCATTTTTTGTGAAAGCGCTTATCTGTATTAAAGTTTTTATTGGATTCTTGCCCCCGTGTATCCGGTTTGCATACTTTGTTCTATTTATTACTTGTTGCTATTTGTATGCACGCCAGTTTATCCGAGTCTCTGGCAGTCTGTTTCCAGCAAATTATTAAATATTTTAATAGCATTAGTTTCATGCGTGTGTGCTGCAGCTTGTGTGTATTGTGATAAACTGCATAGCAACTGGAGTACTAATGATTAATTAAACGCAAATTAATCTTTTCATAGCAGTTACTAGATTGGTAATATTCTTATGCAGCACACTTGGAGCAATAGGGAAAATAAAGTTTTAGACTTGTGGACCATGTTTTCCTTCCTGTTCAAGCTTCCAGTTGCATGATGCAAGTGATGTTGCCTAGTTAGACACAATGTCGCTAGCCTAGGTACACTATCTGCACTCAAATGAGCATATTTTTGTAAAGCTTTCCCTCTCAGGAATGTTATGGCTTACTGATAACACAGCATTTCTACAACTGACTAAACTAGTGTGTGTGTCACTTAGACCATTATATAATCTGCTTAGTGATAGGAATAAAAAGAAATTTCTTATAGGTGGAGATTTCAGCTGAAAGCTTTTATAAAACACAAACTGCAAGATCTCGAGACCTGTAAATTTTAAATGGGGTGGGGGTGAGGGGGCAACGGTAATGACAACAATAGGAACTTTTGAGTTCATAACTAAAATTTATGGCTAACCTTCTGATGTTTTATACATATACAAATATAATGCAAGTGGATCTTGTATTTTACTGTTTTATTGATATATGTGGAAAATGCTAGGTATGGCCCTGCATTTTTTTTTTATTCAAGTTATCTTCTGTTTTGACATAGCCTCACTGGACGACACTGGTAAATAAATTTCAATGCAATAATCCTTTAACACTGGCAAGTTTATTTTGATCTTTTTCATGTGCATCTCATGTTTACCCACAAACACACTTTGATTGGTATGAATCTGACAACTGTGCTTTTATTCAGCCAGTTATTATTAGCTACCAATTAAATGCCACGCAAAATAATCATGACCAGCCAGTGAAGCACCATATGTGCGCAGAGGGTAAAATTTGGAAAGGAAACAAGTCAGGCCAGCATAACAATCTTCTCATTAAAATGAAAAAGCACAACAATCATTGAAGGGTTCTTAGTGGGTTCCATGCCTTGGCCCCCTTCAACCTACCTGCTACCTAGTCGCAAACTTTGCATGGTTCAGTACTTCTTTTAGAGCCCTAAGCTGCTGGAAATGGCTGCAATCTGCTTGAGTGAAGGTGGCTAAGTTTTCTGAGCCACTGTCCCCTACCACAAAGCCTTCTTAGAAGTGTATTCTTTCAAGACTACTCTCCTGCCATAGGAGGGGAACCTGTAACTCTTTCTCCAAGCACATCTGCCAGGATTTCATTAACACCTCCCAATAAATATTTGATAAAAATATTAATGTGCTTTGTTCTGTGAGTGCATCCTGTCCTGTCTGTAGAGCTCTACTGCCTTCACACTAGTGTGTGGCTGTTGAACAGCTATTCCACCTACTGACCATCCAATCTTCCTATCAAATTTAATTATGAGGATTGTGACCTTTTTCTGCTGCCCTTTCGTCCCTAGGTAACCTCTAGGTTTTCATTTGTATCTCATCAAATTAGCTCAAATGTAGGCCACCTCTGTAACATCTGTAGCAGCAGAATGCCTTCATTATTTTTACTGGTTAATAACAGCAATAGACAATGTTGCTTCCCCATGAGTATGTATACTTTGATGTTCGGGTCTGTCACGTAGCATGACTAGCCAACATGTCTTGTAGCTGTTTGCAGTAGTATTATGACCACTCAGCAAACACACACCACCTGCTGACTCAGTTCTAGTTGCTTATCCCATGATTTAGAAAGATCACCTATCCACATCTCCAGTGGTCCCAATGTACGTGGCATCTGTAAAAAAAACAATGGAAAACAGAGCAAGCATATATTTTACATGGCCTTAATCTCAGTGTACTTAAGAGAGGTATTTTCCTTTCTGATAGCCCTTTTACATGTAAATATGAAATTGCCACAATCCTAAAAGAATGAGATGCCAGACTCCTGCTGTCTGTGCCTAGGATATCCAGAGCTATTTTAAGGACCGACCTACACTAATGAGAGGACAAAGGAGAGAGATCTGCACGATACAAGAAAGATGTGGTGCAATTTGTCATCATATACATGAGTGTCCAAGTCCTGTCAGTCATGTCCCATTCAGTGCTTGCTGGGGCCTGAAACTATTGTCACATCCCTCTCCCTTGCTGATCTGTCAAGGTGTATGCAGATACTGTCCATATTCCTCCTGATCTTTTTGATCCCGAGCAGCTAAGGTGGTTTTGTATGTTTATTCCATTGCACTATGTCCTACATCCTATATGCCATGCAAATGCAACTAAATACACTGTCCTGAATAATCAAACCTCTTATTCTAGCTGCATACAGTCCCTGGGACAACCCATAGAAGTTTAAAATTGTGGGTACCCATGTATATGTCCTTATTCATGTCCCAGAAATTCACCCCTACAACAGCCTCTGTACTAAAAAATATCTGAGCAGTGTCTCACAATCCCTGCGCCATCTGATATCAGCTGACTGCAGCTGTGTAGGTCCTCAATGAACCATGTGAAATTCTTTTCTGTTTCATACTAAGGATAAACCAACAGCTACAACACTCGTGCTGGCCAGTGTATTGACCACTACTTGTCCAAATTAAATGTAGTAATACATTTTCTATATACTGAAGTCATTCCTAGATGCAATGCTGCTTATATAACAGCCTTAATTTAGCTTAGCTTAACATTGGCACCGACAGCCGTTCTGGGACTTGTTTGGCTTTCTGTCTGCAATTTGTTGCTAGTCTGTTGAACCTTTCCCACTAAAAATGAGTGTGTGAGTCAGCGATGGCATTGCCTATACCTTGAACATGCTGCACTCTGTTATTTTGTATCCAGGCTAAAACAAACACCTGCAATACATGTCCAGCACTGCCATTTCATCCTAACCGATAGTGTAGTAATTCACCCCTGTGCTGTGTGCCATAAACAGGATGAGTCTGTTTTGCAACTCTTGAGTACAAATATGCACTGCCACAGCTAGTGGAAAGAATTCTACCTCTGTAATGAATGACTGGCCTTCTCCCTGTTCCTACTGTTTAGGCCATCTTTTAACAAATTTGTCCCTATTAAATACCACTCAGAGTCAGTGCCCCTAGTTGTTTCTGTAAATAGCTGGCACTCTAAGTTGGAAGTCTTCTCCTGCACACCACCCAGATGAATCCTGTCAAAAATTCCTGTCATAGCCCAAGTCCTCCTCTACTTCTTTACTAACGCTTACTGTGTGATGCAGGTTAGAGTAGCTCATATCTCTCGCTGCCAGCATCTTCTTGAGAGATCATCCTGTGGGAATGACTGTATATGCAAAGTTCATCAACTCTCATCAGCCGTACTAAACTCTGTAGACCTTCTAAAGCTAATTTATTTGCTACCTCCTTTGCCCGTGTTTTTGCTTCTTGAAATTTCTTTATGTTTTTCTTCAGCAAACAGAGCACCTTTTTCTTCCAGTCAATAACAACACCCCCAAAAAGGTTGAATAAAGTTGTAGGCCCTTCTTTCTAGTTTCAGCAGGGGGTATCCTGATTTGTTTACGGCTGTCCCTAACTATATAACAGGTTTGGGTAGGTTTTTCTGTAGCTGTTGGACCAACAAGCAGAAAGTCATGTAGATAATGGATGAGCGACCACCCTTGCACTCTTTGCCCCATTACCCATTCCAGGAATGAGCTGAACTTCTCAAACACTATACAGTCCACCACATGCTCCATAGGCATGCAATAATCCACATAGTAGTTTCTTTCCAGTTTAAAGCCCAAGACTCCGGACTACTGCACTGTAATCTACAACAAATATTAGGCTGATTTGATATCTGCCTTTGTCATGAGTGCCCATTTTCATAGGTTCATATGTGTATACTAGGCCAACGGCCCTGGAGCCTGTACAAGCCTAGCCCATAGAAGTGCCCTGACATCATCCTGCCGTTAGTTCCTGGTGCATCTATCAAGTAGAGTCACTGGAGTGATCCCGGGGGTGAGCTTTCTAGTTCCCATCCATTCATCAAGATTCTTCTTGAAAAGGGCCAGTGAGGTGCTCTGCTTGACATGTATGGGAAGTCTATTCGAGCATGGGCAGTCTATGGGTTATGAACCTGTCCCTCCAGCATGTTCTGTTGATTGTGGTAATGAGGTTGAGGTCCCTGCAGCGTGTGGTGCAGAGGGATTGGGATTTCTTTAAGTGTAACATTTCTAACAGGGCTGGGTCAGACATGGCTTTGTAAGTCAAGCAGAGATCGCCTCTTAATAGATGATATGAGACAGAGAAAAGCTGGAGTTTTTTTTAGGTCTGTCCATGTAGGGTATTTGTTTAAGGCCTAGGATCCTCTTCGTGAGGTACTTTTCTGGCCTTTCCAGCTGTTGCAGGTGTTTAGTGAGGTACATGCCAAATGGGGCATTATACAATATGATTCAGTTTTCATCAGCAGGGAAATTGTGGATTACATAGACAGTGAACACCAGCCAGGGAACACCGGGAGGGAGGAGAGGACAAGGGCATCATAAACACGACAGGAGACTAGAAAACACTGAAGCACTGAGACTGTATGGTACAGCCTTAGTCTAGTCAGCCTTCATGTAGTTTAAATGCACTCATTTCCTGGAAAGCATAAAGGTACAGATAGCAAGGAGTGAGTTTTCCTTTCATTCAATAACAACACCCCAAAAAGGTTGAATAATGTTGTTGGCCCTTCTTTCTAGTTTCAGCAGGGGGTATCCTGATTTGTTTACAGATGTCCCTAACTATATAACTGGTTTGGGTAGGTTTCTCTGTAGCACACCATGCAGGAAGGGAAGAGGATTAATGAGCATCCCCTGGTGCCTTCATTGGCACAGCTAGCAGTGGGGAAACTTATACTTGCTTGAGTTAAAAATGGACTCTTCCCTTTTCTTATTTGTAGATCCTTGCCCACCTTTTCACTGAAATCTTCAAATCTCATCCTAGCCAATTTGAAGTTATTCACTTCAAATCCTTTCTGCTGTTTCTTGAATGTTGTCTCTGGCTGTCTCCTTTTCTGGGAATTTTCAGAGTCATGGCACAGTTTTGTCTATTTGGACTGGAGAGGGCAATCCTGTGTCATCTTCCTGCTTTGAAACAGCATGGCTGTTTGACCCCCCTCCCCCAAAACTGGCATGCATAGATGTGAAATGTTTATGTAAGCATTGTTCATAACTAAACTTGAAATAGTGCCAGGTATCTTTGCATTAGGTTGATGGTTGGTATGGCCTTCTAATTTGTCAAGCTTCTCCATCCCAATACCATTTGTGTTAAGGGGAAGCAAAAATTAGTATTCTGCATTCCATTCTCATAGCTTATGTCCCACAACAGTGACATGTCCACCATATACCAAGATAAAGCAGGTTTAATACTTTTCTGTCACCTAAACTCATCATAGTCTAGTGAATTTAACCCTTGCTTATTAGACAGTGTCTTCATCATCCGGTACTGATGTGACCAGATGCTGTTTGCTGTTGCCAGGTTCTGGTCTGCCATGATTCCTGAATATATTGTACACCATATTAACTTATCCCTTATTCTTTTAATAAATGGTTTCTGCATTTGCTCTACCTCTGTCCTCTCCTTTGTCCTCCTTCTGATGCTGTTCCACCTTATGGATGGCATAGTAATGAGAAGAGCTCTACAAACTCACTCCTTGCTATCTGTACTTTTACGCTTTTCAGGAAATTAGTGCATTTAGACTACATGAAGGCTGACTAGCCTTCTGCCTTACCCTACAGTCTCAGTGCTTCAGTGTTTTCCAGTCTCCTGTCATGTTTATGATGCCCCTGTCCTCTTCTCCCTCCGAGTGTTCCCTGGCTGGTGTTCACTATCTCTAGAATCCACAATTTCCCTGCTGATGAAAGCTGAATCATATTGTCCAGTTTCTTTTCTGTCCTTGGGCTTGCTCCTCTTAGGTCTGGCTGATCTCTCTTGTCAGTTCCCCACCTGGCACCCACACCATCTTCTTCCAATGCCCCTCTTGTCTCCTTCAGTCTCTTGCTACTCACCCTCCAAGTTTTTTCTATTGTTCTTCCTGGCATCTGCCTTACTTATCCCATTGCCTTCAACATTGTTAATTTCTTCAGCAACCACAATATCAATTACCCACTCACTGTGACCTGAGTCTGACTCTCAACAAAGCCTATTTGGCATCATCATCTGCTGCTTGCCTCTCCACATTTCTGCTTCTGTTGATACTGATGGCATAATTGCATATACACCAGCTTGTAGAACTGATTCTTGCTACAATGTGCAAACCTGGTTGAATTATTCTTTGTCTTTTTCTCTTGGAAGTGCCTGTAGCTAATGCTTGGAGTCATAGGTTCATAGGTGTGTACTAGGCTAATGGCCCTGTAGCCTTTACAAGCCTAGCCCATAGGATTACCCTGGCATCATGCCACTAGACCTTATTTCCCAGTGCCTCTGTCGAGTAGAGCCACTGGAGTGATCCCCAGGGTGAATTTTCTAGTTCCCATCCACTCATCAAGATTTCTCTTGAAGAGGGACAGTGAGGTGCTCTGTTTGACTTGTATGGAAAGTCTATTCCATAGCATGGGCAGTCTCTGGGTTATGAACCTGTCCCTCCAGCACATTCTGTTGATTGTGATAATGAGGTTGAGGTCTCTGGAGCGTGTGGTGAGGAGGAATTGGGATTTCTTTAGCTGTAGCATTTCTAACAGAGCTGGGTCAGACATGGCTTTGTAAATCAAGCAGAGATCGCCTCTAAGTAGGCAATATGAGACAGAGAATAGTTGGAGTTTTTGAGTCTGTCCATCTAGGACAACTGTTTAAGGCCAAGGATTCTCTTTGCGAGGTACTTTTGTGTCCTCTCCAGTTGTTGCAGGTGTCTAGTGAGGTACATGCCAAATGGGGCATTGTACTTGATGACTGGCCTAATGAGGGAAGAGTAGTGGGAGACAATGACCTCTTTCATCCTGGATGCAAAACCCTTAGTAATGAGATGTGCCACATAGAACGACTTTCTGACCACAGTGGCAATGTGGTGGTCAAAAGAGAAGCTGCTGTCAACCTCTGTTCCCAGATCTCTTATAACGGCTTCTGTGTTCAGTGGACTACCATCGATGTGGTAATTCATGGGAACTGGGCTTTTCCCAAAGGGGATGACACATTTTTGGGCATTGAGCTTAAGGCCATGGTTCTGACACCAGTCGGTGTCAGTGAGGCATAATTAATTCTCCTACAAATAAAAATGGCCCACTCTTGCAGACAAACCATTAGTACTGTACACCTTTAACTGATAGTGTTCTTCAGACTATCTCTCATATTCCCATCATGGTTAATATTCTGTACATCTTCTAACTACTACTGCTGTTCTGGTTGTCCCTGTTACTGTCATAAAGGATCATCTTTTTTATGCACTTGCCATATAAGTATTTATAGCTTATGTATAAAAAAAGAGAATAAATGAACAACAATTGCAACTGAAGAGTAGTAAATTGCTAGACCCTCAAATGAATATGTAACTCAATATTCATTACATGTAAGTTAAGTAATTTGACACAAAACAAATAGTTAAGCAAGTAGTGTATAAATAGTTAATTACTAGCTGAGCCTGCAACTAAGTAAACAAGACACTAATAGAAAATAACTACTAGCTGAGCCTGCAACTAAGTAAACGAGACACTACTTGATATACAGGTAATAGTTAAATAAACCACTGGCAAGTTATGATAACTGAGTAATTAATTTAAATAACTGATAAGTATCTACATTATTGGTTAACTAATTAACTATATCACTGACTTGATGCCTAATGTAGCTAAATCATAACTCACTACATAAGGAACTTGGTCACCACTAAATACTTATGTTACTACTGCTTGAATAAATACATTTCAATTCCTACTATGTGAATAATTGACAATGCAACTACTTGAAACCATAACCTGCTTGCTAAATAAATGATTGCTGCTACTCATGCAAATGATAACATTTCGTACCATATCATGCTAATCATAAACATTCATTAAAAAGCTGGTTTTGCTATTTGGCAACATTAACTTGCTAGTCTGCGCATTAATTCTAACTGTTATTTTAAAAAAAAGCTATACTATTTGTTCATCTCCAAATAACATACTTAGGGATCAAAAGACATCATTATGTAGCAGTGGGGGGGTAGGAGACATGATCACCAGCCATCACAGAGCAGACCGAGTGCTGAATGTACTCTACTGTAGCAGGTCATGACCAGCTAAAACTGGTCTGCCATTATGCAGAGAGGAGGGGCAAGGCTAAGGATAAGCCTGGACTCTATTCACACCATTATGACTAACCAGCAGCATATCTCCACCCACCAAAACCTGTTTTTTTCCCTTTCCTGACATAAAATAAAAAAATGTGCCAACTATATCCCAACCCCCAGTAGGTTCATACATGTTACTTTCTGCCACAGCACTCCAAATCGTCTACTACTTTTCCCATGAGCAGTTTTCAGTATGTATGCCACAGCATGCTGACAGTAAGCAACCAGAGTCACAGTCAGTACTTACATCAAATCTAGTACCACAGCAAACAAAAACAACTGATTCCACGCCAAACGCCAGACCCCTCATGCAAGCTGAATGCATTGCAAGTGAAAACTCTGGCAACAAAATTGCAGCCCATAACAACATCTTCTACACTTTTGCTTGCAGGGTTCCAAATGTATTGAATGGCCCTTTCATAGGTTCATAGGTTGGTTCTAGGCTATCGGCCCTAGGGCCTATACAAGCCTAGCCATAACAATTCCCTGGATATTTCTTCCCACAATATTTACTTCCATGGACCCTGTGGTGACTGGACATGAACTCTGAACTGGGGGGAATCTCTTCTCCATCCCCCAATTATCATCAAGGTTTTTTTTGGAGCAAGGAGGCACTCTGCTTGACATATGGGCAGTCTATCCAGAGTATGGGGAGTGGGGGAATGGAGTCACCTACCCTCTCTAGCCATGTTTGTTCATTGTGATAACAAGATAACAAGGTGGCTGGCGTGGCTCTGAGGGGATTTGGATTTTTTTTGTCAAACAGCTCTGGACAGCTCATGGCTGGGTTTGACAGGGACAACAAGCAGAGATCACCTCTGAGTAGAGTATATGCCACAGAGTAGAGTATAGCTGGCATTTTTTTATGGCATCTGCTTGTGGCATCTGCTTTGGGCCTGTGATTCTTTAGAGTTATTCCTTCTGCGGCCTTTGTCTTGCTGTGCAGATGTCTTTGTGGCATTAACGGGGTTTATACTCTATACTCTTATGAGTAGAGGGATGAGTAGAGGACAGGGACCATGACCTCCCCTTTTTGAGGGCCTTGATGAGGAGAGACTTAGTGTGGTTTCTAGAAGTGTGACTATCTGTTTGGTTGGTGTATGTCTGTCCACCTGTAACCTGTGTAAGTCTCTCTCGACTGTTTCCATCACTGTTTAGGTGTTTGGTAATTCATGGTACATACTTCCACTTTACGTTTCATGATTTCTATAGATTTCTTTTTATGATTGCTTGGCTGACCAAGCATACCATGAGCATATCTCCCTCTGCAGAATATCCACATCATTATCCACATCATGGCTCCCAGTTCACAGTCTCCCAGTTCACACCAGTTCACCCAGAGCCCTTAGTCCCTGCCTGTACTTCAGAGTCCTGTCTGCCAGAAAGATTGGTGCAAGGACGAGCAGTGAGGTACTCTAAACTTGTCTTGTCCCCATCTCCACTTGTCACTTGTCTCTGTCTCCACAGGTACTGAAAAGCATCTAATGCTCGGTCACAAAAATTCTCGAGGATGATAATCTGCAAGTTTTGTACATCTGCAATAATATTCCTCATCTCATTACTAGATTCAAGAATTTTAATTAAATTAGACATAAATAAGACATGTTGGTGAGACAGCTGGGAAGACAATGACCCCATGCTCTGGAGAGGCTCCCCATCCATTTCTCCTAATCCATCCAATGTCCAATTAAGATAAAATTTGGAAAAAAGACTAAGTCGGAATAACAATTAAAGATGACAGCCCCCCCCTATTCACCTCGGACAGACCTCCCATGTCTCTAACAGACAGAGACACTAATAACCACTAAACATACCCCTCTAATAAGGAACCATGATACATAGGGACAGTACTGGACTGCCATGTGACAGTTACATAGGGACACTGGTATTTTTTAGGAGTGATATACAGAACAGGATAAAGTACCAATGTACAACATACAACAGTGACAAACTAAGTACAAAGAAAGAAAGGACACCACCTACAGTCCTGGACCAAAGACTGCAATGACCAGGAAAGACCACCAGCTTAAAGCTGTGTGAACAAATAGCCAGAATGGAGAGATTGCTTTACTTTGGGGTTTTTAATAAACTGAATGGGCTGTTTTATTTAAATTTGATTGTTTAGTACTTTTTTTCAATACTTCAAGACAACTGAACAACAAAAACAAAAAAACTAGTATATATGCTGCAAAACACCCCTTATCTAATGCCAGACCCCACAAATATAAAATTCTTTCCACCAACCTTCACATTAAAATAGACCCTAAAAAACTACCTAGTATTTAAAATATTATACAGTAAAAAATAACTCTCAATAAAACTGAAAAATGCCCTGTATAACTCCACTGCTCCACTGATCTCACCATATCCCCAGTATGCCACCTCTACCACTCACACAGAAATATGCCCACCAGATAATAATAATACAGAAATAAAAAACAGAGCCAGGGCTACACTAATTGTCTACAGCTAATTATCTATCTCCACTTACATATGTTCAAATGTTTAATCATTCTACACTTTTTCAAACACTAACATATAAAACCCGATAAACCTATAATCAAAAAAATCGAATGGTTTAACAAAATAAATAAATAAAAAAATAGAAACCTATAAATAAATAAAAAAATATAAAAAAGTACACCCCCCCCCTTAAAAATAAAACATTCAAACTCTTAAAGTTTACAGCCAGCAAGGGAAATCTTCCTCCACCACCTGAAAATCCATTCTAGATCAAACTTTTCAAAAAACAAAAGAGGGTTGAACAATATATCGTTCAACTTTCACAAAGTTCGAGTTAAAAGTAGTCGTAAACGTCATTATACTATACCAAGTTTTATAGCCTTTGAAGTTCACTACTCTCCCTGCTCTCTACCTAATTGAACTAATCCAATATCATCTCAGATCTCAGCATCAGCCCTAAAAAAGTTCCAAATCTCTCTCTGAACCAATCCTACTATATCCTCCTTATCCTGGAATTCTCCTATAAGAGCGGAAATGATAATTATGAGAGCCTAAGTTCTAGCAAATTGCTCCAAGATGTTACCACAGACATCCAGGGCTCAACTAGAATTAACAATGCCACATCTAACCTACTTAAGAACAAACTCAGCTTACAGAATTACCCTACCCAACAGCCAAGGCAATCAACACAAACTTCAACACAGAAGCCACAACCTATCCAGCATTTGATAAAAGCTAAATTAATCACCAGCAAGGTAGTAAACACAGCTAATATATCTTAGTCAGATCACAGTCACAAAACAAAATCAGTAACATCACTAAAAAACAACTTTTTGATGCAAACCTAGATATATCAACTGGAACATATTAAACTAGTTGTTTTGATGGAACTTATTAATAACCAAATTTAATGTGAAAAAAATGTAAAAAAATAAAAAAAAACAAATTAACAAATAAAAAAAAACAACAAACTGGCAACAAAAACCCAAACAACAATATAACAAAACATAGACAACAAAAAATACAAAAACAACACACATAATAAAAATATAAAACAATTAAAATAAAATAAAATAAATAAAAAAAAAATAAAAGAAAAATAAAAAAATAACACAAAAAAAAATAAAAAATAATCCAAAAAAATAAAAAAAAAAATTTAAATAAACAGTTTAAAAAAAAAAAATACAATAATATCAAATTTAAGAAATTAATGAAGAACAACAAACAAGAATGGCAAATAAAAAAAAGTGTTTTTAAAAAATAACAGCTTAAAAAGTAAAAATTTGTATCATAGTAGTACTTTTCTGTTTCTTTGTATTCCTAGCACAAAAAACCAAGGTACAGTTCATTGTTTTAATGTTGGTTTAATACTTAGCCTTATCATAAATATACAAAGTTTGTTCCACACCTAAGGTTAACAAAGGACACACATACAAACACAAGGCACAAGGATTTTAAATCACCTAAAAAATATGGGGGCTAAACAAAATCTAGAATCTAAAAAGTGGAATCTAGTACTAATCTAAATATCTCTATAGCACATCTAAAATCTATAAAAAGACAGTTTATAAACTTTAAAAATTATAATTGTTCAAACTTTAATTTAAAATGTTTCAAACGTTTAAAAACCTTCAATGTTTCAAACGGAATCAGCATTTCTGGACCAATCATTCAAAATCATTTCTCTACACTCAGATTTATTCAAACATTAAGAATAAAGCCATTGTCATCCCCACTTTAACACCAAACATGTAAAATCTAAACACATCAAATTATTAATGTCATTAGATATTACCACATACTTATCTTCATTTTACCAGCCATTCCCCTCACCCAGTCAGATACGTCAGAAAAGTGCTCCACATATAATTTTGCCATTTGTTCATTGTGTACTTTCCATTATCTCCAGACTCTGTTTGTTAGTCTGTTGGTTTGTTTGCTATTGTCTGGCTGGTCTAGGGCTTGGCTATCTTTTGTGGGAGAGGGTTGTGCTGACTGGTCCCTGGCTGTGGGTACTGCTGGCTGGTGCTGGTGTTGTTCTTTAGAGCTTTTTTTTTTATTTTTTTTAGGTTTCAACCTTCTGGTATTTAACCACCACCCTTGAGTGGGTTTCTGCTTGTTTGCTCATCGCACAACACCACTGACTACTGCACAATTGTGCACCACAGCCAGACAGATAATTTTGACAGTTCTTCCCTTAGATACAGCTGTATCCCAACAGTGTAGTTCCTCTTCTTTAGCAAATTTCCAGGCATAGAGGCAGTATTAGTGAAGCTGTGTAAACACCCCATTGTAATAACGGCCTCAAGAGTTTTTTCTGCAGCCCCACTCTACCTACTAGTGTAGCATTAAACCTAGCTCTGAGATATTCATAGGTTCTTAGGTAGGTACTAGGCTAATGGCCCAAGGGCCTACGTAAGCCTAGCCAACAAGGTTCCCTGGCTTACGCCACCCAAGAAAGCTATTTTCCTGTGCCACTGTCAAGCAGAGACACAGAAGTGATCCATGGGGTGTATTTCCTATTTCCCATCCACTCATCAAGATTTTTCTTGAAGAGCGTTAATGAAGAACTTTGCTTGACATAGATGGGTAGCCTGTTCCAGAGTATGGGAAGTCTCTGGGACAGGAATCTATCTCTCCTGTATGTCCTGTTTATTGTGGTGACAAGGTTTAGGTCCCTAGAGCGTGTAGCTTGGAGGGATTGGGATTTCTTTAGGTGTAGCATGTCCAACAGCTCTGGGTTTGCCATAGCTTTATATGTTAGGCAGAGATCACCTTGAAGTAGGCGATATGCTACGGAGTAAAGCTGGAGTTTTTTGAGGTGGTCAGTGTAGGGCATTTGTTTGTATTAACACAACTCGACCACTAGTTATTCCTGTGTGTGACCCTTTCCTACCATATTTCTGTTTCTGACCAAACAAATTCATCTAGCACTATAAACTGTAAACTATTACCAGTGCAAGAAAGTCTGCTCTTCAATTTTTCCCTTAGATCTCACTAGTTCTCTTCTCTCTTGCACTTTAGCTTATTCGCCTAGCACTTTATCAGGCTTTTTGTAGCAATTACTGTAGCACACAAGTGCTATCAGCACTAGACCTCCTATAAGGAAACAGTTCCAGTACTTAGTAATGATGACCATCCCTCCTGGCATGTCTAAAGGTCAGTTCCCTCTGATTTCTCCTATTAACCTGGTGAACTTGGCCATTCTAAGGCAGTGTAGCAACTGCCTCATGTACAAAGATAACCCTCTCCTCTTACCTCCCAACACTCAGACTTGTGAGAGATGCACTTAAATCTCCAAAGTGGAAGCCATGCACTCTCCAGCAAAGACTGGAATAGCTGGTCAAGAGGATAAGGTCAACACCTGCACCACACCACATGGAACACATAGCCCTCAAGAACACCTACCATCACAGCCCTCATATAAGAACACAAACCACACACCCACCTTCGTGGAGGCTCTCGACTGAAATCTACCCAAACAGCAGAGACCTCCAAGGCAGAAACGCACTCGACCACCACAACACAGCACAAACCATAAGACACACAGCTCACCTACACAGTGTGCCCCTCAACTTAAGCCCCTAAAGGGAAAACAGCTTGCCCAATACAATAATCATAGGTGGCTCAACAGTTAGGCATACTGACGTCCCACTCACTAGGTTGAATAAGGAGAAGGTATCAGTCAGCTGTCTATCAGGTGCCAGAATCTGACACGTAACACATGCACTCAGGTCACTCCACAGCAAGTACAAGTGTGACTCTGTCACTGTCCATGTGGGTGTGAATGACCTGAGATGCACCTCCCTGGACTACATGGAAAGAGACATGGTGGAGCTCTCGGATTATGTGGTCCAGGCAGGTATGACCCTAGCCCTGAGCAGCATCCTACCATTGCCCAGAATAATACTGCAGTACAAACAGAAAATGATTGACTTCAACAATTGGCTAAGTTTCTGGTGTCATTCTAAGGGGATCCAGTATCTGTCTGCTTGGAATGACATGATTGACAGACCATGATGCTTTGCCAGAGATGGCCTGAATCATTCACCCCTGGGTTTCCAGGTACTGGCTAAGGCTGTTGCCAACCCTGTAGTGCTTTTTTTAGGTGGTGTTCCAAAGACCAAATTACCACTGTAACAGCTATAAATAAATGCAATGAGGGTCATGCTGCTGAATGATAGACGCCTAAAAGATGCACTTGCTCGAAGCACTCCTCAAAATGGAGAACATCGACATTTGTGTTGTAATGGAAACCTGGTTTAAAGCAGCAAAAAGCACCCCTGTGCTACCAGGCTATAAAACTCATTCCACACCTTTCGGCCACAGAACATGGACTGAAGCTTCAAAGGTGTTGGTGTCTCCATATTCATAACAGATATGCAAACCTCCAGACTAGTAGCCCAGCATAACACATCTGAGATACTCTAGGTACAACTAA
The DNA here is from genome assembly GCF_019279795.1 of Protopterus annectens. NCBI lineage: Eukaryota > Metazoa > Chordata > Ceratodontiformes > Protopteridae > Protopterus > Protopterus annectens. The sequence goes on from NC_056729.1 coordinate 1,120,857,623, forward strand.
CATTGGGTAAGACGGCGATTCAAGTCATAGCCTTCTATAGGTCCCTCCTTTGGAAGCAAAACCAGACTACATACATACATCTATAGTCATACTACTACTTGTCTATATTAGAACACTGAACCTTTGAAATGTCGGGTGTTCTAATATCGACCTGTTTTCAGAGAACGCTGAAAATATCGAAGTAACAGGAAACCAAATTCTTTCCTAGGGAAAGAATTTGGTTCTCCATTTCTGTTGCTTTGGTATTTTCAGCGCTCTATTGGAAAGTTACAGGTCAGGTTCAGGTAAGTGTGCGATTGTGTGGACGTGTGGGGGTTAGGGTGGGATAGGTGAGTTAGAGTTAGGGCGTGGGTCAAGTAAGTGTGCGATTGTGTGGCCGTGTGGGTTAGGACGGGTTAGGTGAGTTAGGGTTAGGGCACGGGTGAGGTGACTGTGCAATAGTGACGGACCTTAGGTTTAGGGTTTAGGTTAAGGTAAGTGGATAGTTAGTGGTGTTTGTATGGGTTAGGTGTTAGAGTTTAGGTGTATGTGTGTGGATTGCTGTTTGTTTGGTGTGCTTGTGTTGTGTGTATGTGTTTTGGAAAAGCAAATTTTTTCCCTAGGAAAAAATTCGCTGTTCTGAATGTTCGATGTTTTTTTTTTCGATTGCTAGGGTTCAATATTAGAACACTCGACATTTTGAATGTTCGGTGTTCTAATATAGACCCTACTACTTACTAGTTGCCAAAACCAGTAGAATTAAGCAGTCTTGTTTTTGCCAGTGGACTAAATGCCTGGAGGAACATAGTGGCAGTTGATTTATTCATTGAAGTTTTTAATTGACCCCACCAACACTGCACACAGCTAACACTCAACTACCATGCAGACCTGCTACGAGATTACATCTCCATTTATCTCACTCTTTGCTAGAATAATAACTCTGGTACAGAAACACTAGAACAGAAATACTTCCTCAAGCCACTGTTTATACTCATATCACACTTCCTTTGTCGTCTTGTTTATTCTCTGCTCTCCTTCGTCCTTCCTCCACTCCATTTGATAAAGATCTACCTACCTGTGTCATCTCCTAGCTATCTGTTCAGGTTACCCTCGCCACGTGCCTCTCCCATGTCTTGAAATGCCACTGCCATTTCCTCCCCACATTTCCTACTTTGCATGTTATTCCCACCAGCCCAGACAAAACCAGTGGATGTTCGATCCCTTGGCCAGTTTCCATTAAACTTGAAATAGATAAAACAGCAAAACTCTTCATTAATTTGGAAACTAAACCTCCAGCCCAAATAAATAATGCAGATGCATCTTGTTTTATTGTATCTTGCTTACAAAATAGCATATGGTTTTACCTTCCACTCAAAAGGATAACAGACAACTTGTTTCCCATTTGTAGGCCTACCTTATGTTTCAGCATTACCTTCCTTCATTTCAGCATTCTGATTTTTTTTCCTTCCTCGTCTAACACAGCTGGATTTCCCGTTTACTTCTCTCCTGCCCTCAAAGTTTCAAAGGTGCTGTTTCAAATCCAAGAAACACTGGCTAGCTCTTATTCCATGCTAGCCTGCTCCTGTCTGATATGGTGTTGGTGTAAGGGCTAACATATTCACCTCATGGTCACAAGGTGCAGAATTTGATTCTCATCTTTGAAAGAGAAAATTAGCTAGGCTTAAAATGGTCCACAAGAGAAGTTAGTCTAGTACTAGAAATTAAATTGTCCAAGAACTCTGTGGAGTTTTTTTGCACTTCCTTTTGACTTCAGTGTCCACTGACACCTTACTCTCCACTGAATCCCATAGATTTTCACCTCCTGAGGGTGACTGCTTCATCTTGAGATTTAGAAGTCACAGTTGCACTTTGTATATATTTTCGTTTTAATGGTTGTTTGGAACCGTCTGTCATTTTCTTTACAAACATCATAAAATCTTAAACTCAAAATGAAGAATGTATTTCTAGAGTAAAATTTAAAATATCATGCATGCAATAGTATGTATATGAAATGCAGTTTTGCCTTATAATATCTTAAAGTAGTGTGCATTTCTACATTACAATTCAGACCATTCATGAGACAAGGTTAGTCATTCTGCAGTTTTAGATAGGACACTTTGCAGATTATGTGTTAGAATAATATATGTAAATTCAGACTGCATTTTGATGCAATTCAGTGTAGTTTTATTCATGTGCTGTGGGCAACTTTGTCAAAAAAAGGTGGATCTGGGTTAGTGGAAGATGCTAGGTGACAAAGCTACAGATATCCTGCAATAACAGAGTGTAAGTAAAGATTTGTCTACTGAACAACATTGTGCAGTATTGGATGATTGACCTTTAATCTCTGGAGTGTGCAACTGGCCATGTGTTACCCATTCCTAAAAGCAAGGTAGCTCAGATTTCTGGAATATTATTATTGTTATTGCTTTTAGGAATGGGTGACACATGAACCAAGTTTCAATGACTGCACAGACATCGGCGTCTTCCAATGTGTGGAGAGCCTCCAGTGAGTGCATTTTCAGATTGTTTAGTGAGAAGCACACCAATGGAGAGTTGTAGTAAATAATTGGCCTGATCAGTGCTTCAGTATAAGGGAGAGATTATCTGTTTAGATCTTAATGACATTTCTTTGGCAATTAGCTGGATTAAATAAAAGGATTTTCTGAAGCATGATGTTCAAAAAGAAGGCACAGTCAGCCAAGTAAATAAATACATATATGCATTAACACACACACACACACACACACACACACACACACGCGCGCACACACACACACACACGCACACACACACACACACACACACACACACACACACACACACACACACACACACACACACACACACACACACACACACATAAATTAAATATTTAGTAGCAAGGCTTGAATAACAAGATGGAGGAGGGTTACTAATGTTATTCAGTATCTTCACAGAAACCCAGCTGTGACCACCCCCCCAGGCTACTTTTTATGTTATAACTAATGGTGATGGTAGATAACAGCTAAAATGATGTGCTAATAGCTTGTGTTTGTATTGTACAGAGACCAGTTTGCACACATTTATAGATCACCAGTTGTGAATGTTTTTCTATGTTATTTAATGATATTGCTTACTAAAGCTGAGTCCTATGATGACACAAAAAATATATATATTATGAACTACAACTGACCTAAGTAATCATTAGTAGTTTTCCCTGCTGGTAGATATAAGAAGGTCAGAAAAATGAAACTGATTTCATTTACAAAAGATTGAAGGACAATAATAATTTATTTCCTTTGGGGAGGGAAAAACAACACATTTTGAAAACAATGGATTTGCTGTTTTTATTGTTTTTGTCCTGAATTCTTACAATTATCCATACTGGTTATGAATGTTGCAAGAGAAGTATTGTGTTTGACATGCAAAGTCAATCTATTTCACAAATGGCGGACTGCATTGGGTAAGGTACTTGTCATGTACTCTGGTATTGTTGATGTGATAGTATAGGTTTACAACTACAGGTAGTCCCCAGGTTACAGACATCCGACATGCAGACAACCTATAGATGCAAATGGGCTGCCACAATGTCGGAAAGAACATAAAAAAAATAAAATTGTCAAATATGCCCAAGTGTGTGTGTGTGTGTGTGTGTGTGTGTGTGTGTGTGTGTGTGTGTGTGTGTGTGTGTGTGTGTGTGTGTGTGTGTGTACGCGCGAGAGAGATCAGAAGAGTGAGAGCGATGTGTGAGTGAGTGCAGGTAAGAATGAGGAAGTGACTGTGTGTGTGAGATGGGGAGAGGGAGCAATGTGTGAGTGAATACAGGTATGAATGAAGAAGTGGCTGTGTGTATGAGAGATTGGAAGAGTGAGAGTGATGTGTGTGTGAATGCAGGTATGAATGAAGAAGTGACTGTGTGTGTGAGAGTGTGTGTGTGCGTGTGTGTGCGTGTGTGCGCGTGCGTGTGTGTGTGTGTGTGTGTGTGTGTGTGTGTGTGTGTGTGTGTGTGCGTGTGTGCGTGTGTTTGTGAGTGATCAGGAGAGTGAAAGCGATGTTTGAGTGAATGCAGGTATGAATGAGGACGTGACTGTGTATGTGTGTGCGCGCACGTGTGCATGTGTGTAATACCTCTAAAGCTCTTAGAGCAATAAATCTGGACAAAGCCATAAATAAAAGTGGAACAAATGCCCAAAAATAGGGACAATTTTAATAAAGAAAAAGAACAACTCAGCCACTGAAAAAACACACTTTTAATCCAAACTTAGTGCCTCGGCAAAAAGCCTTCCAAGAGTAAGAGACTCATAACAGATATCCATTTAAATATACGTTATGTTGCCCTATCTCGCTGTAATTCTTGCTGGTTGGGTTTGGAGCTGTTCACGGCTCCAACTCAGCCGAATACTAAAGCTCGAGAGCTTCCACTGGCTTGAGGTTAATCCCTATCCCATGATGCTTTGGGCCAAATCTCTAGATTTCATTTGCCGATAAGCATCAAGGTTGCTGTCTTGCTGGCTCGTTGGCTAAGTAGACTAATTTTATATTTTTCAGTGTTGTTTCCTTAATTTTTTTGTCTCTAAACTCTTCTACTTTTAACAGTTATCGTGAGTCTGTGTTAGGTTATCTCTATCCTTTCCTAGTTTAGAGAGTGCCGTTTAAGTTAGAGGGTTCTTGTGGCCCGTTTGAGTTAGAGGGCCGCTCTCCCTTTTCTCTTTCTTCAGTGTGTGTTCTTCTTTCTTGAGAATCATTTTAAATTAGAAGATTCTCTTCCCCTATCCCAATCGTAGAGAGTACCATTTAAGTTAGAGGCCTCTTGTGGCCGGTTTGACTTAGAGGGCCACTCCCTCCCCTCTTTTCTTCTGTCTATTTTTACTTCCCTTGTCTGTAGTTTGTTATATCTTTGATAATGTCTAAGGAAAAAGAAAAAGAGCATCGACGATCTGGGTTTAAAAAATGTGATAGATGCACCCAGAAAATGTCTATCACCGATGGCCATACTAGCTGCGTGTACTGCCTCAGTGAGGGACATTTACAGGACCCCTACACTATCTGTCATGCTTTCTGTAGCAGGGTGTTGCATGAAAGGAAGAGAAAACTAATTGATAAGGGTTTAATGAAAGGGGCTTTTCAGGAGTCTTTAGACAAAGGACAGAGCTCCAAATCCTACTCCCCTTCTTCCTCCAAGACACAGTCTATCAAAAGACCAACTTCTTCGGCTCTGTTGACAGAGCCACCTAAAAAGATTGTGACATCGGAACCGAGGGCTCTCGGTTCTGACACAACCATTACTTCTGCAGCTCCAGCAGTATCCATGGAGCATGCAGAAGCATTGAGTAGAAGACACTCCCCGGAACTGGAGCCTGTCTCCCCTATCTTGAAATTGCCCATTTTGGACCGGGGCAGATCTCCATCTTTATCCACCCGATCATCCAGGTGCTTATCTGATGAGTACGTGGAGAAGGTAGTGAAGAGATTACTCCGAACACCAGCCCTGGCCAAAATTTTATAGTCTCTGGACCCAAAGGTCTCGGAGTCGTCCATACCTACATGCTCTGTTGTGATTCCTCCTCCAACCACCTCAGTGTATTCGGAGTCCGAGACCTCGGATCCAATAGTAGTGGAACCGTCTGCATTGAGAGCTCCATTGGAATCTTCGGTGCCGACTGGTCTAATTTCCTCAGCTCCATCAGAAGTCGATATGTCTGGGAGTCGAAGCTCACCAGTCGTGTCCAGGGAGGAGAGTTGGCGCGGACTGTCGTCTGACCCTACTCTTCCTCTCGATGCATCGGCTAGGTTGAGTTTGGCTCCCATGTCAGCCTCGGAGCCATCTGCCTTGCCTTGGAGTTGACCCTCTGTTGCTTCTGAGCTGTGGGCGGGAAGGCGTTCGAGCTGATGGAGAAGGTGCTGTCACCCCAGACAGCCCCACCTTCAGATCCAGTCTCTCATCCTTCCCAGGTACCAGTGATAATCTCTTCACCTCCGCCTCCCCCTAGGCGTACAGACCCGGAGCCTCAGGGAGCCCCTGTTGGCGGCATTGTCTCTTCTGAAACCTCCCCAGAGTACCCCTCTTAGGAGGTCCCTCGGAAGAGACTGTGCAAGAGGAAGCACATAGACTCCCCTGAGTCTGTCACCTCTGATACCAACTTGGATGAGTCTGAAGGGTCCCCAAGGTCTCCCTCTGAGGATGTATCCTTTGCTGACATCCTGGAAATCTTGAAGCAGAGGGGTGACTGCCAGCCCACCAACCCTTCGGAGGATGAATCGATATACCTGGAGGCTTTTAGGTCTCACCCTTCCACTTCCTGGGTGACTCCCCCTTATGACAAACTGCCAAGGGTCATATCCCGTAAGGCCTAGACATCATCTGATACAGTGGAGCCTGTTCCAAGGAGACCCAACAAGTTCCTGGGATAAGGATTTTTTGACGAAAGGTGTCCCTGTAGATGCCATGGTGGTGGCGGCAGCCACCAAGAAGGAACTCTCAGAGACCTCTTTATCTAAGGCAAGTATATATTTAAAGGATGTCTTTTATGAGTCTTTTACTCTTGGAAGGCTTCCTGCTGAGGTACTAAGTTTGCATTAAAAATGTGTTTTTTCAGTGGCCAAGTTGTTCTTTTTATTTCTTTTTGGTTTACTCTGTTGGTGATAATTGTAATAAATATTGCTCTTACAAACTTAGAAAGTTGATAGAATAACAGTTTTGCATTAGCATGAATTTTCTGAAGGGTATGAATTCTGAAACACAAATTTCTGTCATTTTCTAACTTCAGTCTTTAATATACCTATCAATCTGTCAGTGCAAGAAATCTGGAGAAAGACTGACAAAATGGGGGGACAGAGGCCCAAAAAATAGGGACATATTTTAAATATTTCTCTTATAAGCTTAGAACCCAGCCACTGGGGATGCACAAGCCAGTGCATTTCTTTGTGCCGGTCCCAAGCCCGGATAAATGGGGAGGGTTGCGTCAGGAAGGGCATCCGGCGTAAAAATTGTCACATCATATATGCAGAAAACTGTACAGAAATTCATACCGGATTGGTCGAGGCCCAGGTTAACAACGACCACCACCAGTACTGTTGGACAACAGGGTGCTGGCAGAAATGGGGCTACAGTTGGCCGAAGGAGGAGAAGAGGCGGAAGGCATGCCTGAAGGCGGGTAAAGACTAGAACTGTGATAGTGAGGGTCAGAACTTTGAATGTTGGCAGTATGACTGGCATAGGGAGGGAGGTAGCTGATATGATGAACCAAAGGACGGTTGGTATATTGTGTGTGCAAGAGACCAGATGGAAGAGATGCAAGGCTAGGTGTATCGGAGATGGTTTCAAATTATTTTATCATGGTGTGGATGGGAGGAGAAATGGCATAGGCATTATCCTGAAGGAACAGTATGCTAAGAGTGTTTTGGAGGTGAAAAGAGTGTCTGACAGAGTGATCTTTATGAAGCTGGAAATTGATGGTGTAGTGATGAATGTTGTTAGTGCATATGCTCCACAAGTTGGGTGTGCGATGGATGAGAAAGAAAAAATTTGGAGTGAGTTGGATGAAGTGGTGATGACTGTACCCAAGGGTGAGAGACTGGTGATTGGAGCAGATTTCAATGGGCATGTTGGTGAAGGGAACAGAGGGGATGAGGAAGTGATGGGTAGGTATGGTGTTAAGCAAAGGAATGCAGAAGGTCAGATGGTAGTGGATTTTGCAAAAAGGATGGATATGGCTGTGATGAATACATATTTTAAAAAGAGGGAGGAGCATAGGGTGACATACAAGAGTGGAGGAAGATGCACACAGGTCGATTATATCTTATGTAGAAGGGCCAATCTGAAGGAGATTCGAGACTGTAAAGTGGTAGCAGGGGAAAGTGTAGTTAGGCAGCATAGGATGGTGGTTTGTAGGATGACATTGGTGATCAAGAAGAGGAGGATGAGTGTGAGGGCAGCACCAACGATCAAATGGTAGAAATTGAAAAAGGGTAATTGTGAGGAGATGTTCAGGAAAGAGTTAAGACAGGCACTGGGTGGCAGTGAAGCATTACTGAATAGCTGGGTAACAAGAGCAGAGCTAGTAAGAGAGATAGCAAGAAGGCTGCTTGGTGTGACATCTGTAAAGAGGAAGGAGGACAAGGAGACCTGGTGGTGGAATGAAGAAGTACAGGACAGTATACAGAGAAAGAGGTTGGCAAAGAAGAAGTGGAATTGTCAAAGAGATGAAGAAAGGAGACAAGAGTATAAGGAGATGAGGTGCATGGCAAAGAGAGAGGTGGCGAAGGCTAAGGATAAGGCATATGAAGAGTTGTATAAAAGGTTGGACACTAAGGAGGGAGAAAAGGCTCAAAAAATTGGCTAGACAGAGGGACTGAGCTAGTAAAGACGTGCAGCAGGTAAGGGTGATAAAGGATAATGAGGGAAACATACTCACAAGTGAGGAGAGTGTGTTGAGCGGATGGTAAGAGTACTTTGAGGGGTTGATGAATGAAGAGAATGAGAGGGAGAGAAGGTTGGATGATGTGCGGATAGTGAATCATGAAGTGCAGTGGATTAGCAAGGAGGAAGTAAGGATAGCTATGAAGAGGATGAAGAACGGAAAGGCTGTTGGTCCAGATGACGTACCTGTGGAAGCATGGAGGTGTTTAGGTAAAATGGCAGTGGAGTTTTTAACTAGATTGTTTAATGAAATCTTGGAAAGTGAGAGGATGCCTGAGGAATGTAGAAAAAGTGTTTTGGTACCGATTTTTAAGAATAAGGGTGATGTGCAGAGCTGTAGTAACTACAGAGGGATTAAACTGATCAGTCACAGCATGAAGTTATGGGAAAGAGTAGTGGAAGCTAGGTTAAGAAGGGTGGTGATGATTAGTGATCAGCAGTATGGTTTCATGCCAGGAAAGAGTACTACAGATGCAATGTTTGCTTTGAGAGTGTTGATGAAGTAGTACAGAGAAGGTCAGAAGGAGTTGCATTGTGTCTTTGTGGATTTAGAGAAAGTATATGACAGGGTGCTTAGAGAGGAGTTGTGGTATTGTATGAGGAACACAGTTAAAAAGTAGAAACTTGGCAAACACAGTAAAATAGAGATCCAGGCCACCAATGAAGACAAATCTATTTAATACCACAAAGATAAGTGCTTTTGTCTTATAGCTACAAGGCGAAAGTGCTAATCTTTGTGGTATTAAATAGATTTGTCTTCATTGGTGGCCTGGATCTCTATTTTACTGTGTATTGTATGAGGAAGTCTGGAGTTTCAGAGAAGTATGTAAGAGTGGTACAGGATATGTACATGGGTAGTGTGACAGCGGTGAGGTCTGCGGTGGGAGTGAAGGATGCGTTTAAGGTGGAGATGGGATTACATCAAGGATCAGCTCTAAGCCCTTTCTTATTTGCAATGGTGATGGACAGGTTGACAGACGAGATCAGACAGGAGTCCCTGTGGACTATGATGTTGCAGATGACATTGTGATCTGTAGTGAGAATAGGGAACAGGTGGATGAGACCCTGGAGAGGTGGAGATATGCTCTAGAGAGAAGAGGAATGAAGGTCAGCTGGGCTAAGACAGAATATATGTGTTTGAATGAGAGGGAGGACAGAGGAATGGTGAGGATGCAGGGAGTAGAGGTGGTGAAGGTGAATGAGTTTAAGTACTTGGGATCAACAGTTCAGAGTAATGGTGAGTGTGGAAGAGAGGTGAAGAAGAGAGTATAGGCAGGATGGAGTGGGTTGAGAAGAGTGTCAGGAGTGACTTGTGACAGATGAGTACCAGTAAGAGTGAAAGGGAAAGTCTACAAGACGGTAGTGAGACCAGCTATGTTATACGGGTTGGAGACAGTGGCATTGACAAAAAGGCAGGAGTCAGAGCTTGACGTGGCAGAATTGAAGATGTTAAGATTTGCACTGGGTGTGACGAGGATGGACAGGATTAGAAATAAGTATATTAGAAGGTCAGCCCAGGTTGGAAGGTTTGGAGACAAAGCCAGAGAGGCAAGATTATGTTGGTTTGGACATGTGCTGAGGAGGGATGCAGAGTATATTGGGAAAAAGATGCTAAGGATGAAGCTGCCAGGTAAGAGGAAAAGAGGAAGGCCTAAGATAAGGTTTATGGATGTGGTGAGAGAGGACATGCAGGTGGTTGTTGTGACAGAGCAAGATGCAGAGGACAGGAAGAAATGGAAACAGATGATCTGCTGTGGCGACCCCTAACGGGAGCAGCCGAAAGAAGAAGAAGACTCTTATAAGTTTAAAAAGTTGCTAGAGTAACAGGATTTGTTTTAACATACATTTTCTGTAGGATCTGAAGTCTGAAACTCAAATGTATGTCATTATTTAGGGACGTCAGTCCTCAGATCATCCATTTGTCAGCAAAACACAGATTTTTATGAGGAACAGACCAAAAATATGATCCAGAAATCTGGAATTCTGTGAAAATCTGTACAGTTGAGAGACTTTTGCTAAACAAGCACAATTTTATGAAAAATGGACCAAAAATACGAGGCAAAAATCTGAACATTCTGCGAAAATCTGTACAGTTTAGAGGTATGTTAACTTTGTGTGTGTGTGTGTGTGTGTGTGTGTGTGTGTGTGTGTGTGTGTGTGTGTGTGTGTGTGTGTGTGTGTGTGTGTGTGTGAAAAAGTCCTTATAAACACTGCACTTAATAACAAGATGTCTTAAACCAGCTTTGTTGATAGGAAGTAAGGAAGCATAGCTACAGTATACAGTATTACATTTAAGTTTTTTTTTTTGGAAGCGTTTCTAAAGTGTTTTATATGCAAAGAAACGTAAAATAAATACTAGACTGAGGCAAACATTTGACTAAGCGACATTTAATAAAAAACGTGTACGTGTTTCTTCTTGCATACAAATTTGACTTTAGGACAGACTAAAAAACAAATCTAGTCCTTAACCCGAGGAGTGCCTGTAGTTTTATTGTGGTGATGGTGATCTTAGAGTGTTAGGTCATTCATAGCATGGGAATTTAGTGGATATGACCCACTCAAGAATGTTTAGGACAATTTCTAGAGAGACAGGTCTTTCAGTCTGTCAGAGTAGCTAGGGTTACTGAGACTGAGATCTTTTTGTTGAGGAAACATTGAAGTATTTTGAAACACTTTCAGTACTTATGAATTATGTGCCAGTGGGGGCATTGTTTTCAATGATGGGCCTAATAAAGGATGAATACAGTAAGGGTATAACTTACTTAAGAAATACAACAAGGGATAAGCTGTGTAAAATAGAAGGATTTTACAACAACCACAGGGCATGGCAGTCAGAGGAGAATCTGTTAGCAATATAGAGATCCTACTACCTGGTTTCTGTGCCAGAGTGAGATATCTGTATGTTAAGTGGTACAGATACAAGCTTTACCAACACAAACTATGCTGCATTTCAAGGCACTGAATGTAAGCCCATGATTAACACACAAAGCATTTGTTTGGTGTTGTCCTTGGAGATTTTTAATATCAGAATGCGATTTGACAACTACACCCATTTCACAGCCATCATCATCAGAGCTTATGCCAGGGAAGTATGTGTGTGTGTGTGTGTGTGTGTGTATATATATATATATATATATATATATATATATATATATATATATATATATATATATATATATATAGATATAGATATAGATATTCTTTCGGCTGTTCCTATTAGGGGTCACCACAGCAGATCATCTGTTTCCATTTCTTCCTATCCTCTGCATCTTGCTCTGCCACACCAACCACCTGGATGTCCTCTCTCACCCCATCCATAAACCTTATCTTAGGCCTTCCTCTTTTCCTCTTACCTGGCAGCTGCATCCTTAGCATCCTTTTCCCAATATACCCAGCATCCCTCCACAGCACATGTCTAAACCAATGCAATCTCGCATCTCTGACTTTATCTCCAAACTGTCCAACCGGAGTTGACCCACTAATATACATATTCCTAATCCTGTCCATCCTAGTCACACCCAGTGCAAATCTTAACATCTTTAACTCTGCTACTTCCAGCTCTGACTCTTGAATTTTTGTCAGTGCCACTGCCTCCAACCCATATAATATAGCTGGTCTCACTACCCTCTTGTAGACATTCTCTTTCACTCTTACTGGTACCCGTCTGTCACAAATCACTCCTGACACTCTTCTCCATGCACTCCACCTTGCCTGTACTCTCTTCTTCACCTCTCTTCCACACTCGCCATTACTCTGACTTGTTGATCCCAAGTATTTAAACTCATCCACCTTCACCACCTCTACTCCTTGCATCCTCACCATTCCTCTATCCTCCCTCTCATTCACACACATACATTCTGTCTTAGTCTTGCTGACCTTCATTCCTCTTCTCTCTAGAGCATATCTCCATCTCTCCAGGGTCTCCTCCACCTGTTCCCTACTCTCACTACAGATCACAATGTCATCCACAAACATCATATTCCACAAAGACTCCTGTCTGATCTTGTCTGTCGAGTGTGTGTGTGTGAGTGTGTGTGTGTGTACTTCAGAAGATTGACAAACCAAAAGACTGAATTTCAAAACACTGAATGATGGAATTTGCCCCTTCTCCACTGTTGTGCAATCTTGGAGTTGGTATATATAGCATTTTGAATTTTTCAGTCTTTTGGAATTCAGTCTTCTGAAGTAGACCCATATCTATATCTATATAGCTATACACACACACACACACACACACACACACACACACACACACACACACACACACACACACACAAACAGAAGCATCAAACAGGCTGTCAGCAACACACACACACAACACTCACAGCACATACGAAGGACCGGACACATAGACCCAAATATGAGGATGTGCTCACATGTAACTTACCCAAACCTAACAGGAAGTCACTGGGACTGAACTCCAATAGTAAATTCATTCACAGAAAATAAGAGTCAGACCATCTCAGTAAAGATGAATGGTTGTACTCCTCTTTTCATTATTTGCCATCTGCCACTGATGGTCAGTGACCACCACATCTCTCAACTGTCCAGATTTTCATAGGCTGTTCAGATTTTTTTCCTTATATTTTCATGTTTCTCATAAAATTTGTTATTTTCTGTTAAATCACCGAGAACTGAAGTCACTAAATAATGACAGCCATTTTGAGAATTCAGAGTCATCAGAAAATGCATGCTAACGCAAGTCCTGTTATTCTAGCAACTTTCTATGTTTATAAGAGCAATATTTAAAATCTGTCTCTATTTTTACGCCTTTGTTCCCAACTTTTTTAGGATCTGTCCTGATTTCTAGCTTTAAGAGGTTGAGAGGTATGTTGACCACACAATCACCTACATGGAACATACGGAAATATGCTTGTTTGCAAATTATCTGTTGAAGCTGCCATTTACCCTAAGCAGCTAGTACTAACATTCAGTTCCATTTCAAAATTTTGCTGAAATTTTTTTCATCTCAGTCTTCACAAAAACACAGTTTTTGCAATTTATACCAATTAACTACATTTTTACTAACATTTGCTACTCACATACTAAGTAAAATCTATATAAATAATGGCAATATTATTACAAAAATGTTATAACATGTGGTATAGAAAGCCTTAATAAGTAACAAGTATTTTACTTCATGCTTGGTTTCATCACTGTTGGCTACAAGTCAGAATTCAACAGTTACCTGAAAACATTTCCGTAGCAAAGAGAATTCCAAAAAGGTGTGAAATGAGGTGAAATTTGTCCATTCAGTTTGATTCGGCAGCATAGACAGACCTCTCTGTATAACTGAAACATTTCCCTACTATCAAGTGCTTTTCCCTGAAAGAATTACAGTTTCAGTGTATGAGTAGTTGTACAGAAGGCTTTGTTGGTGGAGGCCTGATTCCAATTTACTAAAGGATTTTGGTCTCATTTGAGAACTTACAGTGAGAGGGAAAAGTTGGAAGAGAGTTTAGTGCGATTATTTTATATTGCTTAATTCTCTTTGTCCTATGTTTAGAATGAAATTGGTTGATTTTTATGAAAGGTAGAATTTAGACCCTTTTGAGAAATGTATTAGGGATAATGACTTTTTTTTTGGTACTTACATATCATTGCAACCACATTCTCAACAACTCAATAACAGGTAAGTAGCGATACATCTGCACGGTGGTCCAGTTTCTCAGAATGTTTCTCAGTACTTTGGACTGAAACATAAACAACTGACTGTTTTGGGTGATTTCAGTAATAAAAGCTGTGGCGTTGCGTATGCCCGAAACCAGGAGCCCAAATTGTCATACAAATGAGTCAACCTGCATTGTGCTGACGTGCAGTGTGTGGTTGTAATTGTTCTGATTCACTTTCCTTTAAATATCATGAAAAGAGAAATACATTTGCAGGTTGAACCTGCATTGCATGTTGTATGGCTTAATTAGTGCAGTGGTGTACATGGCTAAAGAAGTAAAAAGAAAGAATGCCGGCAAGACAAAGACCGGCGTCAGCAAGCAAGCCACCATACCAACTGCAGTTAGTGATGTCACATCACGGACGCTGGGTATTGCCATTGCTTTGCATACCTGTCAGTTGTTTACCAGATGAAATGAGTGGAAATTGTAAAACAATGGTGTGTCAAAGGCCTCCCAAAATAGTGACAGATTTTACACATTGCTGTTAAAAAGTTTCTTTGAAACTGGACAACTGTCAACAGCTAGTGGTACTTACGTGCTCTCAGCTTGGTTGACAGCAGTAAATTGTTTGGGCTTTCATTTCCCCATACAGCAAAATCCATTGAAAGAAAAGCCACTGTAATGGCAGACACCTTAGTGACACACACTTGCAAATTAACTTTACCAACATATTTCGGCAGGAGAAGGGCTTGGAAATGAGCCACTTCACCTGCTCCAAATGTGGTTGCGATAATACATAAGTACCATTTTGTTTTGTTTGTTTTTGCATTGGTATTTGGTGGGTCTTTGAGGGTTCATTTCAAAAATAGATTATTATGGTAGAAGACTGCCGTACCACCACAGTGTGATATAATTGTACCAGGCAGCTGCTGAATATTGTAGTTATGTACAACTTTTATTTCTTCTGAGAGATGTTTCCTTGAACTGTGATGAATTACTCATTTTAAGATGTTGTACTTTGCATGCACATTGAGGAAGAAGCATGAAGTGCATGTTTAGTGCAGTTTTGTTGCATTTTTCCTTAAGTCGTTTAATGTTGTGCAGTATTGCAATTTATTTGTGTACTTTCCAAGTTTCCTACTTTATTTGTGGTTTGAGAGGAGCAGTTATTTCCATGTGAGGGTAGGATTTCCCAACTTTTTGGCTTATTTGTACAGATTAGTTGAGTATTTGCTTATTTGAGTAAGTGTACATGTGCACGTGTGTGGTTTGAGGTTAGTCGTGTCTTGTTTGCTGGTAGTGGACAGGAACATTTGTGCTACTAGCTGCAACTTCCTTAGATAATTCACAGCATATTAACTCCACTGTGAGGCACTTAAAAGACCTACTGGCAAAATGTAAAATCACTGCTGTATATTGGTCTGCATTAGCCTAGTTAGGTAGACGTAGCATAGTGATCCATGATGAGAACACTTACATTTCTCATATACTTAGTTTATGTAACAAAGGATAAGTTGGAGTCAGAGACAATCAGCAGAGGACTGAGATGAAGCATTTTCTTATGTTTCTGCAATTTGTATATCAAGCTTCAAATGAATGCCATTACTCCTATATTAATGTGTATAAACACCCTGGGTTCATCTTACAAATATAATTTTGTTGTCTTGTTCTTTACTGTCATGCCATCTCCCATCCATTTCCCCAGTGTTGATGGCTTCCTTTTATTCTTTATTATTTATTTATTTATTTTATTTTACATTTGTTTACCGGGAATGCCCGGCTAGACACAGGTCCTTTTTCAGTGAAGGCCCAGGGAGAAAAACTCCATTACAAAATAATATAAGAATAAACATAATAGAAGTTAACAACTTACATGGACTTAACATGAACATTAACATGCAGATAGTATTTACACAATACTACTATAGGAAGTCCTCAAGTGGAAGCATTATCATAGCAAATGATATTACAGTAAACATGCTAAAGAGTTTTTTTTTTCATCTTCTAGTAGTGATAATACAGGACTAATTGCTCTTGTGTGGAAAGTATGTTTTCCTCTTCCTATTCTTTTGACTGCACACACGTACTATTAGTTCCTAGTAGATCAAATTACTGTGGAAGCTATGTGTTTCCTTGCTTCCTGTCAACATAGCTGATTTAAGGCATCTTGTTATTAAATGCAGTGAGTCTTTGTCACTCGTTAATTTAGGCTTATCTAGACACTTTGAGCTTAGAGGAGATGTACACATAGCTCAAATGTACAGATTTATGCCTCATAATTTTGGTCTGTTTCTCATAAAATTGTGGTTTTCTGGCAAATCATTGAGGGCTGTAGTCAGAAAATGACAGTAATTTTAGTTTCAGACTTTATACAGTGCAGAAAATGCATGCTAATGCAAAACCTGTTCTGCCTACTTTCTAAGTTTGTAAGAGCAGTATTTAAAAAGCGTCGCTATTTTTGGGCCTTTGTCCCCCCATTATTTATAGCTTTGTCCAGATTTCCAGCTGTAAGAGGCTGAGAAAACCTTCATGGTGGCTTCATGGTGCAGATGTAAATGTTACTGCCTTGTAGCACTTGGAAGACACAGTTTGGTTGTCAGTAACATTGCCTTCTAGATGGAATGTGTAACTGTCCTTAGTTTGCATAGATTTTTGTTGAAGATTCTTGTAAAGTTTATATACTCTCTAAAGATTTGCTAGTAAGTGATAGATTAGAAACTAATTAACATGAATCCATATGCCATCATTTCCTAAATGTGTGAATTTCATTAACTGAATTTTCAAAGATACTGAATATACACTGTAAACTACCAAACAAAGAATGCAACAAACTTGCAGAAAGTTTGGAATAAATATTTTTTTCACTGAATCATTTTACTTTTACCTGTTCTTTTCAGAGGCATTATCTTGAATTTTGCTAAGAGCTAGTTCCTGAAATAACTCTCCTACAGTCTGTTCTATTAATCAGTGGATCAGGCGATGCTGTGTAATTACAAAAAGCTAAACTACATAATCTTCTAGGGTTTAAGCAACACAGTTTTAATTACTGGGCTTCATCTACACCATACAGAGCACACACAGAAGTACAATTTCTATATAGAATTGTATAATTGTACTTCTATTACCATTTATGGCAGTTTAAAGATGTGTGTATACAATATGTATAATTGTTATATGACCTCCAAGTAACATTCTGGAGGGCAAAGGATATGCCATAGAAATTTCAAAGATTCAAAATGTTAAACAGTAATCTGTCATATAAAAAAGCTTTTATTTGAAGCTGATGCTGCATATGATGCTCTGTCTGAATGTATAATAATCTTACTAGTGTCTAGCAGTTTTTTAAATAAAAATCAATCAATGGTCTGTACACTGTTGATAATGTGGGTATCACGTTAAGATTATGCTGCTATTACATGAAATTTTAAGACTGCATACGGTAAATACAAGTAGGAAAACTTGCTGATTGATACATAAATACTTTCACACCATAAATTTAATTTGATGGAATTTGTAATTAAATTAAACAGCTGTGCGACTAATCATATTAATAATTAACTACCAAATAATGTACATATTGATTGACTGATGCACTAGTGTAAAAAATACTCAGCAGCTGTTTATTACAATGCCGAAACTTTAAGCATTTTACTTGCAAAGATTGCTTCCCAGGAACACAATATGGAATGATAACATTGTGTCCAAGATTCCTTTAACAAGTTTTCAGTGTATTTTCTCTTGGCATCTTCTAGAAAACTGCAAGCAAATTTTTTAGAATCTTCCAGAAAATAGTACGTTTTACACAGTATGTGAAAACTGAGGTATATGAAATCATAAGATACTGTGAAGAAACAGGAACGGTGAAAATATGTCTAAAATAACCTTGTGTAGAAGACGTAGGCTAGGATTCAGAAAGAAACTTGTCATGAGGTATAAACAGCTGGGGTCAAAATGAACAATTTTTGTGATTATGGAAACTTTGATTCAGAGACATGATCAGCTGTTACGCGAAAAGATTGCATTATTGTCTAATTTGCTTGGTGCTATCACTACTGCTAAAAAGCACTTTCCTGCATTAATCACCACTGACAGCCCATGTATCGTAGACAGTGGTACTTCCTCCTTCACTCTTCTACACAAATGCACACATTGAAACCCAGTGTACACACACACTCACCCATACCTCTCAAGTGTCCTTGATTTTACAGAACATCCCTATTTTCCCTCTTTGCCCTATTCCTCATAAGTCATGGATGATTAGAGTCAGTCAGTAAAGATAGACATTAGAGTTTCAAACTTCTTTAGAAAAAGTATGATGCAGTAAACTCTAAATTTTTACATGACACAGAATAATACATTAAAGTCCCTGGTGTTTAGTGTTCCCCAGCTCCAGTATTACATGCTTTGCTCATTAGTTTAGAGGAGTTTAATGGTATAACAGCAACCATCAACGCGCACACACACACACACACACACACACACACACACACACACACACACACACACACACACACAACCTGTTACATAACTAAACCCCCTTATGCAGTCACATACCTCTTAACTGCTGCCAGGGTATCGCTCACTCGCTCTCACTCTTCACTCTCTGTCATACACAGTCTCTTCTGCTTTCATACACACATTCACTTACACGCAGACAGGAACATAAACAGACACAGGGACAGGAACATAAACAGACACATGGACTGGAACATAGACAGACACACAGACAGACACAAACACATGCGCACTTTATTTCTGTTTTATATGCAGCTTAGCGAGTGTAAAATAACACAGCTGATCTCTCCCTCACTTTCACACATCTATAGACAGCACAGGACAAGAGCTGTGACACAATCTCAGTTTTAATACAAATCATTCATTCTTGTATTCAAAAACAATGAATGAAGGAATGAAGAAACTGCACACTTCCTTGCAGTTTTTGCCATTTTATTTTTTAATAACTAGGACTCTGCTAACTGCATGCGATGACCGGCATGACCAGTCACTTGAGACAAGAGCAATGATTCACACTATAAACATCAAAGGCACAAAACAAAATTGGGATTTGAAGGGGCCACTTGGGAATTCATGGCACCCTATTATTTTGCCTCCCAAAATGGGGAAATACTGTGGATGTCTGTATAGATGAGAGGTATGTGTTCATGAGTGAGTAGTCAGGATTAGGTAACTTTGGATCAGTTGGACAAAGTGAAGCATTGTTTTGGGAGCACATGTTTTTTATTCTTTGGGTGGTTGTATATGTGAGAAGTTGATATTTGGTGTGACATTGCCACAACAGTCAGGAAATCCTTCTATGTGGCACACCTCATCACTAAGGGCTTTTCATCCAGAAAAAAGGAGGTCATTGTCCCATTGTACTCATCCCGCATTAGACCCATTATAGAGTACAATGCCCCGTTTGATATGTACCTCTCAAGACATCTGCAACAACTGGAAAGGCCACAGAAATACCTCACTAAAAGAATCACAGGCCTAAAGCAGATGCCCTATGCTGACCGTCTTAAAAAACTCTAGCTATACTCAGTGGCATATCGTCTACTCAGAGATGATCTCTGCTTAACATACAAGGCCATGTCAAACCCAGAGCTGCTGGACATGCTACACTTAAAGAAATCCCAATCCCTCAGAGCCACATACTCCAGGGATCTAAACCTTGTCATCACAATAAACAAAACATGCTGGAGGGATAGGTTCCTGACCCAGAGACTCCCCAGACTCTGGAATAGATTGCCCATACATGTCAAGCAGAGTGCCTCTTTGACCCTCTTCAAAAGGAATCTTGACGTTTGGATGGGAGAAAAGGAACCTTGACGTTTGGATGGGAGAAAAGAAATTCACTCCGGGACGTGGGGAATCACGTCTGTCGCCCTGCTAGACAGGGGTCCAGGGAAGTAAATAGTGTGGGAAGAAATAGCCAGGGAATTGTTATGGCTAGGCTTGTATAGGCCCTAGGGCCAATAGCCTAGTACCAATCTTTGAACCTATGAACAATGCAAACAGATTCAAGGATAAGAGTTAGGTCAGAGCAGGTCAAGGATAAGAGTAGTTTATTGTAGCATTGTCTTTGGAATATGAGCATTTTGTAGTGTGGGGGACCCACCTTTGGAGATGTAAGTAATGTGTGTAAAATGACAGCCTCATCTGCCGTATATGTTTGTCTGTCTTCCAGCGAATATGTTGTCTGCCACTGTAAGACAACACCATTGTTAATCAATATTATAATGAGAACACAATGTTTAAAACAAAGTATTTGCTTAATTTCTAAGCGGCAATATTTTGCTATCTGGTCTCACCAGTTGATATACATATGTATTTGTGAAGAGTTGCAGGTAACAGATATGTGTGCTGGTGATTGGGCAAAGGCAGATAAGTATATTCTTGTGTAACCTTGGAGGGATATGGTATAAGATGATGTTGCTCATTTTTGTCTGACAGCCACTATGAATTATTTGGACACAAGTATCAGAATTTGTCTTGGGTATAAGAACTTTGATTAGCTCATTTTTACTTGAGTCGGTGGTATCATTTTTATTATTTTGAGTTTCTTGTGGTATTATAATAAATGTCCTTGCCCTTCTACCTCTTTTCCCAGCATTATATACATAAACTGCTTAAATACCTTAATTGTGAGTTCTGATGCAGACTTGTGTACTATATTTCGTCCTTATTCAGAGTTATTTTAATATCAGAACAAGAAATGGACGAGTCTTCCCAAAGTGCACTTAATAGCAGTATAGGACTAAGATGGTGATTGCAAACTGTCTGTACACATGGATAAAAAAATCACATTTTCTCCTGGCAACTTTTTTCCTCAAATATTGCATTATTCTGAAGACTTTCTATGTTTCATTGTCACATTGCTTACTTACTTGTCTGTATGGTAATCAGACAATTGTTACCCGAAGTCAGTTTTATTATTTATTGTATGTTAACCTACAGTTTTGTATGAATTTCCTGGAATTTTACTTTGCAGATAACATTACACTGCATTTAAAAATAAATTACAGGGATACTTTCAGCTTTAATGTTTGTTTCTCTTTTTTATTATTTGTTTCTCTCCTGCTGCCTGTCAACCATAATCCCTCCCCACCACTGGAAAATTGGAGATTCATTCCCTTTCCCTAGTGTGACAGCCAGGAAAGAGGGATTGCCATTTAGGTAGCCATCAGGGACTTTTCTTGTAAACCCTAACAATTCTTCCCTTGACAGCTGACATGCATGCTTATGTGTGAGGGCTCTACAATGACTTCCCATCTGGTGGATGTGCATGCTTCCACTCATGCCATCCTCAGAATGCAGTGTCTCCTCAGAAGGTTACTGATGAAGCAGCTTGGTAGGAGTTCAGCGTGTGTCCCTGGCTGACTGACTACATACTTCTCTGCAATCTTCAGTGAGATCAAACAATGCATATATTTTCCACCCATCCCCAGGATGGGATAGATGTATGTCAATGCAACTCACTTCCCCTAGGCTCCTCCAGACCATGAATATCTATTTGGGTCATTTGAGTCACAGTTGTAGAATCGTAGAAAATACAAGGCAAATGAGCCATGTGGCCATTTATTCCTTACCAGTCCCCACCCTTAGACATCACCATTTACTCCTTACCAGTACCCAGCCTTAGACCTCACCATTTACTCCTTAGCAGTACCCAGACTTAGACCGTACCAATTAGTCCTTACCAGTGCCCAGGGTTAGACCTTACCATTTACTTCTTGCCAGTGCCCACCCTTAGACCTTACCATTTACTCCTTACCAGTGCCCACTCTTAGACTTTACCATTTAGTCCATAACATACCCACCTTTAGACCTTACCATTTACACTGTACCAGTCCCCACCCTTAGACTGTACCATTTATTCCTTACCGGTACCCAGCCTTAGACCTTACCATTTACTCCTTACTGGTTCCCACCCTTAGACCATGCCATTTACTCCTCACCAGTGACCACCCTTAGACCTTACCATTTACTCTTTAAAAGTACCCACCCTTAGAACTTACAATTTACTCCTTACCAGTTCCCAGCCTTAGACCTTACCATTTACACCTTACCAGTACCTACCCTTAGACCATACCTCCTTTTTCAAAGTGCATTAAACCAGGCTGAAAACCCATCCAATTGTCTAACTTCTTTGCTTGATCTGGAGTGGAAGTTTATTCCAGAGAAGGAATAGTCATTGCATGAGAAGTCTGTCTCTCCACCATTTGTTTATTTTCCACAACTGGTTCAGATCTCTGGTCCTGCTGTTGTTTGCTGGATGGTTTGATTTCTTGACATATAAATGGTCTTTGACTGCGAGATCCCTAATAGCTTGAAAATCTAAGGCATACATCACCCTTCTGGGCCGTATGGAACACTGAATACAGGGACAGAGCCACTGGCCTCTCCTGACAGCTCAGTTTTTTAGGCCCGTGATCTGTTTTGTTGTTAAGAACCTTTGAGGTTTCTCCAACTGTTTGATATGTATGTATGTATGGATATATATTCCAAAGGGGACTTTGCATTCTGCAGTGGGTTTGATCACTGAAGAATATAGAGGGGTAAGGACTTATCTGGATCTTGAGGAGATACTCTCTATAATTAACTGTGCCAGATAGACTGAATGTCCCAGGCACTGTTGTGACATGATGATGAAAGGAGAGGGAATAATCTAACCATGTTCCAAGGTCTCTCACAATATGCTCATTTTGGCAAGGGGTGTTTTCTATTGAGGAATTGCTTTTCATATCTGACAATATTGTATTTTTTAGCATTTAGTTTTAGCCAGTTCTCTGAACATCGGCTATTCCTCCATTGTAGTGCGATCTCAGAGTTGGCATATATAATATGCAGGGGTGCAGGGTGGCTTGCCACCTTGCATATTTTTGTTGTTTTTCTGAAGTTCGAGTTTTTGGAAAGTCGATCATATGGTCTTGACCATATGATTTTCAACTTTCTGAAGACTCGAGATTCTGAATGGGATCCATACATGCATATGTCATCATTCAGTTTTAGCATATAAGCGTTTGCATAATTTCTGAATATTGATGTTTGTGAAGTTGCTTCAGGCATCAGTCTTATGGAGAATGTGAATGATTTGTGGCATAACTCTGAACTGTCCAAATTTTATGTGCAACATTTTTAAACACATATTTAGGATGCATACTATCTTTTCTCAGTAATTTGTTGACATGACATTCCTTCCTAAACATACTAGTACGGATCTCTCCGTTCTCTCCCGTCCTTATGTTGACATCAAGGAAGATGATCTCTGTGTATGATCAATTTAAAGTAAATTTAAGAAATGGTGTAGATTTATTTATATATGCTACAAAGTCCAATAGATGTTCCACCAACCCCTTCCAAATTAGGAAGAGGTCATCCACAAAATAAATCTACACCATTTCTTAAATTTACTTTAAATTGGTCTTATACAGAGTTCAACTTTCTTGATGTCAACATAAGGACATTTATTTAGCATCCTAAATATGTGCTTAAAAATGTTGCACATAACCAACTATATAGAGCGTCAAGGCTTAATGTTAAACAGGATGATTTTAAACAGGTGGAAGTGATTGGGACAGAGCTGATCGAAAGAGGTTATGATCAGGATGAGGTTTTGAGAGGTATGATTTACACTTTACCTAACAAATCTTATGTGCCTACTGAAAAACCACTCCATATTGTAAAACAACATCACTGTCTCATCATGTTTACCTCACATTAATCCTCATTGTATTGTATTGTATTGTTTTGAATGCTTGTAAATTTTGACCGTAATGTTTTATCTTTTACTTTTGTATAATTTTAGTAGTAATCTTGTATGTACCTAATCTGCCTGTTTTTTGGAGCTTTTCTCCCCAGGACTCCATTGAAAATGGGTTCTTTTTGGCCCAATGGACTATCCTGGTAAACCAACTGCAAATAAATAAAATAAATAAATGATGAGAATACAAGAATTAAGGAACACCAAAGCAAAGCCATATTTCACAGAACCACTCCATGTCACTAGAGTGAATCAACAAAAGAATAAGTTAAGAATGTGTATGAGTTACTCTAGAGATGTAAGGAAATATACTGAAGTTATTAGTACACATTGGAATCTCCTGACTTCAGATAGGCAGGTGGGAAGGTTTTTAGACTCGCATCCACAATTTACGTATAAAAATAAAAAATCATTAAAGAAGAAATTATGTACAAGAGAACAGTTTGGTCAGGTGGATGGCATAGGGACCAAACCGTACAAGAGTTGCCAATACTGTAAATTAATTAATATGGGGACAGAGTTTAAACACCCAGACACACAGGAGATTTTTCACCTGAGGGTGAGTGCAACCTGCAGTACAACCCATGTAGTTTATTTAGCTCTGTGCCAGTTATGTAATAAATTTTATGTAGGCAATACCGATAGACAACTGAGAGATGGAATAAGGGAGCACACATATCACATTAAAAAGAAAAGTGTGTTTAATGCCCTTGCTAAACATGTCTTAGAGATGAATGATAGACATAGCTTTAAATTTATGGTTATAGGCAGATGTAAAGAAAATAAGAGGGGAGATGATATCAGAACCAGAACTGAAGAACTGGAAGCTAATTGGATCGTTAGGCTGAGGGCTGATGTGGGACATGACCTGAATGACCATGTACCCCTAAGACCCATTTTTAAGAACAGACCACTACGTAGGTGATTTTAACCATTATAAGCTTTGTATAATTTTTGTATATGACTTTGTATTTTTGTATCACCTTTCTCTATATATATTCGTATGTATTTAATATACAGGAATATATTATAGTATTTTAATGTTTTTAGAAGGTATTTTCTTTAAGTTGTTAATTGATGGGGACATGTGATCTATGATGTTAGTTTAAAACAGGTGATTTGATAGCATTATGGTTACACCTGAAGAAGCATTTGTGAAAGCGCTTGTGTACTGTGTTAATAAACAGCTCTAGTTCCTGAAGAAACTGGAGCCTTGTCTTTGCTATTGTTTCGTCATTGATTTTTGCTTTTTTATTGCAAAAACACCTTGAGGTTGTTGCTTTTTTTCTTCTTTAATGTTTTCCTTTTGTTATATAGTTTATTGCAGATGTCCACAGATAGGTTTCCTTACAGAGGATGATTTTGTCCTGCCAGGCATTCCTGATTCTATGCATCTATATAAATGATCATATGATATTTTGGTGTAGATTTGGACATAGGTGCCAGTTCCTACAGTGGGGGAGGGGCTGTGAAGCTGTTCATACCATGCCTTAGGGGGCTGTAAACAGTTCTGGAGAATTTTTTTTGTTTGACACTAGCTAGAGAGGTATCAGGGGAGATGGTGACTTCGAAAGTGACCGCTTTTTGGTCGGATCTTACCAGGGAGGATGATACTGTAGGGGTGCTGCAGTGGTTACTCATGGTGGTTAATACCAATTCCAAGATATTATCACCTCTTGTGGGGGTATCGACTAGCTGTTCCAAGGCATCTGCATTGACAAAATCGAGGAATCCCTGGGCATTTGTGTTCTGGCATGAGTAGTTTTTCCAATCTGTGGTTGGGTAATTAAAGTCACCCAGGATCAGAGTAAAGGGTTGAATCTTGATAGATCTGAAGAGGTGTAGATGAGTGGAGTGGGGATCTTGAATCAAATTTGGGGCCCTGTAGCTAGTATAATTTGAACAGGGGTCTTGTTAACTGCACCTGGAGTGTCTCCTGTGCATTATACTGTTTGACCAGCCTGGAGGTGTGCGTGCCTTTAATATATATTGAAACTCCTCCTCCTTTGGCTTTGCTGCCCACAGTTTGGGGTCTGAATGTATGATAGGATGAGTAACCAGGTAAGGATGGGGTGCTCTCCGCAGCTTTGAACCAGGTTTCTGTGACTGCACAAATGTCATCATCTTCCAGGGTTACGAATGCTTGCAATGAGTGCAGTTTCATGTTTAAACTCCTAGCGTTTAACAGCATGGCCTTTAATTTGTGTTTTGTTGAAATGTTTATGTTGGTAGTATCAACCTTATGACTTTTCCTAAAAAAGACACTATGGGGGAGGCAAGGGCCTTTGCCAGAAGCCTGAAGCCCAAGTGAGACAGATACAGGCCATCTCTAGCAAAGCATTGTGGTCTGTCGATCATATCTTCCCAGACTGTCAGGTACTGGCCCACCCCTGGAATGACACAAAAACTAAGCCAATTTTTAAAGTCAATCATATTCTATTTGTATTGAGGCATCATTCTGGGTGATGGTAGAATGCTGCTTAAGGCTAGGGGCATACCTGCCTGGGACACATATTCAGCAAGCTCAATCATGTCTCTCTTTATATAGTCCAGGGAGGTATGTCTCAAGTCATTCACACCAACATGGACTATGACAGAGTAATAACAGTACCTGTTGTTGAGAGACTTGAGTGCATGTGTGATATGGTGGATTCTGGCACCTGATAAACAACTAACCATGACTTTCCCTTATCCAGCCTGGTGAGAGGCACATCTGTGTGTCTCACAATGGAGTCTCCTATGACTAATATGTTGGGTTTATGGTTAGGCCTTAGTGGTTGCAAGACACTGGTGTGTGGACTATACATGGTATGTGGTGTGGAGGGTTGTGGAGTTCTTATGTGTTTTTGCCTCTGAGGTCTCCTTTGTTTGTGTCTGTTTTTGTTGAGAACCTCTGCATATGCGGATGTGTGTTGCGTAGTTGTGGGTGGTGTTTGAGGTGTAGTGATTGTGTTGACAACCTTCTCAGTGCCAGATATACTGGCTTGTGAGGGAGAGAGCATATACTCTAGCTTCTTTATGTAATTGCATCTCTCACAAATTATGTTCCTAGGTGGTAGCAGTAGATGGTTGTCCAAGTACATGAGGCAGTTGCTACACTGTCTCAGGATGCCCATATCAACCAGGGTGACAGGAGAAACTGTCGGAAATTATCCATCCATATTTGTCAGATTCTGATGGAGAGAGGCCAGGGAGAGCTAAGGGGAAGGCCTAAAGCCCAAGTGCTTAAACCAAAACTAAGAGGCTTAGAATAACACTTAAAATTTAAACAGGCTAAAACAAGCAGTAATAAATGCAGCAGAGAAGATGCACTTGAACACTTTAGAGAACAAGTAGCAGAAAAAACAAGATGAAGTAATAGAGTAGGAGGAGGAAACACAAATACTGTAAAAGCAGGTGAATAAAGGTTTTTTTTTTTTTAGTAAAGTGGAAAGGGAGAAAGGAGGAACAGAAGATAATTCAAGGTTAAGAAACTAAGGGGGTTGGCCTTCCCAAATGTTCTCTCTGTATTAGGTAGAATGAGCTAATGACACTGGACTGGAAGGACTTTCCTAGATCAAATTTACAGTAGGGGCGGGCAACTGCCAAGCCACCAAGTATAAGCACAAGACACCAATAGGGAGAGGATGGGAAACTATGATACAGCTACTAGCTACACTATTTTAGGCAGAAAACACTTCAGAAATGTTTATCACAGCAGATAAAACAGCAGTGAGACACTACATGAAAGTTTTAAACAGATAAAGGAGAAAGGAGACTCTAGAGAATGCTTTTAACTGCAAACAAATCAGTTGCATTATATAGGGAAATGGTTCTATATGTCCCAAAGGAAGCAGCAGATTCTCCATTGCAGACAGGAACCACTTTAAGCCTTTTCCATAGCTTATGAACAAACCTTGAAGTAGAACAGAATATTGTACAGCACTAGTGAAACATCCTAGGATGTTATATGGGCCCATGGAACTACTGTTTTTCATCTATTTTTCCATGAGGATGTGATATAATGATGAATGTTCTCAAAGACTAGTGTAGTAGTGTCTTTATCTGCTGTGGTTTCAAAGCTAAAGCTGAATGTCTTTGTAGGCAATTTATGTCACCTGACTTGGAATTTAGTCCATCACTAATTTCTATAACATTACAGTGATGAGTATTACCTCCAAGCTTCCTTTCCTACTTATGGAATATCCATTTCCCATTTTAGCTAATAGGAGTCCTTCAATGACTGAAAGTGTATCAAATGCACCAAGAAAAGCAATCTTTAGCAAATTAATAAATGCCGCAGTTTTCTTAACTAAAACAAAATCAGACACCAAGAAAAGCAATCTCTATCAAATTAATAAATGCAGCAGTTTTCGTAAGTAAAACAAAATCAGATACCAAGAAAAGCAATCTCTAGCAAATTAATAAATGCAGCAGTTTTCTTAACTAAAACAAAATCAGACACCAAGAAAAGCAATCTCTAGCAAATGAATAAATGCAGCAATGTTCTTAATTAAAACAAAATCAGACACCAAGAAAAGCCATCTCTAGCACATGAATAAATGCAGCAGGTCTGTTGACTATCACTGACAGCAGATTAAGTGCCAAATATATACTTATAGGCTTTCTGTATCCAGATGTCTATTGAATCATCACAGCTTGGCCACCAAGAACAGCTAAGAATACTGATACTGTCTCACAGAATTGTAACTCCTTATACAGTAGTATAAAGGCGTTATAAGAGATCTGGCAACACAGGTTGACAGGAACTTCTCTTTTGACCACCACATTGCCACTGTGGTCAGAAAGTCCTTCTATGTGGCACATCTCATTACTAAGGATTTTGCATCCAGGAAGAAAGAGGTCATTGTCCCCCTCTACTCTTCACTCATTAGGCCAGTCGAGTACAATGCCCCATTTGGCATGTATCTCACTAGACACCTGTAACAACTGGAGAGGCTGCAAAAGTATCTCACAAAGGGGATCCTAGGCCTTAAACACCTGTCCTATATGGACAGACTCAAAAAACTCCAACTATTCTCTGTCTCATATCGCCTACTTACAGGTGATCTCTGCTTGACTTACAAAGCCATGTCTGACCCAGCTCTGTTACAAATGCTGCATCTAAAGAAATCCCAATCCCTCGCACCACACCCTCCAGAGACCTCAACCTCATTACCACAATCAACAGAACAAGCTGGAGGGACAGGTTCATAACCCAGAGACTGCCCATGCTATGGAATAGACTTCCGATACATGTCAAACAGAGCACCTCACTGGCCCTCTTCAAGAGAAATTTTGATGAGTGGATGGGAAATAGAAAATTCACCCCGGGGATCACTCCAGTAGCTCCTCTCGACAGAGGCACTGGGAACTAAGGTTGGGTGGCACAATGTCAGGGTAATCCTATGGGCTAGGTTTTTAAAGGCTCCAGGGCCATTAGCCTAGTACACACATATGAACCTATGAAATGTATTAGTATACTTAAGAATTTAAATTATGAGGTTACATTTATAAATGGGTATGTATACGATTTTAATGGCTAATCCCTGTTACCCTGTGCATGATGCACAATTTGTAGCAATCTTGCCAGAGACAGCAATTTAATTTTGCCTTGTTGCAGTAGTAATCAATCAGCTTAATCTGCAGCCATCTACTGTCACTTTCAATTTTGTATCCATAAGCTTGTCATGTAGGTCCTTGTGCTACAAGACTGCCAAAAACAGACACCACTGTTGTGCTGTGAGGGCAATCTGGTTAAAATCTAGTTAAAAGAATAATGCAACAGCTGTATACAGGATACTTAAACTGGCAAAACCACATAAGGAAAATGTCCTTGACCTCAAAATTAAATATTGTGACACTGTATACATTTACTGTGGATGCACATGCCATACAGCTGACCAGAATTTGTTCACACAAGCATGGCTTAACACAGCTAATCTGCTGGTTTAATCTTTTGGGGTTCTATTACCATGATAGGAATGGGCCCCATTCATAAGTAAAAGTAAGTTTAAAGTGTATGAAATTAGTATAGTTGCAATCTTTAATTTTAGCCAAAAGGGCTCTTCACAGCACTCACAATGTGCTCAGAACTGACTCCTTCTGCAATTCATGCAGAGTTACATGTATTAGAGCATATCTGAATGCAACTGTAAATTCTTTTTTATCAGACCCATTGCTCTTACTACTATTGGAATCGTCAGAGTTTCATTCTTCCACATTGCCATCATTTCTTCATACAAATCCTGATATTTTATGACTTTGTGTCTCTCTCTATGTAAGACACTGTAATCATGGGTGTAGCTGTTTCAATGATCAATGCTACCTTTGTTTTATTTTCATGTACTACTACTACTACATCTGGTTTTCTCGCATCTAATTTTTGAACTGTTGGTAATGGGTGATCCCATGAGATGTAAAGTTCATCATTTTCTATGATGCCTTGTGGCTCATGTTTCCAATGCTTCTCAGATAAATCAGTATTGTAATGTTTACACAATCCCCAATGCAACATCTTACCACAAGATTATGCCTTTCAGTATACAGGCCCTCTACTATTAGTGTATCACACCAAGGAACAGGATGTGCAACTGTTTCCAGTTATGTTATTCAAAACTGGCATTTGTCTATTTCTCTCACATGTGAAATTGATGTTGTAAACCAATGCGTCCTGGGCCGCCAATATTAACCTTTCGTCTTTTGGTTTAAATTCACCTGTACTTAATCATTTCTGTGTCAGATCCTGATTGACAGGTTGCTGATGGAGTTTTCTGTACTTGCAACTATATATATGCATTTTCCACATTTCTTGTCTTCTCATCTGATCCTCTGCATTTCTTCTTTTGTTTTTTAGCACATTCAGCTGTTGCCTGAGTTTTGTCTTCTTCTGGTTTGATTTCCATTCCTGCTTCACATTGATCTCCTTCTGCTAAACTAAGCAGGGAAGTCATCTTAAGTTGTTTTCCTCGTGTCTTAAAACTTTCACTATGTTTTGCTCTTGTGAAGTGAGCAGATATGTGTGGAGTCCTACAATTGCAGATTAATACATATAATCAGTTTCGAGGAGACCCATACCTCAATCAGAATGAGGAATATATAGTCTTGGTATAAAGTGATTCTTGTATATCATTTGATAAGCGTGAATCGTTTTTCTGTCCAACTGATCCAACACCATTTGGGACCAGTCTCCAAAAACTGTTAAGTTAGAACAGGAAGAACAAATTGGTTTATAGATTGGACTTTGTTCCTAGACGTCAGGGCTGTTTTCAGTATTAATTTTAGTCCTCTAAAATATTCTTTATTGAGTTTTGTTTGCATTTGTTCATGTTTTATTGTTAATCCTTAAACTCCCTCCTGTTCAAGTTCCTTTATATCACATTTCTGTATTTTACTGGTGCTGCAGCTTTCCTGTTTTAATTGTTGCTTTTGCACATTTATCAAGACCAAATGCCATTCTTATATCATCTGAGAAAGCTCTGACTGCTTGCAGTTGTGGTTTATGTTCCTCATCTGAAGAACTATCATCCACAAAAAGAAGATGAGAAGTCTTTACACTTTTTTGTTTTTTTGGGAGTAAACTGTAACCATGACTTAATTTGAAAAGTAGTCAGTTTAATGGGTTAAGTGCAAGATAAAACAGCAACGGTGACAAATATTCAGCCTGGAATATCCCCCTTTGAATTTTTATCACTAGGATAATAATTTTTCTCTTATCATGGCTTAGCTGCAAAGTGATTTTCCACTGTTACATTGTCACTGTAATGTAATTGATCAATGTAGGATGTATCTTATACAACTGTAAGAACTCATTTATCCAAGAATGTGGGATGCTGTCAAATGCTTTTTATAGGTTTAGGTTTATATGTTTATAGCTCAATACTAGGCTAACTGCCCTGAAGGATCATTTTAAGCCTAGCCAATAACCCAAGATTAGAATAAAACCCTCTACTTGGTGTTCATGAGGCAAATACCCTAACCATTAAGTCAAGCCCACCATGCCATACTTAGATTCTTTCCCTTTTTACAATTCTCCATTATGAATTTTGTGATGCCCCACCCCTGGCCCAGTAATCAAGGAGCTTCAATCTTCACCACTAGTACCAGTGGGGGACATATATTAGGAGGATGACAGATACACACACAGTTTTTCCAGATGCAGCTCACTCCACCAAGTGCAATTTCCCTTAAGTGCATACAACAGCCACAGTCAGTCTGGGGCTGGTTTCTCCCGCTTTCTAATTCACCAGAAAAAAACAAAAAAATCACCACTGCAAGCTGTAGAGTCGGGTTGACTAAGTGCTTGTTACATACAAATAAGTCCAAAACTGCTGTTCATAAAAGCAAGAAATATTTATTGTAGAACAACAAACTGAGCTATTTCGCCCACCATAAACATAGGGCATCATCAGAGGTAAAAACAGCACATTTTTGAACTGATGAATTCATTGCTCATACTAATTTTGAATAATTATGTATATTAATTGTATATTATATGCTTCTATATTAATTTTGATAGAAAAACTGTCTTTATTTAAAAACTTTTTCATGTTAATTGTTAGTTTAGATAACATGTCCAAATTTGCATCTTATAGTTAATGTAGAGACCACTTTAAATTTTGATGTTTAAATATATTAATTGGTAATTTATCAATTAATGATTGATATAAATAGAGCTTAATTTCAAAGCTGTAATGTGATCCTTTGAAGGCGAAAGGCCGAGGTACCAGATCGAAATAAAAGAACTTGGTGAAATGGACTGTTTGGTTTGTAGCTGAATAGCGCTTTGGGAACTTGTTTGTCTGTTGCTGTTGGAGTATTGTTTTTCACAGTCTTTTCACTGTTCCATTTTTGGATATTTATCTGTTTCATCATGTCACTTCGCAGCTCGAGCTCTGAACAGAGCGGTCCGGCTAGTTCATTTAATTTTTCCAATCTCTTAAGTGAACGTGATAAGAAGTATTCACACTCTGATCCGTGGAATATTGGTGATGGTAATGTGGGTGTGGATGAGCGTTTCAATTAACTATCTAAGCTAATGTCTAAGGAAGTAGCAGTTTAGGTTTTGGTGGATAAACTACCAGCTACCCCCTTTTCGGAGGAAGAAATTGATCTCCTAAATGAATGGAAGCAAGTGTCACTATCGTGTACTATTGGTTGGCTTAAGATACTTATAAAGCGCAACCAACGTAATCATGAGAAAATTAAAAATGATATTTTGACTTTACAAAACAGCCTGGTAACGGAAACAAACTATAATATTCAAATGTCCAAATTAAGTGACAAAATCAATAAATTAGAGATTGACATTGTGCAACGTAAAAGAAGTAAGTTGGTTCGTGATGTTAAAGACTACGAAACCGGCACCTTGTTCAATTGGCAACGTGAACCTACGCAAAGGACCCGTAATAGGTCAAGGGGCAGGACTTGGAGCAGCGGTTCCAAGCGTAGAGGAGCATCAGCGTCATCAGCGTCTTCAGCAGAGGGCAGTTTTGTTAAAAATGTTTCTTTTGCTGAGACAACAACAGCGGGGAACAGAACCTTAAATCGTGAGGTTCTTACAGGTTCCGGTGATTATGGCAGTGACAATTCTAACTTTCAAACAGAAGAACAGAATAGGGGAAGAAACGGGAGGAACGGAAGGAAGGGAAGAAACAAACTTAAATGAAGGTTTGTTAGCAACTTCTGCGAATGAACTCTTATTACATTGTGTGAACTTGTCTGAATTAGTTTTAAGTTCTGATATGTTAAATGTTTTACGCAAAGGGTGCAAATTCGTCCCAACTTTCTTCCCTTCTCTGGCTGATATCTATTTTGATATCAAATGTTTTATTAGAAAATTGTTACTGCGAGTTCATTTTTCCAAAATGGAGAAAACTGTTGCACTTAATGATATTTCTAATGAATGTAGTGATTCAGAGTTGGAAATTGATGATGATTTATGTAATTTATCCATCTATAATTATGAGTTAGAATCTGATATTTTGAATGTCGAGAATGAAATATCTAATGATGATAATGATGTTTTTTGTACTGGTTATGGTAGATTAACACTACCAAATTTTAAAAGGGAAAATACGTTTATGCCATATATTGCTGTACCAGCTATCTCATTATTCCAGAAAGTCCTTTTGAGGGAAATTGAAAATTGTTTCAGTGAATTTTGTAGAGAACAGAAATGTTTTAATTTAACTAAAAATGAATGGCAAGCTTTGAAATCAATGAAAAATGAGTATATCTTTAAACCTGCGGATAAGGGCGGCAATTGGGTTATAATGGACAGACCCAAATATTTATGTATGGTGAATGATTTGTTGGAGAGCCCTGAAGAATATATGAGATTGAATAGTGACCCAATAGTGACCTATAATGATGAGTTATTATTCTTACTGGAAAGGGGTGAGCGTTTGGGTTTTCTTATGCATAGTGATGTCAAGAAGTTGTATATTCCTAAACCAGTTACTCCCACTATGTATGCATTACCCAAAATTCATAAAAACTTGGAAAAGCCTCCAGGGAGACCTATCATCTCAGGAATAGGTTCATTCTTGGAAAATGTTAATTTATTTTTAGACTCACAGCTCAAACCTTATTTAAGTAAGGTAACGGCTCATATAAGAAATACACAAGATTTAATTATTAATCTGAGAAATGTGAAATGGGATTGTGATTACTATTGGGTCACTATGGACATTAAATCTTTGTATACTAATATTGACATCAAATGGGGCATAGAATCAGTACTTAATATTATGGGTGAGGGTCCTAAAAGCAATTTCATCATTACTCTCTTGGAATTCTGTCTAACTCATGGTTATTTTTGTTTTCACAATAAATATTATCTGCAAATAAAGGGCACAGCAATGGGTGCAGCTTATGCACCCAGCTATGCCATCATTTATATGGATCATTTTGAAAAGAAATAAATCTATTCTACTAATTTTTTTAAGAGTAAGGTAATATTATATAAGCGTTTCATAGATGATTTAATCGTTATTTGCAAGGGAGATTTTCATGATTTTCTGGATTTTTTGAAGCGCTTAATTTAAATGGACATAAATTGCAATTTTCTTATGAAATTAATAGAAATGGGATTAACTTTTTAGACTTAACTTTGTTTGAAAAGGATATGAATATTGAGTTTAAACCATTTAGAATGGCAACTTCAGTTAATTTGTTCCTACATGCCACTAGTATGCATCCTGAACATCTACTTAAGGCCCTACCCTATGGGGAATTTAAAAGAATTAGGGACCATACCAGTGTTAAGGAGGATATAGATGCAGAATTAGATATAGTCCTGCATAGATTATTAGATAGAGGGTATGAATATAATGCTCTATCTGAATGTAGAGAAAGTGTGATTAATAATGTCAGAGTTATTAACAGAAGGGATACTAGTGATTTAAATTTTGATAGAAAATCAATTAGAGCTAAGGGAAATGTTGAGAAAATATTTTTCATAACAAAATTTTCTCCTTTTTCAAAAACACTAGTCTCTGTAGTTAAAAAATTCTGGTATCTTATCTGTGAGGATGATAGCATTGGTGGATTATTCCCGAATAAAATAATCTTTTCTTTTAGACGGGGTAAGAACTTAAGAGAAATCCTGAACAACAACTTTATACAACCTACTTTTCCTATCTCAGTGAGGGTAGGCACTTTTGCTTGTGGCTCATGTAGCATATGTAATAGAATTGTTGATATTGCCAATATCAATAATATCACTCATATTTCGAAACACTACTTTAATTGTAAATCTACTAGTATAGTATATATTATAGGGTGCTCCTGTAAGGATGTGGGACAAACCAAAAGAATGTTGAAAATTAGAATTTTAGAACATCTTAAGGATATAAAAAATCTGAATGTTACCAGTCCTGTTGCAAAACACTTTTTGGATATGCACGATGGTTGTAATGATAGTTTAAAATGTAGTGTACTGGGGAAACCTTCTATTCGTAAGGGAGATGATTTAAGAGCTAAATTATTGGAATTGGAAACTAGGATGATAATTAAATATAAAACTCTAAAACCATTTGGTCTGAATCAAGAGCTGGGTATATAATTTATTATTAATATATCATGGGGAATTTTCTCTGTATATATTAATTTTATATATGTGAGTAATATAAGAATTTTGACATTAAATGTGTATGCACCTTACTTATATTGTGAATGAAATTTTGAACTGATGAATTCATTGCTCATACTAATTTTGAATAATTATGTATATTAATTGTATATTATATGCTTCTATATTAATTTTGATAGAAAAACTGTCTTTATTTAAAAACTTTTTCATGTTAATTGTTAGTTTAGATAACATGTCCAAATTTGCATCTTATAGTTAATGTAGAGATCACTTTAAATTTTGATGTTTAAATATATTAATTGGTAATTTATCAATTAATGATTGATATAAATAGAGCTTAATTTCAAAGCTGTAATGTGATCCTTTGAAGGCGAAAGGCCGAGGTACCAGATCGAAATAAAAGAACTTGGTGAAATGGACTGTTTGGTTTGTAGCTGAATAGCGCTTTGGGAACTTGTTTGTCTGTTGCTGTAAAAACAGCACATCACTCAATCCTTAAATAAGGAAAATCAACCACAGGTGACCCTTATCTAATTTAACTGCTTAAAGACATACACCATGTCATAAAAAATTCATTCTGAGAAAAAAAATACACATGAAAATTAACACTTTAAAACCTTGTATGTTGTCAGGTATATGGATACCTTATAAGAAAACAAGAACTTGTGTTATATTAGCAGTGTTAAAGCCTCTATTTTAACTGCGCTCTTAGCTTCAATATACTGTTAATAGAACAAGCTTCATTAATACCAGGGCTAGCCATGGCATTCAATCTTAGTTTCCATGACAGTTCTTTATATTCCAATATATTTTTTGCATCCCCCCACGATTATTCATTTCCACTCTATCTATAATAAAAATAGTGCATTTGGTAGAATGGACATAGAGAACATTAGTGTTTTTTTTATATCTCCTGTGTGTTTTGCCATACATTCCCTCAATTTTCTAGTCGTTTT
Organism: Protopterus annectens; assembly: GCF_019279795.1. Lineage (NCBI taxonomy): Eukaryota > Metazoa > Chordata > Ceratodontiformes > Protopteridae > Protopterus > Protopterus annectens. Next base: position 1,120,894,407 of record NC_056729.1, read on the forward strand.
CCCTACATAGAATGCCATACAGGAAATGCAGGAAGCTACATAAACTACATAATCTGTATTACAGTTACACTTGCCAGGACAACATAATGTTCTATTGTATCCAGGAATGACAATATATGGACCATCATTAACAAATTTGCACATTCTACAACCACCACATTTAAACATTTTTTTAATTTAGATTTCTGTGTTTGTATATGGACCTATTCCCACTTTCAAACCAATTTTTCAGGCTTCTGCCCTTAGAATATGTTACAAGAGGTCTGTCCCCAAACTTAGAAACCAATTCTTGGGAACAAAACATACTCCAGTGGTTGTTGAGTATGTCAACTATATATTGCCCACAAGAATTATTGTACTTTACAACCAAAGCTCCTTGTCTATTCTTCTTAACATCACTCGTCACAATGTTTACCTGTAAACCCATTTTTAAAATGGTTGCAAATTTGTTGCCTCAGAATTTTATTATTTCTTTTTTAACTTTCTTTAAAAGATCCATGGGGTAACCCCTATCCAAAAACAATACAATCAAAGTTTGTAATTCGGTAAGAAAATTGGCGTCATCACTGAATAACCTCGAGACCATATGACGGTTTGATAATACTTCTTTTTTGGTGTGGGGAATGACAACTATCATAATGCAACACTGCATTAGAATAAGTCTCTTTTCTGTATATGTTGGACCCCCACCTCTTATTAACAAGGTCCTTATAAATATGAATGTCAAGGTAATCAATACTTTCATAGTTAATCGTATTAGTAAATCTCAGGAACGTAGTGGTTTTACTTATATAATCAAAAAATTCCACAAACTATCCCTCATTTCCTTTCCACAAAATCAGTATGTCATCTAAAAATCTAACATCTCAAAATATTTTTCTTGTGTGTTGAAGTGAATATGTGGACTATTTCCCACTCTGCCAAGACTAGATTAGAATAAATGGGTGCACATTTTGCACCCATTGCTACACCAAAAAGTTGTTGAAACAATTCTCCTTCGAAGTACAAATAATTATTTTTAAGCACAGTTTCCATCATGGTAGTAATAGTATTGACACAGGTGTTGGTCAGTTTATCATTACAACACAAGGCTTCATGAAGAAATTCCATGCCTTCCTCATATGGTATTGTAAATAAATTAATCACGTCCACTGTTATCAAAAACACATTTTTATCAAAATCAGTGTTTTTAAGGAAATAGAGACAATGCCAAGAATCTTTAAGTATGTGTGTATGAGAATCCAATAAGTACTTTGCATGGTGGTCAATATAGGCTGATAAAAATTCAGTTTTCGACCTACGTGCTGCTACTATTGGTCTAAATGAGGGATTTGAAACACATTTATGAACCTTCAGAATACCGAAGATAGATGGAATTACTGGTGTTTCTACAGTCAAGAATTCATATTAATCATTGTCTATTTCCCCCTGACATAGTGCATCTAAAAGCCACCAATTAATTTTTGCATAAACAACATTAATCTCATTGTTGGAAATTCTTGAGTATGTACTTGTGTCATTCAAATCTCATACATTCTACCTATGTATTGTATGTATGGCATGATAACAACCCCCCCCCCACCTTGTTAGGTTTCATGATATGCTAATCTTTGGTAGAAGCCAAAGAATTTAAACATGAACATTCACCAGGGGTCAGGTTGTCTAAAATTTTCCTATTCTTATTAATCAATTGTCTGAAATCCCTATCACATAGTTGTTCAAACAGGTGAACAGTAGGATTAGACGGTGGAATAAAAGTACTTTTCTTTCTTAATAAGTTCTCACTTGTGTAATCAGTATGAGTTGTTTCACAGTTTCTAGCTTTTTCCAGCCCCCTGGTATAAAAAACACTTAAACGCTTTCTAGCTTGTACCGAGTTGCCACCGCTGCACACTCCAGAGCAGCAGCGTAGCAGGCAATGTTACAACTGTCTCATGTACACAGACAACCCCTCTCCTCCTCCCACAAACACAGATAAGATGATCAGTTTTAACAATTGGCTTAAACTCTGGTGTCATTCAAGGGGATCAATGTCTGTCTGCCTGGATGAGGAAAACATACTTGATCTCTCATCATCACGTAACATGGGAAGCAAAATGTTCAATACCAGAACCTATACTCACTTCGGTGAGATCACAAATCTGTCTAAAAAACAACATTTTTAAAATCAAGTTTCTTGTATACATTTTTAAACTACTCAACTCATCAGCAATGGCAATTTTAAATTCAAGCACAAAACTAAAGCCTCTCTTAAAGAGTGTCACAATATCAGGTGTAACATCCAAAGCACTAATGTTGAAAATTTTAAAACCATCATTGTTGTGTATGGCAGGGGGGGCACCACTATCAATTAGTGCATATTGTCCTTATAATGTTGTTGTTGTTGTGTAACATGCCACCATGGGGGCTGCATTGTCCATCTTCTTCCCCTGGTACTGTTTGTTTTGACTCTTTAGTCATTCGGAACGCCTCAACGGAGGCGATTGCAAAAAACCGCTCATTCTGAAATGTGTGTGGTTCATCGTGCACCCTGTTATAATCATATTCACCTCCATTGTTAGTATCATTTAAAGTTTCTCCACTGTTTTTGGGTAATGGGTACACTGGTTTACTTGCATAGTCTTTAGAGTCTCTTGCAAGCTTATGGTGCTTCCTGTCCCAATTGTCAGCCATATATTTATCTAAATCACGAAAAATGTCATGGTATTTAGAAGCATTGAATGAAAATAATGTCTTTGTTTATACTTTCATTCACTTCATTAATTTCTTTCTGTACCTCTGCCATAAGTCTCTCATTGTTTCATATAGTAATACGCATTAGTTCCAAGTCTGACTTATCAAACCAGTCTAGCAGTTCTTTATGCATCAAGTAAAAAATCCAATAAAAACAGCAACCAGATACAAATGTAACAGGCTGAAGAAGCTCGAAGTCCTAGACAATGAAGACTCCCATAAACTGCACACTTTTATTGATTGCAACAAGAAACCAAAAAAATAAGCGCTTTCAGCCAGCTTAACTGGCCTTCATCAGATTCATCTGAGATTACTGTCAAGTATGCGTGTGTGTGTGTATATATATATATATATATATATATATATATATATATATGATACAGCCACAGAAAATGAGCTTAATTGATCAATTAAAACAATTAAAACAGTTAAAATCTTTTTTAACATATTTAGATGTTAGAATGTGAAAGAAAATGATATTTGTAAACCTTTGTGTGTTATAAAAAGTATATCAAATGTATATATGTATACGTATATGTATATAATCAACGCCAAAATATCAAATGCACCATACAATCAATTCACATTCAATACAAGTCAGTTAAATGAATTAAATAAATAAAATATACATAAAATACACTACAACACCATGAAATAGTTAATGTTCTTGCTTTTAAAATAGGTTTTAATGATATCTAATCATTTATTCCAGGGGGATTGGATGCATGTAATTTGATTTGCCATATAACTTCTTTTTCTTCCAATATAAGTTTTTCATCACCATCCCTAGGATTAAAGTGTGCTTTCTCAAGTATAGCAAAATGAATAGTGTGGTTAGAATTATTAGATTGTATATGTCTAAACAAGGCATTCTTAGTGTTTTCTTTTTTGATATTATAAATATGTTCACAAATTCTGTTTTTTAGATGCCTACCCGTCTTCCCAACATAAAATGCTGGGCAGGCCATACACTTGGCCAAATAAACCACGCTTTTAGTGTTACAATTTCCTGTATGGAAATCAATTTTATTTTTACATAAATTATTCAAGGTAATGCTGTTACCCACATATATATATAAGAACACTGGTTGCAAGCTCCACATTTTGTCGTTCCTCTTAGTGCTTTCTTAGTTCTATCACTTTTATAATTTTCCAGTTGGAATTTTATATTCCTACCAGTCATAAACAAACCTAGGCTGATATCCCAGACTATTGTAGACTTCAGTATTACCTCTAAGAACATTCCAATTTCTATCTATAATGTTTTTTACAATAGGTGCTTGTGTGTTATACTTTAAAATCATAGCTCGTGAGAAATCAGTGTTATTCTTATTATTCCTTTTATCCATTTGCTTGGAAGCTGCACCTAAAAGAGGTTTATATAGTGTTCCCCAGTGTGATAAGACATACTCAATAGTGTCTTCAACTAGTTTAACAGGGTAACCTCTTTCTAAGAACATTCTACCAATAAAATTGAGTTCTTGTACATCTTGTTGGTTGGAAGTCATCCTGGCTTCCCTAATACATTGCCCTTTTAAAATACTTTTTTCTGTGAAAAAGGGTGGCAGCTTTGATACTCTAAGTAGGAATTACTAAAAGTGGGCTTGCAATGTATATTGGATTTGAATCCTGATGGTGTGTGAGAAATGTAAGTGCCCAAATATGGCAACCCAATTTCACTAAATGAATGTGTAAATTTAAAATAGGGACAAATACTATTTAAATATCCAACAAAATTGTGAATAACATCCTTTTCCCCATTCCATAAAATAAATACATAGTACAAAAACTGTACATAGAGAGTAAAATATTGTCTGAATTCACTATTGAAAACATATCTATTCTCCCATTCTGTGAGCACAAGGTTGGCAAATATACGCCCTTTAATTGCCTATAATATTCACCTTTGAAATATATGAGATTGTTTTCTAGAACAATACTTATCAATTCCAATAATAAAATAATTTTGTCATTATTTGAATTCGAATATCATGTCATGGAAGTGTGAAAATATTCTAAACCTTCTTCTTTGGGTATAGAATTAAATAAGTCCACTACGTCTATGCTCAAAAAAATCTAACTCCTATCCCAAAACTCTTGTTTCAACTGACTCAGAAAGTCCCATGAATCAACAAGTAAATGTGGGATGTTATTATAGACAGGTTTTAACCAGTTGTCAGTTAAAACTCCAGTCTGGTAAGTTTTGGACTTGCTTCCTGAGATTATTGGTCGAAGGGGAGGGTTAATGTAATCTTTTGTGCTGGGGTGACAACTGGTTAAAACCTGTCTATAATAACATCCCACATTTACATGTTGATTCATGGGACTTTCTGGTCAGTTGAAAAAGGAGTAGCTATGGGGGTGTCATTTGTGCTGAATGGGAGAATAGATATGTTTTCAATAGTTGTTATTCACAATTTTGTTGGATATTTAAATAGTATTTGTCCCTATTTTAAATTTACACATTCATTTAGTGAAATTGGGTTGCCATATTTGGGCACTTACATTTCTCACACACCATCAGGATTCAAATGCAATATACATTGTAAGCCCACTTTTAGTAATTCCTACTTAGAGTATCAAAGCTGCCACCCTTTTTCACAGAAAAAAAGTATTTTAAAAAGGCAATGTATTAGGGCAGCCAGGATGACTTCCAACCAACAAGATGTACAAGAACTCAATTTTATTGGTAGAATGTTCTTAGAAAGAAGTTACTCTGTTAAACTAGTTGAAGACACTATTGAGTATGTCTTATCACACTGGGGAACACTATATAAACCTCTTTTAGGTGCAGCTTCCAAGCAAATGGATAAAAGAAATAATGAGAATAATACTGATTTCTAACGAGCTATGATTTTAAAGTATAACACACAAGCACCTATTGTAAAAAACATTATAGACAGAAATTGGAATGTTCTTAGAGGTAATACTGAAGTCTACAATAGTCTGGGATATCAGCCTAGGTTTGTTTATGACTGGTAGGAATATAAAATTTCAACTGGAAAATTATAAAAGTGATAGGACTAAGAAAGCACTAAGAGGAACGACAAAACGTGGAGCTTGCAACCAGTGTTCTTATATATATATATATATATATATATATATATATATATATATATATATATATATGTGTGGGTAACAGCACTACCTTGAATAATTTATGTAAAAATAAAATTGATTTCCACACAGGAAATTGTAACACTAAAAGTGTGGTTTATTTGGCCAAGTGTATGGCCTGCCCAGCATATTATGTTGGGAAGACGGATAGGCATGTAAAAAACAGAATTTATGAACATATATATAATATCAAAAAAGAAAACACTAAGAATGCCTTGTTTAGACATATACAATCTAATAATTCTAACCACAATTTTCATTTTGCTATACTTGAGAAAGCACATTTTAATCCTTGGGTTGGTGATGAAAAACTTATATTGGAAGAAAAAGAAGTTATATGGCAAATCAAATTAAATGCATCCAATCCCCCTGGAATAAATGATTATATATCATTGAAACCTATTTTAAAAGCAAGAACATTAACTATTTTATGGTGTTGTAGTGTATTTTATGTATGTTTTATTTATTTAATTCATTTAACTGACTTGTATTGAATGTGAATTGATTGTATGGTGTATTTGATATTTTTGCATTGATTATATACATATACGTATACATATATACGTTTTATATACTTTTTATAACACACAAAGGTTTACAAGTATCATTTTCTTTCACATTCTAACATCTAAATATGTTAAAAAATTTTTAACTGTTTTAATTGATCAATTAAGCTCATTTCCTGAGGCTGTATCATATATATATATATATACACGCATAACTGACAGTAATCTCAGATGAATCTGACGAAGGCCAGTTAAGCTGGCTGAAAGCACTTATTCTTTTGGTTTCTTGTTGCAATAAAAGTGTGCAATTTATGGGAGTCTTCATTGTCTAGGACTTCGAGCTTCTTCAGCCTGTTACATTTGTATCTGGTAGTTCTTTATGCATAACAGAGTTGTTAACTGTGCCTATAAGGAATTTGTAAATATGTAACCCCTTTGGTACTTGCATAAGGGCTACAGACTTGTTTTAAAACAGGCTGTTAAGCTGCAAAGATTTAAACATACGTGATGAAATTTGTGTACGTAGTGATCCTCGATAAACTGAGAACCAGTTTCCACCAAACATGGTAAAGAAACAACAAATTCACCAGGAATAACAAAATAAATCACCACTGCAAGCTGTAGAGTCAGGCTAAGTGCTTTTTTACATCTAAATAAGTGCAAAATTGCTGTTCATAAAAGCAAGAAATATTTATTGTAGAACACAACGAACTGAGCGCTTTCACCCACCATAAACCTAGGGCATCATCAGAGTTAAAAACAGCACATCACTCAATCCTTAAATAAGGAAAATCAACCGCGGGGACCATTATCTAATGTAACTGCTTAAAGACATACACCATATCATAAAAATTCATTTTGAGAAAAAAAATGCATATGAAAATTTACACTTTAAAACCTTGTATGTTGTCAGGTATATGGATACCGTATAATAAAAAAAGAACTTGTGCTATATTAGCAGTGTTGAAGCCACTATTTTAACTGTGCTCTTAGCTTGAATACACTGCTATTAGAATAAGCTTCATTAATACCAGGGCTAGCCATGGCATTCAATCTTAGTTTCCATGACAGTTCTTTATATTCCAATTTGTGTTTTGCACCCCCCCTACGATTATTCATTTGTACTCTATCTATAATAAATTTTTTTTTTTTAATTAGTGCATTTGGTATAATGGACATAGAGAACATTAGTGGTTTCCTTATTTTTTATAACTCTTTTGTGTTCTGCCATATGTTCCCTCAATTTTCTAGTAGTTATCCCTACACAGAATGCCATACTGGAAATGTATGAAGCTACATAAACTACATAATCTGTATTACAGTTACACTTGCCAGGACAACATAATGTTCTATTGTATTCAGGAATGACAATATATGGACCATCATTAACAAATTTGCACATTCTACAACAACCACATTTAAACATTTTTGAATTTAGATTTCTGTGTTTGTATCTGTACCTATTCCCACTTTCAAACCAATTTTTCAGGCTTCTGCTTAGAATATGTTACAACAGGTCTGTCCCCAAGCTTAGAAACAAATTCTTGGGAACAAAACACACTCCAGCGGTTTCTGAGTATGTCAACTATATATTGCCCTCAAAAATTATTGTACTTTACAACCAAAGCTCCTTGTCTCTTCTTAACATCACTCATTAGAATGTTTACCTGTAAACCTATTTTTAAAATGGTTGCAAATTTGTTGCCTCAGAATTTTATTTCTTTTTTAACTTTCTTTAAAAGATCCATGGGGTAACACCTATCCAAAAACAATCCAATCAAAGTTTGCAATTCAGTAAGAAAATTAGCGTCATCACTGACTAACCTTGAGACCATATGATGTTTGATGATACTTTTTTGGTGTGGGGGATGACAGCTATCATAATGCAACACTGCATTAGAATAAGTCTCTTTTCTGTATATTTTGGATCCCCACCTCTTATTAACAAGGTCCTTATAAATATGAATGTCAGGGTAATCAGTACTTTCTTAGTTAATCTTACTAGTAAATCTCAAGAACAGTGGTTTTACTTATATAATCAAAAAATTCCACACACTCTTCCTCATTTCCCTTCCACAAAATCAGTATGTCATCTAAACATCTAACATATCTCAAAATATTTTCCATGTGTGTTGAAGTGAATATGTGGACTTTTCCCACTCTGTCAAGACTAAATTAGCATAAATGGGTGCACATTTTGCACCCATTGCTGCACGAGACATTTGTTGAAACAATTCTCCTTCAAAGTACAAATAATTATTTTTAAGCACATTTTCCATGATGGTAGTAATAGTATTGACACAGGTGTTAGTCTATTATTACCATACAAGGCTTCATGAAAAAATTCCATGCTTTCCTCATGTGATATTGTAAATAAATTAATCACGTCCACTGTTATCAAAAACACATTTTCATCAAAATCAGTGTTTTTAAGGACATTCAAACAATGCCAAGAATCTTTAAGTATGTGTGTATAAGAATCCAATATGTGCTTTGCATGGTGGTCAATAAAGGCTGATAAAAATTCAGATGTGAGAGTGTTCAATCTCGCCGTTTGTTCTTACACACGGGTTCGGAGCCGATCCTCGGCTCCGAGTCGGCCGCATAGCAAAGCTCTGCATCTTAGAGAAGCTCGAGACCAGGCTATATCCCACAATCCTCCCTGCCATTACTCAGATCTAGTTTGCCGCTGCAATGGGTGACATCGTCAGAGAGCTTGGACCAGAGAAAACTGTTGTTAGACAGATAAGATAGTTTCTTTTTTGTTGTCAAAAGTTCTTATATTCCTATAGTTTTTTGATATTTTATTTTCTATCCTATAGTGTGTGTGAGTGTGTATATTGGAGTTAGTTTTTTTATAAGGTTTCCCTTTTGGGGTCTACCCTTCTTTAACCTATAGCTTTAATTCTTCCTAATATTAGCTAGTGTTAAATTCTCTCTTCTTTAATTAACATGTCTGAAAAAGCCAAGTCTGGTTTTAAAAGGTGTCAGTGTGGACAGAAAATGTCCATCACAGACAACCACACTTCCTGCGTCTACTGTCTTGGCCCTCTCCACTTGCAAGAGGATTGCTCTATTTGCAATTCCTTCAGTGGGAGGGTCATGACAGATAGACGCAGGAAACTTATTGACAGAGGACTTCTTAAGCCTGCCTTCCAGGAGGCCTTGGACAAGTCTGACCAGGCTTCTAAGTCCTCGAAGGGGTCGCAGATGTCAGAGCCCATGTCATCGGCTCCTAGTACATCTTCTAAAGTTTGCTCGCCGGTTCCACAGACTTCGGGGCTGAGCGTCGAACGTTTATCTCTCACTGAGCCCCAGGTCTTGGAACCAGTGTCGGAACTACCGCCACCGTCTATTCTTCGGTCGGTGCCATCTTCGGCCCCTTCGACCCGATCTTCCAGATCATTATCCGATACTGATATGGATCGTGTCGTGCAGAAACTTATGGAGAACATGGCCCTTTCCAAATCGATTGCAGTTTCCTCCCAGTTGGTGTCGAAACTAGAAGGCCTTCCCTTATCTCCAACAGGTCCTCCTTCGAGACCCATCCAGTCTTCGGAGCCGGAAGAGGATGAGCCGATGATAGTGGAGCCCTCGGTGCCGAAACCGTCCATTGCACGATCGACACCATTTACCTCGACTCCATAGGAACCTATAGGTGAGTCGCGGAGTCGACGATCTCTCCTTGGTTCCGGGACCGAGTCGTGCCGACCTTCGGTGCCGACTCTCCCTCTCGGGGCCTCGGCGCAGATCGGCTCGGCTCTGTCCTCGGGTCGAGACCCATGGGCCCCGTGTCTCGGATTCTTCCATGTTCTTGAACCGGGAGTCCTCGACCCGAGGTTCAGGGTTTTGACCTTATGAGGAAGGTTTTGTCTACACAGACAACCACTTCATGGGACGATCTTCTCCCTCCCTTAAGGAGCGCTCTCTGTTTCTGTTCCCGGACACATCCAAAGCATGGAGCACCATTGTCTCAGCCATCCCTAGAGGATGCCCCCTGTTCCTCGGAGGCCTCACTGGAATCTCCCTCCGATGAGGTTCCGAGGAAAAGATTGTGCAACAGGAGGCACTTAGATTCCCCACAGGAATCTCTAACTTCTGACACTGACTTGGATGAGTCAGAGGGGTCCCCAAAATCCCCCTCCGAGGATGCCTCATTTGCGGACATCTTGGAGATATTAAAACAGAGGGGTGATTGGCAGTCCCTAGCCCCCACTGAGGACGAGTCGGTGTTGCTGAAGGCATTTGGTGCTCAACCTTCTACCTCCTGGGTTACTCCGCCCTTCGATGAGTTAATAGATTTGATTGCTCGAAGGGCATGGGAGACACCGGACACAGTGGAACCGGTCCCTCGAAAACCAAGTAAATTTATTACCGCTCCCCAGGACAAGACTTATCTCACCAAAGGAGTCCCAGTTGACGCTATGGTGGTGGCCGCAACCACTAAAAAGGAGATGTCGGAGTCTTCCTCTTCTGTTCATCCTCCTAATAAGGATTCTAGGACTATGGACAGATACGGGAAGCGCGTTTTTAGTTCAGCGACTTTTTCCATGCGTTCGCTAAACTATTTGACACATTTTACATGACTACAGAGGGATCTCATCAAGGAGCTGAGAGATACCCTCCAGGGTAACACAGATGCTGCTGTTTCAGATAAGGTAACAGCACAACTTAACACCCTTACCTCCGTAGTGAACTCATCCGTGAGGCTCATCTCGTATGTGGCTGAAGGGTCGAGTAGGGCTGCAGCTTCAGCGATTGCTCTACGAAGACAATCCTGGATGCGGCTGTGCTCTTTTGCAGAAGCCTTCAAGTCTTCTTTCGCCAACGCCCCCTTTGATGGTGCCACTCTTTTTGGGCCCAAAGTGAAAGAGACATTAAGAAGGAAAGACTCTGTCTGCTGTCGGAGTCCGTTTTTCCGTTCCATCTAGACCGTACCCCAAAGGGCAACGAGGCAGAAAAATGTGGTTCTGTAGAACTCAGGGATCTTTCCAGGCCACACAGAATGAACCCCCCCCCAGAGGCAGAGGGGGGGGCAGGCATGGAAGACACCGCCCTGGCGGCAGAGGGGGTCCGCAGAACCAAGGCGACAGGAATACTATCCCTGGTAAGCCTTTCCAGCACTCCTGAATGGGGGCCCGACTGTCCTGCTCTGGAGGCAGTCGGGGGTCGCTTGGCTTTATACCCACAGGCCTGGCTAACTCTCACCTCAGACTCCTGGGTAAAAAGCATTGTAACCAGAGGATACAAAATACCCTTTATGTCAACTCCACCCCCAACAAAGAAGGTCTCCAGATGTGCCACCCCGTCTGCGAGGCCCAGCAGCATAGGAAATTTCAAAGCTGCTCAAAAAAAGAGTCATTCAGCCAGTCCCAGCGGACCAAAAAGGATTCGGAACTTACTCAAGGTTCTTTTTAGTTCCGAAAAAGACAGGGGACTGGAGACCCATTTTGGATCTCAGCAATCTCAATATCTTCATGAAGAAGGAAAAGTTCCGGATGGTCACGCTTCAATCGATCCTTCCATTTTTGCAGAAGGACGACTGGATGTGCTCGATAGATCTCAAGGACGCGTACTACCACATCAAGATGGCCAGAACGTCCAGAGATCACCTGCGCTTCCGGCTGGGAGCCAGTCATTTTCAATTTCGAGCCCTGCCCTTTGGGCTCACCTCAGCCCCCAGGGTATTCACCAAATGCATGGCAGTGGTAGCGTCTCACTTGAGATGTCTAGGATTCCGGGTGTTTCCCTATCTGGACGACTGGCTCCTCACCGCCACCACCGAGTGTCTCCTCATACAAGCCACAAACTATACAGTCAACCTTTGTTCCCACCTAGGGATTTCCATAAACTTCAAAAAATCTGTTTTACTGCCCTCACAGCATATTTCATTCATCGGATTGGACCTAGATACGCGCTTAACATTGGTAAAGCTCCCTCAAGTAAGGGCTTCATCCCTCAAGGAACAGGTTCTTCTTCTATTGCAATGCAGGAAAGCCCCGGCCAAATTGGTGTTGTAGGTTTTGGGACTCATGGCAGCATCCCTGATTGCGGTTCCCATGGGAAGATTGCACATGAGGCTCCTCCAATGGCTGCTGTTCACGCAGTGGTCTTTCCAGCAGTTACCCCTAACGCACGAGATTCTGATAACAGATTCTTGCAAGCGAGACCTCTCATGGTGGGTGTCCAGCCAGGATCTCACTATGGGTCGTCCATTTGTTCTACCGAATCCGACGGCCACGATAACCACGGACGCTTCCCTGATAGGGTGGGGGGGACTTTTTCAGGGAAGAACAGCCAAGGGGAATGGTCAAACATGGAGTACAACCTGCACATAAATGTTCTGGAAATGAGGGCAGTGTTCTTGGCGTTGCAACACTTTCAAACCCTCCTACCTTTAGGAACAGTAGCAGTTCAGACAGACAACATGTCTGTAGTCTGGTACATAAACAAACAAGGGGGAACCAAATCTTACCCATTATGCAGAGAGGCCATGAGAATTTGGCAATGGGCAGAGTCCATGGGTCGCTTTCTGATAGCAACGCACATCTCGGGGTCATCCAACGTCATTGCGGACAGGTTGAGCAGAGACATCCTGTTACCTCACGAGTGGTCCCTCAAACTACAAGTGGCGGAAAGAATTTTCCGCAAATGGGGCCAGCCTTGCTGCGATCTATTCGCCTCCCCGATGAATACCAAATGCAGAAGCTATTTTGCCCTTCTACCCCCTCCAGGGGATGTCCCCAGGGACGCACTGATACACGATTGGCCCCCGGGTCTCCTATATGCATTCCCACCTACCCCCTTGATTCCCAAATTTCTTCAGAAAGCCATAAACCTGGAAAGGACAATTATACTCATAGCCCCATTCTGGCCTCGACAGATATGGTTCCCCTTTCTTCGAGCCCATCAAACAGAGGAACCGTGGATCCTGGACCCAGTACCAGATCTACTGACACATTCGTCGGGAGTTCCTCACCCGTCTCTTCTATCCCTCAAACTAGCAGCTTGGCTGCTCCACTTCCCCGCCTAGCCAGGTCTGATCTACTTTCTCCGGCAGTTCAGCGCATTTTGGTTGCCTCTCATAAGGCTTCCACCAGAAAACTCTACAACAGTAAATGGAAACGCTTTGTGTACTTGGCATCTAGTCAACACTTGGACCCCCTGGTTGCTCCTTTACATAAAGTTCTAGAATTTCTTTCCATCCTTTTCCACGAAGGAGCCTCTACTTCCACACTAAGAGTACAGTTGGCGGCCATATCCAACTTCCATGTTGGTGAGGACGGTTCTTCTATTATGTCCCACAGGCTTTGTAAGGCTTTTATGAAAGGTTCCTTCCATCTTCGACCGCCCGTCAGAGACCCTTTATTCCCATGGAATTTAAATTTGTTGTTGTCACAACTAATGTTGCCACCCTTCGAACCAGCCTCTTCTTGCCTCCTGAAGTTTTTGTCATGGAAGACTCTCTTTCTTGTAGTGGTTACTTCAGCTCGGAGAGTATCAGAGCTGCAAGCACTGTCAATTAAACCGCCTTACTTAATTTTTCACCCAGATAGAGTTTCTTTACGAACAAATCCGTCCTTCCTTCCTAAGGTATGTTCTGTCATAAATATTAATCAGTCCATTGAACTCCCTACATTCTTCAAAAACCATACCAGCAAGTTGGAATATATGCTGCACAAGTTAGATGTCCACAGACAGCTAAGATTTTATTTAGACAGGACAAAAGACTACAGAAAAACAGATCAACTTTTTGTTGCATTTGCAGACAATAAAAGGGCATGACAGTTACAAAACGTACGCTTTCTAAATGGCTTACTGATTGTATAGCCTTTGTGTATTCTAAGTCAAATCAGGCCTTGCCCATCAAACCAAAAGGCCATTCTACTAGGTCCGTCTCCACTTCCTTGGCTCATGCAGCTCGCCTGCCTTTGGACACGATTTGTGCAGCAGCCACGTGGTCTAAACCACATACTTTCATCGCTCATTATAGGGTTGACAAAGCCTCCAAAGACAGGACATCTTTTGGTTCCACTGTGCTCAGGAACGTTCTTCCATGAGTCACTCAGGGTGACTGAGCTAGGGGGCTACCGTGTGTAAGAACAAACGGTGGGATTGAACACTCTCACATAAAGAAGTTATGTTCTTACCATAACGTTCCATGTGGAGTGTTCATCTCGCCTTTGTTCTTACATTCCCCCCCTTCCCTCCCTCACGTGTTTGGAAGAACGAGTAGGACTAGAGTCTGGTCCACAAGTCTTTACCTCTTCCGGGTATATTTCGTTACCCTTAGTTAATTTGTCAGTGAGATGGTGTCTCTGAATTTTTGTGGCAGTATGTAGCCTTAGCACCTCAGGGTTATTGTTAGTCTGGTTTGCTTGCAAACTAGATCTGAGTAATGGCAGGGAGGATTGTGGGATATAACCTGGTCTCGAGCTTCTCTTAGATGCAGAGCTTTGCTATGCGGCCGACTCGGAGCCGAGGATCGGCTCCGAACCCGTGTGTAAGAACAAAGGCGAGATGAACACTCCACATGGAACGTTATGGTAAGAACATAACTTCTTTTTTTGACCTACATGCTGCTACTATTGGTCTAAATGGGGGATTTGAAACACATTTATGAACCTTCAGAATACAGAAGATAGATGGAATTACTGGTGTTTCTACAGTCAAGAACTCATATTCATCATTGTCTATTTCCCCTTGAAATAGTACATGTAAAAGCCACCAATTAATTTTTGCATAAGCAACATTAATCTCATTATTGGACATTCTTGAGTATGTATTTGTGTCATTGAAAATCTCATACATTCTACCTATGTATTCTATGTATGGTATGACAACAACCCCCCTCCCTTGTCAGGTTTCATGATATGATCATCTTTGGTAGAAGCCAATGATTTTAAACATGACCGTTCACCAGGGGTCAGGTTGTCTAAAATTTTCCTATTCTTACTAATCAATTGTCTGAAATCCCTTTCACATAGATGTTCAAACAAGTGAACAGTAGGATAAGACGGTGGAATAAAAGTACTTTTCTTTCTTAAGTTCTCACTTCTGCAATCAGTATGAGTTGTTTCACTAAAAACATTTTTAAATTCAAGTTTCTTGTATACATTTTTAAACTAGTCATCCCATCCCACAGTTAAAATAGTGGCTTCAACACTGCTAATATAACACAAGTTTTTTTTTTATTATAAGGTATCCATATACCCGACAACATACAAGGTTTTAAAGTGTTAATTTTCATGTGTATTTTTTTTTTCTCAGAATGAATTTTTTATGACATGGTGTATGTCTTTAAGCAGTTACATTAGATAAGGGTCACCTGTGGGTGATTTTCCTTATTTAAGGATTGAGTGATGTGCTGTTTTTAACTCTGATGATGCCCTATGTTTATGGTGGGTGAAAGAGCTCAGTTTGTTGTTCTACAATAAATATTTCTTGCTTTTATGAACTGCAGTTTTGGACTTGTTTGTATGTAACAAGCACTTAGTCAGCCTGACTCTACAGCTTGCAGTGGTGATTTTATTTTCTGGTGAATTTGTTGTTTCTTTACCACATTTGGTGGAGATTGGTTCTCCCTCTTTCTCCAGATCCCCAGTAAGACTTCTCACTGGCACAGTTATAGAGTTGAGATCTCAGCCGAGTGGCCAAGCCAAGACCTCCAACATTCTCTCTGTCCAACCAGTGGTTCGTGTCCCTGCCCAAGCAGCTGACACACACACTCCTGGAAATTTGTTTTTCGCACACACTCACACATACCTGGGAAAGGCTGGCACACATTTACTAGCTATGCCTCCTTCTACCCAGACTATAAGGTAGTTATTACTGCCACCAGCCACCTCTTTATCAGCTACTTTAAGGCCCTTAACAAAGAGTGTCCAATCTTACTGAGTAATGTTACTATCAATACAAATGGTAATTTGACCAAGAGCAAGGCTATTAGGAGTGGCCCACGGTGTCACCAAATAAATATGCAAGTACTCTCAGAACTTAAATATCTTTCACAAATATCAGTCACAATGCAATGTTTAAATATACTTAATAATAAATAATAAAAGAATAATAGAAGAAAATACCCAGTATATACTTACAGTTACATCAGAGCTCAAAATAACAGGAAATATTTAAAACAACATTGCAGGACAGTCTCAAATAAATAAAAAAAAACATAAGCTTAGCTATATTACTGACTGTATCTAAGATAATTACTGTTCCCTAGTACACTTACATCAGAGCAAACAAGGCAGATGTGGTGAATGGATCTTCCAGCTGATGTTGTCAGGGCAAAGAAAATACAGAATACTCAGTCTCTCTCACAGAGTTCTTAAATTAATATCTAAAATATTACTGCTGGGATAGCTTACAGAATGACATCACTTCTTGTCATCTGACTCTATCCCGGGTGAAAAACAACCATTGATGCAGCTGGTAGCATTTAGCATCTTCCTGTGAAAATACATAAACAAAGGCTTTTGCTTAGATGTGTGCTGCTGTTGGAAGTCATAAAACAATAAAACACTTCCACACCTGAAACCTAGTAATTATTTCTCTTTCAAGACAACACATAGAGCTCCCTAGATTAGACATCCTGTCTCTTGCTCTCATAAAGTAATTTCATTTCAGCTATTTTTCCTGAAATTAACCTCTTGTATTCCAGCTTCCATTGTTAAAATATACACAGTTAAACAGCTCCAATAGTGCAGGTACATTTATGTTCTAATCCGGTAGGGTACACTATGGTTACATTTTTAAGTTCAGCACTTTACAAACCCTTTTCAATGCACATTTCTGTACCAGCAGTTTGATATACACAACATACAGTTCTAATACATTTGTAACACAAGCATATGAATCATGCTGATATTGACAAATGACATATAATTATTTACAAAATTCCAGATACCTGTGCTGGCAGTATCTCCTTTTGTGACATCCCCCCCTCCCAGAAGACTCAAACTAGTTTTTCAAGTGACCCTTGAGAAATGCTGCTTGAGAAGGATGATCCTATCTGGGAATACCTTACCCCATTCCCTGTCTTGACAGCCCATCTGCGTTGGCATTGCTAACCCCACTGCGGTGCTGCACTGTCATATTGTATGCCTGCAATCCTAGGCTCCACCTTAGTAACCTGGCATTTTGCTGGCTGGCTCGATGTAGCCATGTTAAGGGATTGTGGTTTGTAACTATAGTGAATTTCCTTCCATACAGATAAGGCTGAAGTTTCTACAATGCCCACACTATGGCAAGACATTCCTTTTCTACAGGTGCATAGCATTCCTCCCTGGGTTGGAGCCTATGGCTGAGATATACCACTGGGTGCTCTTCTTCCTCTGAGGAAATCTAGCTGAGTACAGCCCCACCCACTGGTTTGAAGCATCCACTTGCACAACAAATTATTTGCTGTAATCTGGACTGGCTAACACAGGGGGTCTTCCCAAAGCTAGTTTAAGCTTCTGGAATGCCTGCTCACATGCTGGGGTCCACAGCACTTTATCTGGCCTGTTTTTCCTTGTCAAGACTGTGAGGGGGAAAAGCTATAGTACTATAATTGGGGACAAACGTTCTGTAGTACCCTACTGTCCATAAGAATGCCCATACCTGCATTTTGGTAATGGGCAGGCCATGCCTCAATGGCTTCCACTTTGGCAGGTTCTAGCCTGATCTTACCACTTCCCACTCTATGTCACAGTAGGAGACTTCTGCCATACCCACCTGACATTTACTGGGCTTAATGGTCAGTCCTGATCTCTGTAGTCTACCCAGCACCTCCCTGACATGCTGAAGGTGCTCTTGCCAGGAATGGCTGTAGGTGGCAATATCATCCAGGTAAGCAAGGGCAAAATCTCCTGCTCCTGCTAGGATACAATCTAACAGCCTCTGGAAAGTAGCTGGGGCATTTTTTATCCCAAAGGGCATCTACGTGAACTCATACAAGCTAAAAGTAACTCATAACCTTACCCTAGCATTAGGAGTCAATGGCGCCTGCCAGTAACCCTTGGTAAGATTAATAGTGGTAAGGTACTTAGCCTGACCCAGCTGCTCTAGAACTTCATCAATCCTAGGCATGGGGGTAAGTATCTGACTCTGTGTGACTATTTAATTTCCTGTAGTTCACACATAATCTGGTGCTGCCATCCTTCTTTGGTACCAGCACCACTGGGGAGGCCCAGGGACTGCTGGGCTCCTGGATTACTCCTAGTTCCAACATTTCCTGTTTCTCCTCCCTCAAAGTCTGTTTGACCCTCTCAGGTACCGTACAAGGGGCCTGCTTAATAGCCCTTTGGGGTCCTGTATTCACATGGTGCTGCACCAGGTGGGTGCACCGGGGTTTCTCAGTGAACATGCCCCCAAACTCCTGTAACACTGCTCAGATTTCTTAAATCTGAGTAGGGGATAACTGCTGGGACATTGCTACCCCTTCCACTGAGGTGTCAGTCCGAGCCTCACTCAGGAGATCAGTCACCAGATCCCCCTCAGACTCCTCCTGCCATCCACTGCAAATACTCAGCACAAGGGCCTCTCTATCATGGTAAGTCTTCATCATGTTAACATGGTACAATATGTGCCCCTGCCTCCTGCCTAGTAGTTCTACCATGTAGTTAACATCACTGATCTTCCTTACCACTTTGAAGGGTTCCTCCCAAACTGCCTGCAACTTGTTGTGTCTGACAGGAATGAGAGCCATAACCTGCTGCCCCACAGCATACTCTCTAGCTTGAGCATTCCTGTCATGTCAGACCTTTTTCCTGCTGTTGGGCTTCTGCCAGGTTCTCCTGGGCCAAGCCCATGAGTTCCCTGAGCCTTGCCCTGATATATAGGACATATGCTACAACAGATTCCTTGTGTGATTCACACTCACCCTCCCAGTCATCACGAATCAAATCTAGAGGTCCCCTCACCCTATACCCATAGAGCAACTCAAAGGGTGAAAAACCTGAGGATTCCTGGGGCACCTGCCAATAAGCAAATAACATATGGGACAAATATTTGTCCCACTTCCTCTTAATCTGGCCTGCAAATGCCAGTAGCATGGTCTTTAGTGTAGAGTTTAACCTCTCAACCAGAATATTATTATGGGGATGGTAGGGGGCAGTCTTTAGGGGCTTCACCCCACAGTGCTTCCACACACATGCCAGCAGGTCTGACGTGAAATTGGCACCTCTGTTAGTCAGCATTTCTTTCGGGAAACTTACACTGCTGAAAATCTCTAACAAAGCATTTGCCACCTTTTCTGCCTCAATGGAGGACAGAGCCACCGACTCAGGCTATCTGGTAGCATACTCTATTGCCACTAGGATATACTACTTCCCTGTGGAATTTGGGGTACTCAGAGGCCCCACAATATCTATAGCTACCCTCTGAAAGGGCTCCTCAATCACAGGCAAAGGCATCAAAGGAGCTTTCACCTTGTCTCCTGCCTTGTCTACCTTTTTTCACTGCTCACAGGTCCTGCAGTACCCTGTTACATCTCTGGAAATCCCAGGCCAATAAAAGTTCTGCATAATACGTCTCTTTGTACACTTTATGCCCATATGACCTGCAAAGGGAATGTCATGGGCTATGGCTAGAAGTGCCAGACAGTAGGCTCTGTGCACTACCAACTGCTGTATTTTCTCACTTTCTAACCCTCTCTCAGGGATCCACTCTCTACACAGTGACCCTTTGTTCCAGTATACAGATTCTCCCTATCCTTGAGAATCAGGTGCCTCACTAGCTATTTCTCTCAGTCCTTGTAATTTAGGGTCTGAGAGCTGAGCCTGTCTCAACTCTCTCTTGGTAATCCTTTCTAGCCTCATTCAACATGAATTCTGGTATCCTCTGACAGCGGTGCTTCACTGTCAGCCTGGGTACTACTACTACTCACTTATGCCCTTGCAGTCACTCTGTCCAAGGGAACATCAGTACCCACAAGCAGCTATGGCTCACCTTCAGTCTCACTGCTACAGGGTAGCTCCCTCCCTGAAGTAACCACCTGACCAGTCCTGGCTTCAAGCGTGCAGTCTGTCTAGGCCCCCCCCCAGGCTTCCAGACCCACATACTTGTCTCCAAGCCTGACTACGTGCAACTGCATGCACACAAGGTACTGCATTATCAAAATCATTCCCTGTCAGGACATCTGCATGGATATCCTCAAACACACCTAATTACTTGCTTCCTTTTCCACCCTACCAGCCAAGGTGAATCCTAGCCAAATGTATTTGGAATGGGGTCCCTCATAAAGCTTTGACTGGGGTAGACTGCCCAAGCAAGTAGTTCTCCTCTGTAACCATTGCAGGCTTCACAACGGTTAGGTCAGAGGCTTTGTCTCTCTTAGCCGTGGTCTGTTCCTGATCTACTAAGATAGGATATAACCTGCTGTGGTAGTTTGGTACCCTTGTTGTCTCCAGACATCTTACCACTGGCATTCTGTCATTCCCACTTACTGGTTCTCTTACCTTTTGTTCCCCCTTGGCTCTGTTGACTTCTATATGCTACATGAATCCACTGGCTGCATTTAAAACATTTAATCCTTGGTTCTGGCTGTGTACCTGAATTAGTGGCTTCCCCTGCTACTGGCAGCTACATTTGGGGTGGTTTAGGCTGCCCTCCATGGGTTCCCTTAGACCCACGAGCAGCACTGGGTATCCCTTTCCTGTGCAGTGATGCCTTCCTTGCTAGGTATAGGTCTCCCTTTTTCCCCAACTCATCTGCTGTGTTGCTTTCTTTACCTGCTAGCCAGATTCTCATGTCCTCAGGCAAAGTGCTAAGGGCTTCTTCCCTCACCAAAAGGTCTGCCAGCCCTTCAAAAGTGGTGACCTGACACCCTCTCACCCGCCTATGAAAATAAGTGCTTAGTTCAGCAATATATTCACACGAGCTTTAATCTGCCTTGTGTCTATGCTCACAAAACTTTATCCTATAAGCTTTAGGTGTTAACTTAAAACACTCTAATAAAAAAATTTTAACAGTATTATAATTTAAGCAATCAGTATCAGACAATTTAGAAATAGCAGTTACAGCTTTACCATGGAGCAAGGGGGTCAAGAACTGTACCCAGAGCCCTTGGTCAACATTATACTGTTTATACACCCTTTCAAACATATGAATAAAACTATCAAAATTATCACCCTCTTTAAATTGTGGAAGAAATTTACTGACCTTTGTTGCTTCTGGGGTTCAGTTACTCTCTTCCCCATTACCTCCATGACCCTGGCAAAGAGTCAGCATCTCCTTTTCATGTTGTCTCTGCCTCCCATTCTGTTCAGCTTTCAGACATCTCAGTCTCTCTGCTGATTCTAATGCCATCCGTTTCCCTTTTCTTAAGCCTTCAAACACAGCAGTCTCTCTGATGATTCTAGTTCTAACCGTTTGGCCTCCAGTTCAAGTCTGTTTAACTCCAGATGGATTTTTAAGTCCTCTGTAGAAAGGTTGAACTGTCCATTTTCTGAGAGTTGTACTTCCCCAAGGCCAGTCTGGTTGTCCTTCTGGTTACTGGTCTGTGATGCAGCTATGACCAAGGCTGCAATAATTTCCGCTTTAGTCAGGTTGGCATGCACCAATCCTTTGGCTTGGCACATCTCACAACTGGCTCCTTGTCAGCTTGCCATACTCCTCTACGGACATCCATGCCTGCTGTCCCTGACTAAGCTAACAAAAATAAATAAAACTATTGTGATGTGAAACTCTGAATGTTCACTGTGTGGCTGATTGAGAGTACAAATACCTTCCTTAGTGACCACTGTTTGCAGGCTACAAGAATTTAACATCCACACCACTGAATCCCGATATGTGGACATCCCACCACTGCCAACCAATATATGTGACACCCCACATCTGGCTTAGTAATCAAGGAGACTCAGTCTTCACCAGTGGAGGACATACATTGGGAGGATGACAGGTGCACACACAGTATTTCCAGATGCAGCTCACTGCATCAAATGCAGTTTTTCTTAAGACAGAGACACAGCCAGTCCGGGGCTGGTTTTTCCAGATCCCCAATAAGACTTCTCACTGACACAGCTATAGAGTTGAGATCTCAGCTGAGTGGCCAAGTCAAGACCTACAATATCTCTCTGTCCAACCAGTGCTTCATGTCCCTGCCCAAGTAGCTGACACACACACTCCTGGAGATTTGTTTTACACACACACACACACACACACACACACACACACACACCTGGGAAAGGCTGGCACAGGTTTACTAGCTATGCCCCCTTCTGCCCAGACTATAAGGTAGTTATTACTGCCATCAGCCACCTCTTTATCAGCTACTTTAAGGCCCTAAAGAAAGGGTGTCCAATCTTACTTTGTAATGTTACTATTAATACAAATGGTAGTTTGACCAAGAGCAAAGCTATTAGGAGTGGCCCACAGTGTCACCAAATAACTATGCAAGTACTCTCAGAACTTTAATATCTCTCACAAATATCAGCCACAATGCAAGGTTTAAATATATATAATAGTAAATAATAAAAGAACAAGAAAATACTCAGTATATACTTACAGTTACATCAGAGTTCACAATCACAGGGAATATTTAAAACAACATTGCAGGACAGTCTCAAATAAATAAAGAAAAACATCTAAGCTATGTTTTGCTATATTCCCGACTGTATCTAAGAGAATTACTGTTCTGTATTGCACTTACTTCAGAGCAAACAAGGCAGATGTGGTGAGTGGGTCTTCCAGCTGATGTTGTCAGGTCAAAGAAAATACAGAATACTAGTTCTCTCTCAGAGAGTTCTTAAATTAATATCTCAAATATTACTCCTAGGATAGCTTGTCATCTGACTATTCCAGGTGAAAAACAACTATTGGTTCAGCTGGTAGCATTTAGCATCTGCCTGTGAAAATACTAAACAAAGGCTTTGGCTCAGATATGTGCAGCTGTTGGAAGTCATAAAACAGTACAATATTTCCACATCTGAAGCCTAGTAATTATTTTTCTTTCAATACAACACAGCGAGCTCCCTAGGGTAGATATCCTGTCTCTTGCTGTCATAAAGTAATTTAATTTCAGCTATTTTTCTGAAATTAACTTATGGTATTCCAGTTTCCATTGTTAAAATATAAACATTCAAACAGTTACAATAGTGCAGGTACATTTCTGTTCTAATCCAGAAGTGTACACTGTGGTTACATTTTTAAGCTCAGTACTTTACAAACCCTTTTCAACACACACTTTTATACCAGTAGTTTGATATACACATAACATACAGTTCTAATACATTTGTAACACAAGTATATGAATCATGTTGATGTTCACAAATGACATACAATTATTTACAAACTTCCAGATTGCTGGGCTGGCAGTATCTCCTTTCATGACATTTTTATTTAAAAACAAATTATCCTTTGTTCTTTATGACTTTCTCGTATTACCCCTTTGTTCTACTGCCATAAATGAGTTTTCTTCTATGTGACTATAAACTCTGTTACCATCATTTCTAACTTATAATTTATACTCTGTAAGAAGACAAGTTATTGGTCTATAGTTTTTAGGATAGCTTACAGATTCACTGTCAAGGAGGAGTATAGTTTTTACTGTTAACCAGGTCGGTGTCTATTTGGTGTGTGCATTTAAATAGTTCTTACTCAGGGCTAAATCTTTGATTAAAGATGTTAAAACTTTTATCCAGAAGTTAGGTACTGCATCTGGGCCTATAGTTTTACAGTTAGGAGCTTTTCTTAATTTTGTTTCAGTTCCTCTGGCTATTACTTCATTCCATTTCATATCCTGTACATTTGAACTTCTTACATTCAGCATCTTTGCTGTGTTCCACAGGGTCTTCATGGATATTTCTGCAAAATATGCTTATTTTTTTTTTTTTTTGGGTCGTGTTTCTATTCCTTTTGGCTTGTTTCCCAATGCTCTATAAAACTGTTTTGGTCATCAGTGAATTCCTTATTTTATACTTTTTCTTTATATTTATCAGCATATCTTCTAAGTTTTTCTGTTGATGCTGATATCTTTAGTTTACTATTTGCAATAGATATGATAGATCCTGGTCTGTTCTGATTTTGCACACTGCTTTCATCAGATCTACCTTTATACGTATTTTTGTTGATCTGTTCCCTCTTCTGTACTCTTCTAGCAGTGATACTTCTCGTCTTAACTGCACTATACTTTTTTATATTCGATACTTCCATGATAGCATTTGATTTCTTCCCTTCTTTTCCCTTATTGTCCCATGTTTTTATGGTACGATTTTATCCGTTATTGATTTAGCTGCACATTAATATAGCCTATTTACTTCAGCTATATTACATGGATTTCTCTTAAAAGTGTTGATTACTGTGTTCAGTTGTTTTATCATACATCTGACATTTTCAGTCTTATTGACTTTTTGTAATCTTTCTTTCATCGATCTTAATATGCCTATCCATCTTTATTAAATCAGGTAACTCTTGCCTTAGATCATTTTCTTCTAAAAAGAGGGCACAGTCTTTGTTATTAATTTGATGCAAGCATTCTACTGAAATTTCCTTAACATCTATCTGTCAGATATTCTCTTAGCTGCATCCTGTGTCATCTGTTGCTCTTTCATATGCAAACTCACTTGTATATCACTATTCATCATTGACTGCATCAGACCTGCCAGTGTTTCTTGCTCCTTCCCTTAATGTGCAACTCCAACTGAACTTTTGTACTCATTTGCTATGGAAGGCCCAGAGAATCTTCATGTGGCAAGTGATGAAATGCTTCCCATTCTACCTGTTTCTCCTTAATTTAGGGATTCACTGTTCCATCATGCTGTGACGTTGCCACAGTAGGATTTTCTACACTGAATCTTTCATTTTGAGGGTAATATGTAATTTCACTGTCGATTTCTTTAACTTCCCCATTACTAATCCCATTGTCTACTTTCACCCCTTTGTTTTCTTATTTTTGTATTGTAAAATTTTTCATATCGTGATGTGTTTGCCTGTATTTCTCTGCAAATATCTTTGGTTCCGCTTTTTTCTATTGATTTGTTTTGCTTTCTCCATTACATAATTACTGCACCATTTTGCTACAGCAGTAGTGTTGTTACCTTACAGCAAGAGGTTCTCCTGTTTGATTCACAGCTGGAGTGCCTTCTGTGTGGAGTCTGCATGTCCTCCCTGTGGTCGAGTGGCCTCCGAAAAACATGCGTGAATGGGCATGCCTTCGCTGAAGGTTTGGCATCAGGCTGGCAACTCGGCACCATAAAAATCGACTGCCAATCATTAGCAGACCGGAGTTCCGCTCTGGCGACCCTAACCGGGAAAAGCCGAAAAGACAAACATTAAATTTATTTTTCTTTCCCATATCCATATTTCTTCTTTAGATGTTTTCCACTCTTCATGTTTCTTCTTTCTTTGGGGACTCATTGTTCTATCACACTATGACACTGTGTTACATTTTCTACACGATATCCTTCACTTTGCAGATATTCCATAACTTCAGCTTCTATTTGTTTAACTTCGACTTTACTAATTTTGTGTTTTATGTTCCCCCTTTGTGATCTTATTTTTTTATGTTGTGAAAGTTTCCCTGTCTAGGTGCCTTTGCCTGTCTTTCTCTTCAAATATCTTTGGAGCTGCTTTTTTGTATTGATTAATTTGGCTTTCGCCTTTTCATAAATATTGCAGTATATGAGATCTCTCTTTCTTGCCCATGTCCATGTTTATGTTTTATGCCTTTCAAAAAATCTCTAGGTTTTCTTCTTTATATTTTTGCACTTCCTTGGTTGCTTCTTTTTCCAAATGGTCTAAAGTTTCTTTGTCTGCATACTGTTTTTCATGGATCTGTTTTATTAATGAACACAAATCTGCATCAGTAGCTTTTGATAGTTTTTTCTTGTGTAAGTACTTTTCTTTCCTCTAATTTCTCTCAACCTTTTTGATTATCTTCAATCTGGAAATTCTGTACTTCTTGTTCAGTAGTAGCAATAGATAATTTATTTTTTATCCTCAGTAGTCCACTGTATCAGTTTTTGTGGACTACTACTTCCTTCTACAATGGGGGGGGGGGCATCCCCCCCCGAGCCTGATCTAACCCAATTGTGGGAATGTTTCTGTGTCTTGACAATTCTACACCATCGTGTTTTCCAGTCCTGGAACCAGTGCACATAAGAAGACTGGGCACTTTTTTATTCTAGGACTTGTGTATCAAGTTGTCTCTCTTATTTTTTTAACCTACTTCTGTCCATGATATATGCTATATAAAAACAGTCAGTGTTGTACCCAGCAAAGTATATCTTATTTAAAGAGAAGCTTATTGCTAACCAGTATCCAACCTTTTCCTACATTCCGCCAAAGCTGAATTTGGTTATTATATGTGTTCCTGGATTCCAACATGTTCTTGTTTCACAGATATCTGAGGAAATAAATTTAAGCATTTGCAACTCCCTAGAAGAAATCCTCATAGGAGGTTACCAGGCTAATGGTCCTAGAGCCTTTTTAATCCTAGCCATTCATACCTTAATTTTCTGAATTATCAACGCCCAAGGACTTGAATGACTTTGGTATGTGCTTGTGCCTTAGAACACCTACAAGCTGCTTCTGTCTATAAAGGATACAAGTAACAAGTATGGGTGAATTTATGATTTCCCGTCCATTGGTCCAAATGTCATTTGAATAGGCTTAGAGAAGAGCTCTGTTTTACACAAATGGGGAGTCTTTTCCACAGAATGGGTAATTGAACATGCACCTGTTCTTCCAACATGTTTTGTTTTTCACAGATGAGGTTTAGATCCTTAGATTGGGTAATTCTTGTGCTGTTTGTTTTGTGACTGTGTAGCAGATCCATCAGGGCTGGATTGCAGAATGCTTTGTAGGTTAGGCAAAGATCACCCCTCTGTAGTCTGTAGGAGACTGAATACAGGGTCAAGGCTTTGAGGTGTTCCACACAGAAAATGTTATTTACACCCTGTATTTCTTTAATGAGGAAGTACTGAGGCTGCTATACTTTTGCATATGCTTGGTCAGGTACATGCCGAACACTGCATTATACTCAATTATTGGTCTAATGAAGGGTGAGCATAATGGGACTATGACCTCCTTAGACCTGGATGCAATGCCATAACTTATAACATGCACCACATAAAAAAGATTTTCCAGTGTGAACATATGCTGATCAAAGTTCAGGTTACTGTCAACCTGAGTTATAAAGTCCCTTACCACTGGGTGTACTCCTAGGAGAGTGTTATCAGTATTGTAATTTGCAGGGGTTTTCATCTTCCCAAAGGGTATAAATATGCATTTTTTGCATTGACTTTTAAGGTATGGTTCTGGCAGCAGTTACTTTGCTCTCAGACCCTCCTCAAGGATATCTCCATCTTTGGAGGAATCAATCATTGCCCAGCTTGCAGTCATCAGCAAATTTGGT
Source organism: Protopterus annectens (assembly GCF_019279795.1). Taxonomy (NCBI): domain Eukaryota; kingdom Metazoa; phylum Chordata; order Ceratodontiformes; family Protopteridae; genus Protopterus; species Protopterus annectens. The sequence goes on from NC_056729.1 coordinate 1,120,922,100, forward strand.
CATCCAAAGACACTCTATATTTGCTGTGACTTCAGTGAAGTATATTCCAAACAAGCGCGGTCTCAGTATTGATCCCTGTACCACTAGTAACATGCCTATTGGTGGAGGTGGATTCCGCCATCCTAACTTCATGTGTCCTATTCATGAGCCATTTGACTATCCATCAGCTTGCATATTGATTTATGCTTAAATTTGTAAGCTTGTCTAGGAAGGGCAGCACAGTGGCACAGCAGATAGTGTTGTTGTCTTACAGCAAGAGGGTCCCTGATTCGATTCTCAGCTAGGGTGCCTTCTGTGTGGAGTCTGCATGTCCTCCCTGTGTTTGTGTGGATTTCTTCTGGGTGCTGCAGTTCCCTCCCACATTCCAAAGACACTCTAAATTGGCCATAGGTGTGAATGAACTATTATGGCAGGGTTAGTCCTCTGGCAGTGTAACTTTTGCCTCTAAATGATTTGCACTGTTGAAGTGACACCCTGACCCCATGTGCACAAATGGAAAAAGGGGGTTGTGGATGGATGGATGGACCCAAGTGAGGAATTGTGTCAAATGCCTTTGCCAGGTTGAGGTAGGCAGTGTGCACTGTTTTACCCATCATCCATGGCTCAAGTGGACTTCTCAAAGTAATCACTGTGTTTGTAGCTGTGACCTACCCTTGATGAAACCAAACTGGGATGGGTAAAGTGTTTGAAGATTTCCTTTGTCTATATTTATTCGATCCATGATGTAGATCCCTGGGTCTGTTGATGGTCCACCTTTATGTAGAGGGATGACTGTTGCAGTCCTCCATTCCCTAGGGACGAAGCCTGTCTGGAGGCTGTGGTTAAAGACAGATTCTAGTGGGCCTGACAGGTCATGCTTCAAACTATTTAGAAGGCATCCCTGGATGTTATAAGGGCCCATTGCTGTAGTTTGTTTAACTCTGGAGAGCACAGTGAGGACCCGTTCTTTAGTAACAGTTAGGGTATAAATCGGAGAGGATATTTCCTGTGGAGTAACCAGTCATCTTCGAGTCATATGGACTCTGTCTTCTGCTTGTACCTTATTGTTCTTGTGTAACACTTTTGAGTAAAGTTACTGTTTTCTATTTTTCTATCTTGAACTTTTATGATAACTACTTTAGCCAATGAAATGTTTCTGTCAAGGCTTTTCTCTCTATACTATGACGTTAAGAGGTATTCCTTCAATTATAACTGAAATGTCATAAAATCACAAGAAATTAAAGCCTTTTATTGTATGTATATTCCTATGCACTAGGCAGTCATTTTTTTCTTAAGTAGAACTAGCCAGTACAACTTTATACATGCATACATAAATAAGTAAATAGACACACATATTCCATGCGAAATTGTAGTTTCATTTTTTTTTTTTTACAAAATAATAAAGTAAGCAAGCAGGCACATAGGTTCCATATGAAGTCATAGTTATATTTATCTGATTGTTTCATAGCTAATGATATATCTAGGCGTAGATAGCTATTTGTCATATAATGTAACAGTTTTAATCTTTTAATTTCTCCTGATCTTTTGGGTTTTTAATACCATGACGGGAATGGACCCAATTCCTAAGTCAAAGTATGATTAAAGTTTATGAAATTAGTATTGTTTCAGTCTTTGATGCCAGCCAGAAGTGCTCTTCGCAGCACCTGCAATGTGCCCAGCAATGACTCCTTCAGCGATTCATATGGAGTTACATGTATTTGTAACATATCTAAATACGATTGTAGATCCTCTTTTATAAGACTCGTTGCTCCTACTACTATTGGAATTATCTGGGCATCTTTCTTCCACATTGCTCTCATTTCTGCCTGCAAATCTTGATATTTTATGACTTTGTGTCTCTGTACACAAGACACTGTAGTCACTGGGTGAGGCAATTTCAGTGATCAGTGCTACTTTTGTCTTCTTTTCATTGACTACTATATCTGGTTTTCTAGCATCTATCTTTTGAACTGTTGGTAATGGATGATCCCATGTAATGTAGACTTCATCATGTTCTATGATGCTTTTTGGTTCATGTTTCCAGTGTTTTTCAGCCTCTTCATTACCATAATGTCTGTACAATCCCCAGTGCAACAGTCTTGCCACATTATTATGCCTTTCAGCATACAGTCCTTCTTCCATTAGTATGTCACAAGTAGCAACAAGGTGTGCAACTGTTTCCAATCCTGAAAATCTGCATTTGTTTGTTTCACCCACTTTGTAAACCAAAGTGTACATAGCCCACTATCTTAGGCCGCCAATATTAACCTTATATTCTTTCTTTTGTTTTTTTGGCACATTCAGTTACTGCCTGATTTTTATCTACTTGTGATTTACTTTCCATTCCTGCTTAATGCTGATATGCTTCTGCTAGACTAAGCAGGAAAGTCATCTTAAATTTATTCTCCCCATGTTTGAGCCTTGTGAGGTCAGCAGATATGTGTGCAGTCCCACAATTGCAGATCTATACATGTAATCAATTTCAAGCAAGGCCCATACCTTCTTCGGAATGGGGAATATATATAATCTTGTTATGCACTAATTTTTATAAATCATTTGGTGAGCATGAAGCATCTTTCATGTTTTCCTGTCTAATCTATCCAAAACGTTTTAGGGCCAGTCAGTCACTCGAAAACTGTAAGTTAGTACAGGAAGAGCAAATTGATTTATAGGTTGGATTTTGTTCCTAGATGTCATCTCTGTTTTCAGGATCAATTTAAATCGTCTAAAGTATTTCTTAGTAAGTGTTATTTGCATTTTTTCATGTTTTATTGTTAATCCTTCATCATTTCCCAAGTATTTATACCCTCCCTCTTGCTCAAGTTCTTTTATATCACATTCTTGTCCCAAACTGATGTTTTCTTGGTGCTGTAGTTTTCCTGCTTTAAAAGTTGATTTTGTACATTTATCAAGACCAAATGACATTCTTGTAACATCTGAAAAAGTTTTGGCAATTTGCAGTTGTGCTTTCAGTTGCTCATCTGATGACCTATACAGTTTTAAATCATTGACAAAGAGAAGATAAATCTTTACACTATGTTGTTTTCTAGGAGCCAAATTATAGCCATAGCCTAAGCTGTTAAGTAGACAGTTTAATGGGTTAAGAGCAAGACAGAACAGCATCAGTGACTCAGTGTCACCCTGAATATGCCCCTTTGAATTTTTATCCCTGGAATGATAATTTGTCCTTTATTATGGCTTAATTGTAAGGTGGTCTACCACTGTTTCATGGTCACTATAATGAAGTCGATCAGTGTAGGGTGTATCCTAAACATTTTTAAGCACTCTTTTACCCATGAATGTGGGATACTATCAACTGCTTTTTTTAGTCAATCCATGCCATACTTAGATTCTTCCCCTTTTTACAGTTCTTCACTATGACTTTATTTAACAATAAATGATCCTTTGTTCCATGTGACTTTCTTTTATTCCCCTTTTGTTCTATTGCAGTAATTGAGTTTTCTTCTAAATGACTATAAACTCTATTGGTATCAATTCCAGTGTATAGTTTATATGTCGTCGGAAGGGAAGTTATTGGTCTGTAATTTTTAGGGTATCTTGCTGGTTCACTTTTAAGTAGGAGCATTGTTTTTTCTGTTGTTAGCCAGGTTGTGTCTGTTTGGGGTTCTCATATAAACAGTTCTTACTCATGGCTAAATCTTCATGCAGAGATGTTTTACAAATGTGATATTTTGTTGCAAAGAGAACATTTGCTGATGAATCACAACAATGCAAGATGTCTATAATACACACTTAGTTTAAAGATTACCACTGCACATAAAAAAAAAAAATAAATAAAAATGGAGACATTCTTCTATACTTAACACAGACACTCGATTAAACAGCTTACTTATATTTATGCATTTTACATAGGTACATACATAGAAACATTTCAGGCATTAGCAATGATGCCCTTCTAGCCTGCAAAGTTATAGTTATAGTTTGACCTCATTTCCATTTGTTATATTTTTTTAGCTGTCATCTTGCTTGAATTCCACTTCTGCATCTTGTGAAACTGTGTGAACATTCTTTCAGAAAGTGGTATAATTCTTTATTCTATTTACAATGTTCTGTTTGTGTTTGTACCATGGAGTTCAGGTTGTGACTCAAAATAGTCTGTCAGCCGCCCACTTACATGGTTATCAAACTGAAATTAATAAGTGAACAAACAAACAGCTGAGGAAAGAAATAATTAAAATAAATTAAATGATTTCATAGCGAGGTTATTTTAATTCATGGTACCTTGGAGAGTATAGCACACATCCATTTGCTGTTTTCATTATTTATTAAAATACACAATTAAATGCTTGTTTACAGGTATGTTATTTGTGTACATTGTTGGTACTCTTACACGACACAAAACACAGCAGGGGGTATTCAGAAAGGAAGAACAGCACACTGTGTAAAGCTAAACTTTGCAATAAGGATTGTCATGTGTAATTCAGAGATATATGTAGCACAATCATGGTCGTACGAAAATTGGTGCGGTCATTAGTATGTACTAATAACTATATAGTGACATTCAAATGAGATGGATTATGAAAATACATTCATCAATACACAGATGCTATTCTATATGCAGCATGGTAATTATATATTAGGTTGATAAGTTCATACGTATATACTAGGCATGCAGTTCAAAAGACCATTGAGAAGCATAGCCAGCTAAGCCCAAGCACTGTTGAGTGAGTTAAGCTCCATGATCAAGAAGCACCGTACTGTATACCCCATAGAGGATTTATGATTTCCCACCTATTCATTCAGAATATTTTTGAATATAGCTCACGTGTAGCATTGCATGACATGTAAGCAAAGTTTATTTAGTAAGTATAGGATTCCTTGGGATAGAAATCTGTTGTGCAAGCCATGTTCTATTTCTTTGTCTATAAAAGGTTAAAGTGCTGGTGAGTGTTTTACATAGCTGTATGAGGTCAAGCACAGTGGAATGAGCCATGCACCCTACTGATGGAAAGCACTCTGTCTGCTGAAGAATGGAATACAGAGCAATAACCACAGATATCAAAAATGCCATTTGAACGCTTGATACAAGTATCATCATGAATAGTACGCAACAGTAAGGATTGTAGAAGGGTGTACAGCTCAGCAAACTTTGTGGTCTCTGTGTAAATATCATAATTTTAGCTTTAACACAAATTTTACATTTTATATACCTTTTGTACCACACTACATCACAGGTTAAGACAGCATGTTCCAGAAGATGCTATATAATTCAGGGGTTTCCATTTACATGGAAGAGCACAAGCAAGGTACCAGGCAATCAAACATGCAGGAAGCTCCAGTTAACAAGTTATTTCTGGAAGGTGCAATGTGCATCTTACAGGTAACACACAGGTTCTGCAAATACAAGATGACAATGTTAGGCATGTTAGAACACTTTATTTTTCAGCTATCTTTCATAAGCATTGGACTTCAGTCTTCCCAATTTTTGTGATGTCATCCCATGATGCCCTTGCCCACGGTACATGAGAAGTTGCCACTATGCTAAATGAGTGTGGAATCTAACTGAGCATGGGGTATATTTTTGGGGTCCAAACTTCATCACTACACTGTTTTCTTTAATACAGCCCTCACCTGAAGCTAGGTAAGTAGGGTAACCTTTTCATGGCAGAAAACTGCTTCTTAAGTACCAGACTATGTTGAAACTCTTTGAGTGGACTTCTGTGTTGGAGGCACAGTATTTAGTAATGTTGTAGGCACTGTATTACATTCCATTCTGTGGCCCTTGAGGCTTGAGACAGCCATTGGTTCTTCACCTCTTGATCAGTCATAGGTTGCTCCTATTTATCATCAGAATATTCTTATTCTGACTAACTAAATGCTCCACATAGGGATGATAAACAACAGACTATGAAAAACAATCTCTTATATTACTGATGACATAGCATTTGGAGTTTATCCCATAAGGCTCACACTGCCATCCCATGGCTTTGTGGAGTCATCTGATAGCTTGCCCGGTGTAATCCTGGCTTCAACTTGTTTTAATCATCCTCTAACATTAGCAGGATGTGTGCCCCCCCATTGTTTTACTGCTATAAGCCATACAACTGGACAGCCTTCCACCTTTCCATTGTCTCTAAACTGCAGTAGTAACCTTTTGTAAGCCATCTAATTACCTGTACTGAGGGTGTTTATTAGCTGTTATTCTCTTATGTCCAGAATACTGTGAATGAATTTGTACCAGCACTGGTGCTAGTGCTGTTTCCAGTGTCACTGTCTTGAATTGAGCCCACTGTGAAACCAACATAGAGTAAAATGACCCTTTTTGCTGATTGCTCCCTGCCTGAACTATACATTTGTTGTCTGATCCGAATTGGGAGTACCTTGTTTGCCTTCTGTTTGTATATATAGGCAGAACTCCATGTCTGTACATGGCAAATTGATATCTACATGTAATTACTTTTGGCCACTTGCTGCTGAGCTTGCTTCCTCCTAAGTGCCTTCCCTACTAGATTCTTAGGGATATAGCAACAGTTATCCTGAAAAAAAATTCCAGTGCAGTCTGAGTGTGCCAACACACAAGTAGGGCTATCATCTCTAAAGGTTTAGATGACCGAAGGCAAGAATACTCTGTTACTTGAGTCACATTTTAATAGTCTTGCCAACTGGCATATAACAATTGGAAAGGATTGTTTCTTGTAAAACTAGCAATAAAGGGTCAGTGACATGGATACTGTACCTTAGTCAAAATAACTCCTGCATGCCATTATATGAGTGTGCACATGTATATATGTATGCATCCACCAACACACATAGGTTTGTGTACAACTATATACATAAACACAGACACACATAAATACAGAGATGGATTAATATAGACTCACATATATATGTTTTATATACATATATATATATATATATATATATATATATATATATATATATATATATATATATGTGTGTGTGTGTGTGTGTGTAGACATACAAATATTTGTGGATCAGTAAAAATATAAGGATATACTTTAAACAACCAAAGCAATATATATGATAAACAATAATGATACATGCATTTATTTATTTAAATTATTATGTATTTCCATCTTGATAAGGGGGATAAGTGGTTTAGTCAACATAGCCATCTCAGTCACAACGAATTCCAATACTAATAGTGAAGTACACCACTAAAATAATGTGCACTGCATGCATAGTTTTAATACAATACACACATTACCACATATCCAGCATATACTAATTTGACAGACATTCAAGAATGCCTTGAATTGCAAGTCTGTCAGTAAGACATAGCAAGCCTGTGGTTTTACAACCAGATGAATATAAACAGATTATATTGGATGCCTACTTATACACATACATAGGCACAAATGGGGAAATAGAGACTGCATTTGCCTCAAATGTTAGATGGTAATCAGTGTAACTCTACTGCAGTCAAATATTTGTGAAAGCTCCAAACATTTTACCACAATGCAGGGAAGAAAAATTAAAATAAATTTAGTTGGATGGAATCATTATTATACAAACAGTTACTGTGTGATTCCTGAAGGGCATCAGCTAATGGGAAAATACTTTTAGTACAGTAACAGATTCAGTTTCAAACTTGTCTGACATTTTATTGAAACATTATAAGATTTTATTCTTCTAAAATATTAGGACATTTGCAGCTCAATGGGTTTCTTTCCAAGATGCAACTGTCCAAAGCAATGCTGTCCTGTGAAATGAGGGAAACTGATCATAAATGTATGTCTGCATGACTACATGCTTTAATAAGCAGCACTATCATAAACCATATGAATAATAATTACTACTGAAGGGGAAAATCATTTGGCAACAAGCATGAAACAAAAACAAACAAAAAAGAAAATACAGTTGCCTAGGCTAGGATAATCATTCCTCAAAGTTTTACAAAAAACAAGCACTTACTAAAGAATATGTAATTTCACTGCTGCAAAGGCTGCATATTTGAGTGTGACTAGATAGCATCTCAGACAGAGGCTAAACTATTCAATGAATATAATAGCCTATGGGCGGGGGAAGGAAAATACAAAAGAACAGACTAAACTCTTAGCACTTCCTATAATGACCACCCCCACTGAAGTTTATCAAATCTGACCTGTAGTATGCTAACAAGCTTCTCTGAAAACCCTGCCTCTGTGTGAACATGTGACTTACACAACACTAAAATGTGAACAAAGTCCTCTAGCAAAAAAATGATTTTTGAAATGAGACAATGCCCCTTTAATAATTGACTGTGTAGCTGGTGTCATTCTAGGGTGAGCCAGTCTGTGTCAGCTTGTGAAGAATATGGTTGATAAGACATCCTGCTTTGTCAGGGATGGCCTCCACTTCTCTTACCAAAGCTTTCACATTCAAGCTAAAGTCTTTGTTGCCCTATAGTGCCTTTTATTAGGCAGAGTCCATCTGATGGACATATTAACCTAGTAAATTCTCTAATTTTGAACACATTAATGAGACTCAACTCAGTGGCAGAAGTTTTATCCAGAAATGCCCAAACTTGAGGCTGCCCTGCAACTGTTACACATTCACATATGTGTAGTTACAGATACATGGCTGTACAGCAATGAAAGCACTCCCTCTATTCCTGCATATGGTACCATTTATGTCTTCAGAACTTCTGGCAATTGTTGGGGAGTATCAGAATTGTTATCACTACTGATAACATTACACAACAGACTCCTCATGATAGCACATTTGAACTCCTAGATGTCCATAATCACCTTAAACAAGACCAATTACCATGTTATAGTTAGTTAAAGAACATCATCTAGGTCACCTTCTAAGTATAATAGCTATCTTAACACATATTAGCTGAAATCTCCATTAAACCCACATCTTTCTACTGAGGGACTTCAACTATCCATTAATAAACTGACAGATCTACAATGCCAATGTTCAACATGCAGAATTCTTCCTTGACATTAAAAATGTTAACTCTACTTAACAAATGGTTAAACATCCTTTTTGGGTTACCAGTATCCTCGATCTAGTCCTCACAAATATGGTTACTTCTTGCACATCTCCATATGTATCATCCTGTCTTTTTAAATCAGACCATAAATGAGTGTGACCTTTTCCTTTAAAACTGGTGATACTTGTCCTGTGAATAACTCCGTGTTTAGGGACTGCTCAGAAGCAAACCTTCAGTTACTTTGTGACTTAAATAAATTCAGCTGTAGTTCTCCTTCTCTGATGAATCCCATTGCTAAAGCTGTTTCCTATGCTTCTGACTTCTACTTCCAGTTAAATGGTTGTCCTGGTAAGGCAGCCCCTATCTGTACCAAATGCAATTAGAAATTGTATAACAAGAGAAAGAAATTACTCAATGCTTATATGAAATCACACTTAAGCAAACTAGAAAACAACTTAAAGGAACCAATAGGAAGCCCAAATCAGATTATGAACTGAGCATAGCCACTAACACCAAAATAACTATAAATCTATTTTAACTATATTGGAAGTTAACTAACACCCAATGAAGATTTCTACGATGGTTCACCATGACCAACAGCATCATTTCAGCTCTCCCAGTGTGAAAAAAACTGAGAAAGAGGGGCTAATGATTCTGCTATCTTTAGCAAAATTCAATTACTGCCTGGATGCCAGAAAAGAAGAAACTTGAAGAGCCTGAAAGAAAATCAGCTAGAAAAGATGAAGAGAAAACACTGACTATGATGAATCCTACTGCTGTTTAGCAAAAAGCTGTTCAAGCTCCAGATTTGTTACAAGAGATGGTTTCCAGTAACTTAGAGGAAAAACTAAATCAAATGTACTCAGAGCTGATTAAATAAATGAAACATTGAAGGAGTATATCAACTCAAATAAAGAAAAGGCTGGAAAAATGGAAGAAGCTTTAAGGAGCTATTCAGATGAGATAATAAAACTGCAAAAAATAGAGACTGAAATGAAGAAAAGGCTTGCTGAGTATGAGACTGTTCAAGCACAGCTTTTTCAAAAAAATAGTAGAGTTAGAGGACAGAGCATGCACAGAAAACCTGTGATATTCTGTTTTACCAGAGAAACTGGAAGTAACAGTCTGTATTAATTTTATGAAAGCACAAATAAGCAAATGGACTGGTATTCCACAGGAGAATTTTGTTAAATGAAAGGGCAGATTGACTGTATGCTCCAAACCTGGCCACGAGTAAGCAGCCAAGACCTGTATTAGTAAAGAAGCAATTATGACAACAGAAAGAGTTAATCCTGACAAAACTGTAGCACAAGGGCAACATATTAAAAACTGGAAACAGTAGGGTGTTTGCAGAAAATTATTATGCACCATACACCAGGAAGAAGAGAAGCAATTTTATCCTAGCAATAAGGGACTGTGGGGCAACAGGTGTGAGATTCAAGTTGCTTCAGGCTGTCTTCAGAATATTTTTTCCTGGAGGATCAAATACATTATTTGATGCAGAACAGGCTAAGAATTAAATAAAAAAAAGTTTGTTCAACAAAATGTGAGCCACCAAACAGAATGGGACTCTGCTTCGTATTCTTCTGACTATAAAGCTCATCATGAGACTTTGCCAGTGAAACATTTTCCAGTGTTCCAAAGTAAAATGCCCGAGAGACAGAAAAAAAGCATGGGAATTGACTAGAAGAATAATGAGTACCTTAGACTTAGGATCATATGAGGTAACTAGGCTAATGGCCCCTGAGGTCCTTACAAGTCTAGGCAAGAGTTTATCCTCAAAAAAAGAAACCTCAGCCTGTGCCTGTCTCCCCTGTCAATGAGGGACACAGGTGGAACCCCTGGGACAAATTTGTGGTTTCCCATTCACTCATCAAGGTTTTGCTTAGAGGGTCAACAACATAATCTGTTTGATGTGTACGGGAAGTCAGGTGTTGGGAGATGGAGATGAAAAGGAAAAAGACTAGCAACAAAAAAATAGTGACTAAATGAGAGCTTATGAAGCATCAATCACATTTGACAAATATGGTTTTATAAGAAAAAGTGGCTGGGAATGATTGGACTTTTGTAGACTTAATTAAACCTGTGGGTGGACTGAAAAGCATATACCTACTTCATATCATTAATGCTTAGAAGGACACTAAAAAGAAAAAAGTAACTGTAAGTAAAACAAGTTTTGTTCTTAACAGTATTTGTATAAAACACTACACAATATAAGTTGCATGTTATATAGTAAAGAAAATTTATATAGTATGTCATCAGCAGTATCCAAAATGAGTGGGTGAGGGAGAGTATTTTAGTGATGGTTGCATATGATAGAGATAATAAACTAAACAAGCACTTTTTTAGTTTAAGAAATGTAGACAGTCCAATGTAAAAAAAGAAGAAAGGCTGGGCAAAAGCATGTTTAAGTTAATATGCTGTAATCTTGGACTGTTGGGGTGGAGATGTGGTGAAAAAGTGCACTGATTATAACATATGTATAGTTGAGATGTTTCCTCTTAGTTTAGCATAGATGAGTGTCTGAATTAATGCCCTTGGCATAATCTAAGAACAAGTCTTTTGTGTAAGCATGTGGGTTTGAAAAAACTAAGAAAACATGGTGAGTGCATTTTTTTCTTTAGCAAATAAATACTCAGTGTGAGTTGAGAAGTCTGCAGCTGAGGCAGTTGCGCATTATAAGTTCATAGGGAGGTACTAGGCTATTGGCCCTAGGGCCTATATAAGCCTAGCCAAAAAGGTACCCTGGCTTTTGCCACCCAAGAAAATTATTTTCCTGTGCCCCTGTCGAGCAGAGCCACAGAAGTGATCCCCAGGGTGAATTTCCTATCTCCCATACAATCATCACGATTTTTCTTGAAGAGTGCTAATGAGGAGCTGTGCTTGATATAGATAGGTAGTTTATTCCAGAGTATGAGAAGTCTCTGGGACAGGAATCTATCCCTCCAGCATGTTCTGTTTATTGTTGTGACAAAGTTTAGGTCCCTAGAGCATGTAGCTCAGAGGGATTGGGATTTTATTTAAGTGGAGCATGTCCAACAACTCTGGGTTTGACATAGCTTTGTATGTTAGGCAGAGATCACCTCTGAGTTGGCGATATGCGACGGAGTAAAGCTGGAGTTTTTTGAGACGGTCTGTGTAGGGCATCTGTTTGAGGCCAGTAATCCTCTTTGTGAGGTATTTCTTCGGTCTTTCCAGTTGTTGTAGATGTCTTGTGAGGTACATACCAAAAGGGGCACTGTATTCTATAATGGGTCTAATGAGTGACAAGTAGAGGGGAACAAAGACCTCTTTTTTCCTGGATGAGAAACCTTTTTTGATGAGGTGTGTCACATAGAAGGATTTCCTGACTACTGTGGTGATGTGATTATCAAAGGACAGACTACTGTCCACTCGTGTCCCAAGGTCTCTTATCACACTTTTGGTGTTAAGTAGACAACCGCCTATGTGGTAGTTCATGGGTACAGAGTTTTTACCAAAAGGGATGACAATGCACTTTTTGGAATTGAGCTTGAGGCCATGGCTTTGACACCAGGCATCTGCCTCAGCGAGGCCCTTTTGTAGGATGTCTACATCGTTAGGAGTTTCAATTATGGCTCCTAGTTTGCAGTCATCTGCAAACTTTGTTAGCCAAAGACCTTCTGTGTTAGCCTGTACTTCAGAAAAGTAGATACCAAACAGAAGAGGACCCAGGACTGAACCTTCTGGTACTCCACTTGTCAGTGGTCTGAAGTCGGATTTGGAGTCTGCTACTTTCACAGTGTAGATTCTGTCAGTGAGCCAGTTGACAACCTATCTTGTGACAGGGATTTATACCTAGTTTAGTGAGTTTATCTATAATTCCAGAGTGGAGGATGGTATCGAAATCCTTGGCAAGATCTAGATAGGCTGTGTGAACCACCTTACCCTCATCTACAGCTTTGGTGACCACTTCAAAGAAGTCTATCAGGTTTAGGAGACATAGGAGACATGATCTGCCTTTTACAAACCCGAACTGGGTGTCGTCCAGAATTTGGAGATTACCACTGTCATTGTTTATAAGTTCCATGATGATACATTCCATAGCCTTACAGACCATGCTCGTCAGGCTAATGGGGCAGTAGTTCCCGGGGTCCGTGTTAGCTCCCCCTTTGTGGAGTGGGATGACCATCTCTGTGTGCCATTCAGTGGGCACAAAGCCTGAGGTAAGGCAATAAAGTTAGAAAAGTTTTTCACCATAACATTTTTGTAATCAGCCTCTGATTACATTCAGTCTGCAGAGGGGAAGGAGAGTGTATTAGATTAGCTACTCTGCCATCCACAGTTCCTTGCTTTTACTGTTCTGATTTGCGTCTTGTTTCTACACTTTCTTGCACTAGTTCTGATGAAGTCAGCCTGTGGTTGCTGATGAAAGCGCTTAACTGTTGTGGTTTCCCGAATAAAAGTTTTGAGTACAGGACTGTCAGCGGTTTTTTGGATTTCTGTCAAGTGCTTGACTATAGAGTCACCTATGATAGAGTGCTGGGTATGTTGTTATGCCTTATCGGCTATGGTTGAGTGGCACACTGAGTTTGTGGGCTATGTGTCGTTTGGGTTGTGTTGGAGGGGTGGAGGTTGCTTGTGTTTCTGCTTTGGAGGTCCCTGTCGCTTGGGCAGAGTTTTATTGAGAGCCTCCGCAAATGTAGGTGTGTTGATAGGTTCATAGGTAGGTACTAGGCTACTGACCCTAGGGCCTATACAAGCCTAGCCAAAAATGTACCCTGGCTTTTCCACCCAAGAAAATTATTTTCCTGTACCCCTGTCAAGCAGAACCATAGAAGTGATCCCCGGGGTGAATTTCCTATTACCCATCCAATCATCAAGATTTTTCTTGAAGAGTGCTAATGAGGAGCTCTGTTTGACATAGATAGGTAGTCTGTTCCAGAGTATGGGAAGTCTCTGGGACACGAATCTATCCCTCCAGCATGTTCTGTTTATTGTGGTGACAAGGTTTAAGTCCCTAGAGCATGTAGCTCGGAGGGATTGGGATTTCTTTAAGTGGAGCATGTCCAACAGCTCTGGGTTTGACATAGCTTTGTATGTTAGGCAGAGATCAACTCTGAGTAGGCGATATGCGACGGAGTAAAGCTGGAGTCTTTTGAGACAGTCTGCGTAAGACTTCTATTTGAGGCCAGTAATCCTCTTTGTGAGGTATTTTTGCGGCCTTTTCAGTTGTTGTAGATGTCATGTGAGGTACATACCAAAAGGGGTGTTATACTCTATAATGGGTCTAATGAGTGATGAGTAGAGGGGAACAATGACCTCTTTTTCTGGATGAGAAACCTTTTGTGATGAGGTGTGCTATGTAGAAGGATTTCCTGACCACTTTGGCGATGTGATTATCAGAGGAGAGACTACTGTCCACCTGTGTCCCAAGGTCTCATCACACTTTCAGTGATAAGTAGACTACCGCCTATGTGGTAGTTCATGGGTACAGAATTTTTACCAAAGGGGATGACAATGCACTTTTTGGCATTGAGCTTGAGACCATGTCTTTGACACCAGGCATCTGTCTCAGTGAGGCCCTTTTGTAGGATGTCCACATCGTTTCAATTATGGCTCCTAGTTTGCAGTCATCTGCGAATTTAGTTAGCCAAAGACCTTCTGTTTTAGCCTGTACTTCAGAGAAGTAGATACCAAACAGTAGAGGACCTAGGACTGAACCCTGTGGTACTCCACTTGTCACTGGTCTGAAGTCTGATTTGGAGTCTGCTACTTTCACAATGTGGGTTCTTTCAGTAAGCCAGTTGGCAACCCATCTTGTGACATAGGGATTTATACCTAGTTTAGTGAGTTTGTCTATAATTCCAAAGTGGGGGATGGTGTTGAATGCCTTGGCGAGATCTAGATAGGCTATGTGAACTACCTTACCCTCATCCATGGCCTTGGTGACTACTTCAAAGAAGTCTATCAGGTATAGGAGACATGATCTGCCTTTTACAAACCCAAACTGTGTGGGGTCCAGGGTTTGGAGATCTCCAATGTCTTTGTTTGAGTTCCATGATGATACGTTCTATGGCCTTGCAGACGAGGCTCATCAGGCTAATGGGGCGGTAGTTCCCGAGGTCTGTTGTGGACCCCCTTTGTGGAGTGGGATGACTGTCGCGGTGCAACATTCAATGGGCACAAAGCCTGAGGTGAGGCTATGATTGAACATGGTACTTAGGTGGGGTGCCATTTCATTCTGTAGTTCATGTAGAAGGAAGCCTGGGATGTTGTCAGGTCCCATGGATGCTGTGTTCTTGGCTTTGGAGAGTGAAGTTTTTACCTGTGCAGCCGTGATTACAGGAACTTTGCATTCTTCCGGTATAAAGATGGGCCCTTCAGGGGGTGAGAGGGGGGTAAAGTTAGCAATATCAGTTGGTTCTGTATATTTAGTGTCATTGTGCTGTAACTCAGAGCAGATCTGAGTGTTGCCATTGAGATTTTTAACATAGCTATAGAATGCTTTGTGGTTGTCTTTAGAATCAGTGGCAATTTTGTTTTCATAACTAGCTTTGGAGGATTTTATGAGGGATCTCAGCTTCTTACTGAGGCTGACCAGGGAGATCCTCCAGTCGTGGGATTTTACTCTTTTTTGCAACAGTTTCTTTCTTCTGTTGTAGAGTTTGTTTATGGCAGAAGACCACCTGATTGGCTTCCTTTTTTGGAGGATAGCATCTTGGTTCTGTTAGGGATAGCACGATCCATGCACTCGTGTAAGTGCTTATAAAGTGCATTTGTGTAGGATTCAGCAGTCGTACCTCTATTGTCCATCTGCATGGATGTCATAAAGTTTGCCACTTCTGTCTTAAGAAGCGTGAAGTTGGCTTTGGAGAAAATTTTCACGGTTGTTTTCCTAATGGGTGGGAGCGGGATGTGGATGTCTAGGGTGATTAGCTTGTGGTCGGATCTGACCAACGAGGAGCTGACCTCCGATGTGGAACACCGGTCACCCATGTTGGTGATGACCAGGTCTAGGATATTGCTGCCTCTGGTGGGGGTGTGGATAAGTTGATCCAAAGAGTTGGAATTGATAATTTCCAGAAAACATTGAGCAAAAGAGTTGGTACATGAGTAGTTTTCCCAGTTAATGGTAGGGTAGTTGAAATCACCCATTATTAGAGTGTTGGGTTGTACCTTAATATTTTCCAGTGTATCAAGAAAAGAGGAGTGGGAATCCTGGGGCATGGTGGGGGGTCTGTAGCAAGCTACAATCTGGATTGCAGTTTTGCCCAGAGTTAGTTGAACTTGGATAATCTCGGATGCATTATGCTGAGCAACTAGCTTGGTGGTGTGGATATCCTTAATGAATATGGACACGCCTCCACCTTTAGTGTTTCGGTCCGAGTTTGGTGGCCGAAAAGTGTGGTATGAATTATAGCCTGGTAATGCAGGGGTGCTCTCTGGAGCTTTGAACCAGGTCTCTGTCACTGCACAGATGTCAATGTTCTCCATTTTAAGGAGTGCCTCGAGTGAGTGCATTTTGAGGTTTAGACTTCTAGCATTGAGTAGCATTACCCTCAGATTTTGCTTGCTTGTACCTGTTATGGTGGTGAATTTGTCATTTGAACCTTGCCTAAAAAGGCACTATAGGGGTGGCAAGAGCCTTTGCCAGTATCCGGAATCCCAAGGGCGACAGGTGCAGGCCATCTCTGGCAAAGCAGCGTGGTCTGTCGATCATGTCATCCCAGGCAGACAGATACTGGATTCCCTTAAAATGACACCAGAAGCTTAGCCAATTGTTAAAGTCAATCATTTTGTCCTTGTACTGTGGTGTCATTCTGGGTGATGGCAGGATGCTACTCAGGGCTAGGGTCATACCGGCCTGGGCTACAAGATCAGAGAGCTCCTCCATGTCTCTTTTCATGTAGTCCAGGGAGGTACGTCTCAGGTCATTCACACCAACATGGACAATGACAGAGTCATATTTGTACTTGTTGTGGAGTGACCTGAGTGCGTGCATTATGTGGCAGATCCTGGCACCTGACAAGCAGCTGACAGTAACTTTTTCCTTGTATAGCCTGGTGAGTGGAACATCAGTGTGCCTGACTATAGAGTCATCTATGACTAGAGTGTTGGGTACGTTATGCCTTATGGGCTGTAGTTGAGTGGCACACTGAGTTTGTGGACTGTGTGTCATTTGGGTTGTGTTGGGTGTGGAGGTTGCTTGCATTTCTGCTTTGGAGGTCTCTGTTGTTTGGGCAGATTAGTACAGAGAGCCTCCACGAATGTAGGTGTGTGTTTTGTGGTTCTGTGTGTGTGTTTTGGTGGTGTAGGTTTTGAGGGACTATGTGATGAGTGTGGCGCGGTGCAAGTGTTTACCTTCTCCTCTTGACTGTCTAGGCCTGTCTTTGGTAAAGAGAGCTTTGCTTCCAGTTTGGCTATATAAGTGCATCTCTCACAGGTCATAGTGTTGGGTGGTAGGAGGAGGGTTGTCTGTGTACATGAGGCAATTGCTGCATTGTCTCAAGATGCCCAGATTCATCAGGTAGACAGGAGAAAACACTGGGAGCTTACCTTTAGACATGCCTGAATAGGTGCTTATTTATTAAGTACTAAAAACTGTTTTATTCAAGACAACTGAAGAAAGTTGAGTGCTGTAGTAATTTGTAACTTATTTAGTGCTTACAATGAGTTCTGAACAAGTGCTGAGATCAAAGAAATAGTTGAGTGCTAAAACTAAAAAGCTGGCTAGTTGCAAGGGAAATTTTGAAAAACAGACTTTATGGCGCCAGGAATAGTTTAACCCCTGTTAAGTGGGGGGGGGGGGCTTAGGAGCTCACAAACAGTCCTAGACACAGCAAATCTGTATCTGACCTGCCACAGGAAAGGGGGTAAGCAAGCTTAGAATTTTTTTTCCCAGTAAAGTGGAAATGGAGAAAGCTGGAACAGAAGTTAATTCAACGTTAAGAATCTGACTGGGTTGGCCTTCACAAATGTTCTCTATTAGATTGAGTGAACTAATGACACTAGACTGGGAGGAGTGTCACAGATCAAATATACAGTATGGGCGGGCAACTGCAAAGCCACCAAGTATATGGGTGGGTGGAAAAAAATTACAGTTCCTAGCTGTAGCCACTAAATGAAAGTTTTAAACAGATCAAGGAGCAGACTAGAGAATGTTTTTAACAGACAAAAATGCACATAAAGGTTCGGACAGAGCAATCACAAACAGAAAATACAACTCTCAGTATGAAAAAGCAGTTTACAGTTAAGTAATGTTAAAACAGTTTAAAACAGTACATAAATGCAGGGAAGCAATAAAAAAAGCTTTATAACAGTGCAAAAATGTAGTAGATCAACAGTATAGCACAATTATAAGTGTTTCAGAAGTGCAATTCAGTGAAATAAGTGTAAGAAATAACTTAGCTTGCTCTTGGAATCTTAAGGAATTTCCACTTATGCAATGCAATCCAGAGCCTGACAATACAAGTGTGTGTTTTGTGTTTCTATGTGTGTGTTTTGGTGGTGTAGGTTTTCAGGGAGTATGTGATGAGTGTGGTGTAGTGCAAGTGTTTACATTCTCCTCTTGACTGTCTAGTCCAGTCTTGGGTGAAGAGAGCTTTGCTTCCAGTTTGGCTATATAAGTACATCTCTCACAGGTTGTAGTGTTGGGTGGTAGGAGGAAAGGGTTGTCTGTGTACATGAGGCAATTGCTGCATTGCCCCAAGATGCCCAGATTCATCAGGTAGACAGGAAAAAACACCGGGAGCTGACCCTTAGACAGGCCTGGATAGGTGCTTATTTATTAAGTACTAAAAACTGTTTTCCTCTAGACAAATGATGAAAGTTGAGTGCTGTAGTAATGTGTAGCTTATTTAGTGCTTACAACGAGTTCTGAACAAGTGCTGAGCTAAAAGAAATAGATTTGATTGCTAAAACTAAAACTGGCTAGTTCTAAGGGAAAATTCAAAGAGCAGACTTTATGGTGCCGGGAATAGTTTAACCCTAGCTATGCCGCGATGCTTAAAGTGTTTTTATTTCTCTTCTTCTTCTCTTCTTTTGTTTCCATGGAGGCAAGCTGATTTCAGGTGCAGACAATAAATCATGAGCATTCTAAACAATGTCTTCTGATGGAAATGTAAAAGTTAAATGTACAAGGGCAAGCAGATCAGTGACAAATAAAATTTTTAATTATTAGAAGTGAATAAGAGATAGCAGCTTCCCTGGTAGCCTAAATATTTCAGTGCATTTATTAGAACAGTGTATAATTTAGTTTTCTTTACAGACAGCCAGTTCACTTTCTTGTTCTGGCTAAAAGTTAATGTTTTCTGAAAGCATACAAGCTGCTTTTCACATCTGGGAAGAGAATAGAGACAAGAAAAGAACAGACAACAATTATTGTAAATGGAAGCACAGGCTGTAACATGCATGTTAGCATGGAAAACCTTAATTTTATGTTAGGTAATGCCTGTGGGTACACTTGTCATTTCTGGACAATTGTTAATATCAGGAGGGTTAGACTTCATTATTTGAAGATGGATATAGTTTTGTGATGTGTTTTAAATTAATAGTTATGGGGGTGTTTTGGGGTGTTTATTTCCATTGTTTTCATTAAAAAAAATCTTGAAAAATGTGACATGGAGATGACAAGAAACAGCTGTATAAAAGATAAATCTGCCAAACATTAGTGGGTGCATGTAACACAAAAGTTGAAAATAAACATTCAAAAAAGTTGTCAGGTATAACAGGTGGGAATAATAACTTGTTATCATAATGGCTACACTATCTATATTACCCTGGAAGGTAAATGACCTCACAGGTATATACAAAAAGGTAAAAGTATTGAATTATACTAAGAAATGCAGAGTGCAAACAGCAGTGCTGCAACAGACATGTTTGGAAAGAAATAAGCATGTGAATTTTAATAAGAAAGGATTTCAGGATGGATATTCAGAAGAATATCATGTCAAAAGTAGATTTGTGGTAGCAAGGGGCTACTGGCAAGAGAGGAGGACTACACTGACATGTAATTATTTTCCACCTAAAACTGCTATTATGAAGCTTAAGAAAATTTTGGAAGAAATAACTGTCAGCAGGGAATATTACTTGTAGGTGGGGAGTGGAACTTGATTTGCAATGGTTAAGATGTGTCAGGGGTATCTAGAAGATGAAGTATAACAAGAGAGTATATTTCTGAAGAAATTTATGAAAAGATTTGGTATGGAAGATGTGAATTCAGTTGTAAGAACTTGGAGAATATTTTACATATTATTCCTCAAGGTACAACTGGGCTAGACTAGACAAAAATTATATTTCATAGGATTGTGTGCATTTATTTGAAAGTTTCAACACACATCCAATAATTATTTCAGATCATGTGCCAATAAAAACTAAGATAAAATGCCGGGTGGTGAAGTAAACATGAGACATTGGCACTTTACCAACTACCTGCTAAAAACAGAGGAATTTACGGAATGGGTAGTGGAAATTATTTAAGACTTATTAGAGAAGACAGAAATTCCTTCAGAAGTTATAGCTAGTGAGTGGGATAAAATAAAAGTGGAGTTTAAAAATATGATAGAAATAAAAAAAAGAAAAGGAAATAAGTTTAAGATGTAACAGGAATTATTTGGATGAACTGACAAAGGCTAATGTTCTGCAGAATAAGGGAAATCTTACAGAACAAGAAGAGGCATAATTGCCAAATATTAAACAGAAAATAAGGTATGTAGATAATATCCACGTGTTTAAAAAAATTGCTGTTAAGCAACTGTTTTTGATAATAACTCCAGAGAACACAAACTTTTAGCACAACAACTTAGCCATCAGAAAGTTGAAATGGTCATTAACAAACTTGGGCAGCCTATGATAAGAAAAATAATCAGAGATCCTGAGGTATTAGAGATATTTTGGAAATTTTATGAACATTTGTATAAAGCAGAGACATGTGAAAATAATGAAATGGCACAAGTGGAAGCATTTATGTAAGACTTCAGTATGTCAAGGTTAGAGGTAGAGGAGAGTTAACAATTAACAGTTGAGATGAGTTAAAATAGAGACATACAATCAGTGTGCAAGAAATTCTCCAAGAACACGTGGTATAACTGTGGAAATTTGGAAGCTAAGAGGAAAGAAAGTGATAAAGATCTGGAACATTTTGTTTAACAGTAGTTTGAAAGGAGGGGAAGCACCAACATTCTGGAAGAAAGCTGTGGTGGCTGTAATACCTAAAAATGGTAAAGACCCATCAGACCCAGGTTCGTATAGACCCATTTATATTTTAAACCATGATTATAGAGTGTTTATGTCTATAATAGCTTAAAGAATGGAAAAGATGTTGGGAAAATGGACAGATATAGAGCATTGTGGTTTTGTGGAGGGGAGGCAAACATCTGACAACATTAAGAGAACAATGATGATCCAGAGGAAAGCAAAATGTAAGAAAATACTGCAGTTGTTGGTGAATCTTGATGCAGAGAAAACACTCAACAGAGTAAGCTGGGATTTTATAAGTAGGGCAATGGAAGCACTTACATTCCCTGATACAATAATAATGTCAGTTAGGGAGAATATATCAGGGAATGGAGATAAGAATTAGAGTAGGAGGATTCCTCTCTGGTAAGTTGTGCCTGAACTGAGGAACCAGGCAGGGGTGTCCTCTTTCCCCTTTACTATTTGCTTTATATTTAGAGCCACTTGCAAAGAAAATAAGGGACTCAGAAATTCAAAAATATATTTGTATGGTAATCAAGAGAAGCTGGCTTTATTTGCAGATGATATGCAGTACCTGATAAAACCAAAAAAGAACATCTCAGTGTTGTGGAACATTCTGAGATAGTTTCATGTCTTTTTGGGATATACAATTAATGAATACAAAATAAAGGCTATAGCTGTAAATTATGTACCCACACATGAACTGGTTCAGCAATACCCATATTTATGGGAAGAAAACGAAAATAACTGTTTATGGGTATGGATTAAAAAGGCTTATGTTATGACATCTAAGTATATGTGGGAAGTGACTAAACAAAGGATAATACAAAAACTGAGAAACTGGAAGCTCTTGTTTATGGATATGGATAGCAAGATACAGGCAGTGAAAATCTTTAGCCCCTTTAATTTTATATACAAGTCAGGCATATTTTTACAACCAGAGGAGAAGTTGTGAATAATAATTTATAAGGGCCAAGTGGGATAAGTCATTCCTTCCAGTAGAGCAAGGTGGTTTGCAATTACTTGATTTGAAGGGATATTTTAGAACTTCACAGTTAAAGCTCATGTATATAGGACAAGCAGAAAGCCATAATTCAAAGTAGAAAGGGATGATAATGAAATGGGAGAAATTCAAGAAATAAAGAGAGTGGGATTTGGGATGCAGATCCTTCAGGAGAGTAACATCAGCCAAACAGAATATTATATCCACATAGTAGCAGAAAGTATTTTGTGAACTATGCACACAAGAGAATGGAGAAAGGAGATTTTGCCAATAGGGATGACTGCAATTAGTGGTACAGAGAATAGCAGGAATTACTGCAATTAGTGGTGCAGAGAATAGGTAAGAGGGGGCTGGAATTTACTGGAGAAAAGGAGCCAAGGTATTGGAATCAAATATCTATTGAAGGAAATGTATTAGAAAGGGAAGAGGCCAAGAAGATATTTGGACTGCAGGCGAGAGACTGCCTTCCCTACCACAGGCAGGATCCTAAATGAAAGGCTTGTTCTGTCAGAGTTTTTAGTTGAAGCTAGAACAGAAGTTACTGTTAAAATGGGATAACTGGTAAAGCATATAAAATGTCACATGGTAACTATATGAGTCAATCAGTGGAGATTAGAAAAGATTGGGAAGAAAGACTGGAAAAGCAATTTACAAGAGAACAATGGGAGGACATATGTGTGACTCCCAAGTATACAACAAAGTCTATAAGATGTAGGATTTTTTCTTGGAAGGGTTTGCATAGGTGTTTTTATAAGCAGACACCAAACAGTTTTTCCTCATGTAGGTAGCAAATATTGGAGGTGTGATGAGGAAGAAATAGGTAACTTGGAACATATGTTTTGGGAGTGCATTGAGTTGACAGACTTCAAAAATTCCTGACAGAGTACACTGTCAGAAATTTTGGATGAGCAAATGGGTGCAAATAAGGAAATGATTCTTTAGAGCTGGGACACAGAATCTGAATTGCCTACACATAGTAAGGCCTTGTTAAATTTAATTCTGGTGGCAGCCAAAAAAGCAATTACTACAAAATGGAAATCAAAGTCTAAACCAAATGTGTCTGAAGTATTGCATATTGTAACAGAGATAAAAGAAATGCAAGTGGAATCTTCAGAAAAGAGTAGGAGCAAATTACTTCGAAATAAATGGAAATTGTGGGAACAATACATGCAGTATAATGATATGGAGGAGGAATGAGGTTTAAGGAAAGTCGGGAAGTGAGCAATTTAACTGGGAACATGTTAATATGTTTTTCTTTGTGTTTGCATATGTCTTAAAAGTGATAACTCAATAAAAGTGTTAAAAAACCCACCCAACAATGTTTGGATCTAGTCCACAACAATAGTGCATACATTGATAGAAAGACACAGTGAAGGTTTTGTTTGTGAACAGTCCGAGTATTTTTTTTTGACATTTGCAAATATATAACAGCTGGTCAAAAAAACAAAAAGGAAGGAAAATACCAACAAAGTACCATTATTTGTTCCACAGGCTATAAGTGTTCACAATTACACCACTAAAAAAAACTTTGGTTGTGCTATTCCCTGTAGTGATGTATATTTCTTGCTCGTAATAGTAGTCTTGCATAATACTACTAATAAAAAGCATAATTTTCGTAGTCCCCCCTGAAATCTAGTTAATTTGGTTATACTCACCTCCATTTCTCCTTCCAGTGTACGTATTTGGTCATCTTTCATTTTTACTTCAACGTGTATCTGTTTGTATTCATTTTCAAGCTCTTTTATTCGATTCTTTAGAGTATCTGTGCTTTCTTGCCTGTTTCAAAAAATGTCTATAGTGAGGGCACAACAGCATATGTAGATTTCAGCATATATATATATATATATATATATATATAGTACAGGGTTCAAATTTCTGAATGATAGCGCTACACTGATTATTTCACAGGGATGAATTTTCATCCAAGAGATGCAATATTAAAAAGAAATTTTTTTATGAACTGCATCCATCTTACTATATTCACACATATCAAAGATGATTTTAGTTATTTAACTTTACATACATTATTTTGTTAGCAGCTATTTTGATGCATTGCATGTAAAGACCATTACAGCTTAATGTTGCTATTTATTGTAACTTTAGAACTCTGCAGTATGAAATAGGGTGAAGCCACACTTAACTTACCTCTTACAGATAAGCATTTTTCTGCTGATTTATACCACAACATTCATCTGAAACTTTTAAGTCGAAAATGCAATATTAATTTTATTCCTTCCTTACTAAATGATTGTATATAAATGAATGGTTTTATGTATTATACACACTGTAGACAGTAAGGTAAACATAGCTGAAGTACAATAAAGTTATTTATTTATTTATTTATTTGCAGTTGGTTTACCAGGATAGTCCATTGGGCCAAGAAGAACCCGTTTTCAATGGAGTCCTGGGGAGAAAAGCTCCAAAGAAATACAAAGTTACACACGTTTACATTTGAATTGAAGAGTTACAATAAAAATTATAGATCACAGCAGGTAGACATACTTATAATGACAATTATAGGTCACAGTGGGCAGTAATACTAAGTAAAATCAATTCAATATAAGATACATTTGGATATGAAGTTAAAAGAAAAACATCACGCTGCAATAGTTACCAAAAGAAGTAATGCCAACTAGGCCAGAGAGTGAATTAGAGGAAATGGAGCTAATTTAACATTGTAGCCCATAAATTCCCACTTCTATTTATTTGTCACATTGTGAGCTGGATTTTAAAAAAATTATGTGCACATCACCAAGCTATCTTTGCTTGGCTACTCATAGTCGATTCAAGAGAGCACTTCAGCAAAACCTCACTGCATTTTATGCAGAAGAAGAATTATGTTTGACCTCAGGAATAGTGTCTTATGTAAACACTTTTCCAGGAAATTAGCAACCCACTTTACTCTGATTGGTGCTGTAAGTATACATTAGCACTGCTGACCACGAGCAGCTGCATGGCTAATGATGTTGCTTATGTTTCAGAAGGGGGTTGGTGGTATAGGTTTGAAGCCTACTGTATGATAATTTATGCGATGCTTACCAAAAGTCACATGATGGTGCTAATTCATCTGGGGGGTTTCATCAGTGCCTGATAGATAGGAGACTGTGCCATGGGTACACAGTAATGGAGTAAGTCACAGTGTAGGTGTGTCACCATTTTAACACATCTGGAATAAACCCTTACAGATAAACATATAGTCAAACAGCAGGTGTGTCAAGTACTGTGAACATCTCCTGCAAAATGCTATATTGCTCAAATCAACAGTTACACAGGTGTCACCACTAGTGCCACTTCCAAATTTATTTTTATTTATTTATTTTAATTTACATTTGTTTACCAGGAAAGTCTGACTGGACATTGGTCCTTTTTCAGTGGAGGCCTGGGGAGAAATGCCAGTGTTGTATATCAGTAGTCAGAAGCCTGTGCACATATGGGAGAGATAAATACATATAACACAGAACTCAGCAGCAATGACCACTAGGAAGGAATGGAGGAAGTCCACAAATATTCCAAATGGGTTTTTAATAGTAATCCAAAATTGGCAAAAACAAACTAGAAGCAACAAAAAATGGTGGTTTTAATTTAAAAACAAGTGCTTTTGTCCCGTATAACTACAGGCCTTCCTCAGAAATACAACTAAAACAACAAAATCAGTTTAAATAGACCTCCACAAGTTAAGTCATGTGACAGATTAAATAGTTTATAGATAGGTTCATAGATTAGTACTAGGCTAACTGCCCTTTTTTGCGTAATTTGAAGCCTAGCCAGTTACTCCATGTGAGAGTCAAACCCTGCAACTTGTGTCTTTAAGGTAAACACCTTAACCATTATGTCATCCTCCCACCCCCTATAGTGCTCAAATCAGCAGTTACATTGAAAAAACTTCTTAAACAGCACTCACTGAAAATTAGATGCACAATAGCAATAACAAACCCATGTACATCAATTTTGTCATTTAAATAAAAATAAAAAATAAATACCAGTGCTCAAAAAACAATATAAATATATATAAACATATTCAAAAAGATGCAAAAAGATATCCAACAGCATTTTTTATAAAACCTAAAATGATGGAAAACAATAATTCCTGAGGAATTCCTTTTGTTATATGGGATGGAAGTGCTTGTTTTTTTTGTTACTTCTAGTTTGTTTTTGCCTGTTTTGGATTACTATTAAAAACCCATTTAGAACATTTGTGGACTTGCTCCATTCCTTCCTAGTGGTCATTGCTGCTGAGTTCTGTGTTATAAGTTTTGGCATTTTGCTGTGCCCTGTACTTCAGAGATAAACTCATACTTGGCATACATGACTACATGTTGCCGCATCAAGGGTATGATCTGTGCAATCTACAAGCTCACGGTATTTGTAGGCTAGAACCAAAGTTATCCAAACTGCTGACCATAACATGTAATATAGAGGCTAGGAACACAGTTAAAACAAGGGAATAACACTCGGAGAGTGGCAGATGGTAGCAACTGTATATATAGTGTCAGTATATGTGCAGTGCACATGATGCAAGCAGTACGATAACTGTTTCAAATGAGTGAGGAAGGACACAGTGTTAACATGTCAGTGGCAGTCTAGATATATGGTGACAGACATCAGGTGCATATTGCTGACATCTGAGACATTCTCGGCTTCCACTAAACTGAGTCAACATACTATCATTGCTTGCTGACATTTGCAAAACATAGATAATGCAGTTCAATAAGATTTAATTTTATGGATAGCTTGGTATATGCTGATATGGCTTATATTTGGTACAAAGTTTATATTGTATCTTAGCTCAGAATATTTCTCAATATTTTGAAAATAAAATGAAAATATGATTTATGCATCGTTTCAATTTTTGAAAATACGATTTATAATTTGTGTTATGTTCCTTTTACAACTGTTTTTAAAATTGAACTAAAGTTACACAAAAATAACTTTGAATTTAATAAAATCACATTATCTCTGTTTGGTGCATCCATCTCTCTTGGGGCAGCGATTGTGGACAAAGATCAGTACTGAGTAGACATACCTCCACCTCCTTGCCCCAAAGGTATTCTTCACTAGAGGCTGGGATAATATGATAACAAAGATGAAGGCTTCCACAGTGCCTCCCAGCTTTTTTGGGAATCTCACCATTGGAAAGCATGATGAAAGGAATATAAACATAAGTTGTTGCCAGAGTAATAATGTCAAAACGCCTCCATATTACCAAATCAAAACCAAGCAACACTTTCATAGCTACAGAGAATTACCACAAGTGCCTTAAAATAAAAAGAAGTAACAGAATTGGTTCAATGCTTTCTGCATACAGTTCCTTTATGGCTGCTCACAATGTAACAAATATTATTTATTTGTCTTTGCTTACCAGGAAATCTGACTAATACCCATTTTCAGCAGAAGCCTGGGAAGAAAAGCTCCATTTGCTTACATTGCATTATACTAAGTTCCAGTTAAACATAGAGTAGTTACATTTCTGTTTACATTTGTAAATGTACAGTAGTTACAGTTATACACTCTTAGACTTTACAGAAGTAGAAGTTACTAAAGAGAAGGACCACGTGTAACTTAATAGATTGTACGGGCAGCAGTTATGTATAAAAATTGTTTTGTCATTTCAGTGAGAGGTTTTAGAATATTCTGTTTAAGTAGAGTATTTGCAGACTATTGTATGATAAGCACAAAGTCTTAACCTGGTAATGAGCATGTGCAGGACCAGGATTGGTTAAAATGTTTAAGCAGTGGTTTAAAACTATTGAGGTTGTTGGAGAGTTTTATTTGTATGGAGATACAATTCCAGAGTTCAGCAATGAATTGGGAGTAGAGAGAGTCTCCTGGCAAAATTATTTGACTTATTTATGAGTAGTAAGAATTTGTTACTAAAACAGTGGTCCCTTGCTGGACAGTAGGGTAGTAATAAGTTTTGTAGTGCAGGACACTTTTCTGGATGATAAATGAGTTTGTGTGCTGTAGTTAGTTGTGAACATTTTAGGTACTTGTGCAATTCACATCATTTTAATTGCTTTAAACTATGACAATGGTGGGTCCTATGAGGGAGACTAGTGGCAAATTTAGCTATTTTATGGTAGCAGGAGGCAAATGTCTTTCTTTGAGTATTGTTTAAGTTTGTTAGGGTAGGAGCAGTGCATGAGTGAGTTGTCTAGAGTTTTTCTTGCAGTATCTGGAAGGCGTCCATTGATCTTATAAAGGGAGCCTAGTTTTTGGTGTGTAGATTTAATGGTGTGCAGTATATGCTGGTTCATATATTAATGTATATATTTGGGATAATTGTGTTTTTTGCATTACATTTCAGCATTTATGAACTAGTGCACTATTTTATTGATGCACGAGAGGGCGCTCCATGCTTTCTATATGAAATTTATATAAGTTGGAAGACAGCAAGTTAGGTTTTGTCTTCATTTTGTACGTCATGTTTGGTTGCTGATGAAGGATTTACCGAAACCGGTACAACCATGTTGGTGTACGGTTATGTTATTTTGCTGTCATGAATTGGACATTAAATAAGATTGCCTGATTCCAGGAGTTGAGTGCTGGCTTTCTTTCTTCACTATTGATTCTTTGAGCCAGGTTTCTACAGGGGAGAAAGATTTTTGGGTAATGTCTTGGACCTTATTTATTGCTGAGTCCACACATATTAATGTTGAGTTGTCTGCATACTGAACTAAACTAGCATGGTGAGTGAAACTGTGGAGGTAATTAATAAATATATTAACTAGAAGAGGACTCAGGATAGAGCCCTGAGGGACACCTGTAGTAACTGGTTAAAAGGATGAGTAGTTTTTTTGCCATTTAATGGCTTGTTGCCCTCCAGATAGGTAACTAAAAAAATGACAAGGAGTATTGTGAACATCCTATTGAGGAGAGTCAAATGAGCAGTTGCTGGTACAAGACAGTATCAAATGCCTTTGACAAGTCTAAGAACATGGTGGATACAAGGAGACCGTTGTTTCTATGTTGGCTTATTATACTGGTAAAATATAGTAGAGCAGTAGTGGTGTGTGATGGGGCCTAAAGCCATCCTGTCTTTCTGAGAGCAGGTTATTTGAGGTTAGGTATTGCATAAGCAGCATATGGATGCATTTCTCTAATATTTTGGGGAGGGAGAGAGAATCGTTATTGGCCTGTAGTTATTAAACTCTGTAAATGAAAATAAAATTGCCAAAGATTCCAAAGACAACCACAAAGCATTCTATAACTATGTCAAGAATCTAAATGGCGAGTAAATTGGGGCGTGGCCAAGGATGAACACAGGATAGCAGCAGATTTCTTCAGCGCCACCAACTTAACTGCACTGACAGGAAATAATTACTTTAAAAATTAATTTATGAAATAATTTTCTTTCTAAATACGTTTGGAATATCAGTTTCTTGAATAATATCTAAAAAAGAAAGAAAATTTCAATAATTTTCCTGTCAGAAAACACCTTGGAAATTTCTCTGTCAGCACCTCTGTTTGAAATGAGTTCCAGTAAGACAAATTCTCAGGATTCCAGCATCAAGAAAGAGCTTCAGTCTCTGATATCTACAATTCAGCAACTTACTACCAAAATGGACAAACTGGATACTAAAATTGATAACTTCATAGAAAAAACTACAAAACAAATAGATTTGTTACATCTAGACTTGCAATAACAGAAGACTCAGATTACAGGCATAGAAGAGACTGTTAATGACATGGAGAATAGAATCCAGGAAGAAGAAATTAACATTGAGTTTTTGCTGAAGCAGAACACACATCTACAAACCAAACTTGATGACCTGGAAAATAGATTTAGGCGTAATAATATTAGGATTTTTGGACTGCCAGAAAATATAGAAGGTAACAATATTACTTCTTTTTTAAATACTTGGCTTCCCAAAACTTTAGACTTGTCAGAAGCATTTTCTTTTGGTATTGAAAGAGCCCATAGATCCATGTCTAATTTTAACTCTAACAAAAAGTATCCTAGATCAGTTATAGTAAGATTTCTACCATCTTATGATAAGGAGATGGTACTAAAATCTGCATGCGCTAAAGCACCTCTTAAAATTAACGAGGCAACTGTGCATTTTGACAATGACTATTCTTCCTTGGTAATAACTAAAAAAAAGTTTTTCTGCCATTAATAAGAGAGCTTAAGAAAGCACAGTTCAAAACCTACCTTCTGTTTCCTGCCGAACTAAAAATCTTTTTACCTGATGGCCCTAGAATTTTTGAAGACTTGGACTCTGCTTTGCTGTATATTAAAAAAAATAAGATATTGGATAAAATAGAAGATATGGAATGGGTTAGTCCTTCGTTAAAGAGGATGGCAACAGAAACTTCTTGGAAGACTTCAGAGAAGTAAAAAAGACTGAAAAACAAATGACATGTTCTATGTTTTTTTTTTTCTCTCTCTTTCTCCTTCACTCTTAATCTCTTCAAATACAGTTACTACATCTCCAGAAAACCACAAATACTCTAAAAGATTTAATCAAAGTTATTTTCTGTGTGCAAAGAACTGTTTTTGTTTCATAAATAGTCAAAATCTCTGAGGAACAAATAACAAGCTATCAATCAACTTGTTTCTCTTTGTGATAAAGAGACCCAAGGTTAGTAATTTGATACATTTTTTTCTCTTCATGTTTTAAATAATGGCATTCTTTTTAAACTATGCATTTAGTGAGGGGTGGGGGAGGGCAAGGAGAGAAGTATGATGAAAAATATGAAAAGTGGACTAATAACTTATTAGTTTTTTTAAAATATATATATATGCTGTTTAAACACTGTTGCTTAATATTATACCATGATTCTATTGCTTATACATGATTACAAATAATTTGTCATGATTTAATTACAAATAATTAGAACTAAAATAGTGGTAAATAATATGTTTCATATCTATCTTTATTAATATAAACAGCAAGTAATATTTCACTGTATATACTCTTTATAGCTTCCTTGTTTTTTCTTTTCTCTTTCTTCTCTCTCTCTTTTTATTTTCTACTCTCTTTCTTTTCTTCTCTCTCTCTCTTTTTCTCCCATATAAGTACATTTACATGCTTTTGATAATACTGATACATGTATATAATAAGATTTGTATAAGAAAATGAATTGGGGCATAAAAAAATTAGTTGTATTATATGTTAATAACTGTAGGCTTAGTTTCACTGTCATAGAGACTGTAATGACTTGTAAAATACTTCGCAAAGGTTTTGCTCTGTTTAGTTTCATTTGTATTGCTAAATGAATGTCAGTCATTTGCATTTATTAAAATTCCTGCCAGAATGTTAAGGGAGACAATTTGGGATGTGGGTTACCTCGTGAATAGTGTCCTCGAGTTGTTTTAAAAGCTTCAACACTCAGAATACACGCAGAGAAGCTGAATGCAGTCATTTTGAACTTTGACCCCTGATTTCACACTGACACATCGCAGATTCAAGAAGAACACTCTTCCAGGAAGTAGAACTGCTGCAAATGCGACTTTGTGATGAAAAACGAACTCTATAACATTTAAATGTGTTATTTTTTATAACTACTTACTTATTTGTGATATAATTTATAAAATATGAAACTTATAATGATTTTAAATGATTCAGTATGCCATAGTAAGCAAGTGAGATATTTTAGAAGGCATAGAAAGTAAAACATATATACATATGTTTTTGAAAGCTTACATGACTGCAACATATTAATGTATGTAAATACTTATGATTTAAACATATATACTGTTATAATTCATTTGACTTATCTAATTGACAAGCATAAGTATCATTATGATTTTATCTTAGAAGAAATTGTCATGTGACATATTTTAAAGCAGCAGTTCAGATATATAAAATACAGATGGCTTTCTTCACAATGATTTAAGTATATCTGGGAATTTACATTGCTATGTAGTATGATTTGTAACCATATCTATGAACATAAATATTTTATTTAACTGGCAATAATAAGTATGAGAAGAAAGCTTTGATGCAAGTAATTTAAAGTTTTTAAAAACTGTTAACTGCATTCCTATGACAGAAAATAGGAATATCCTAATATATGTAATGTCTGAACCATAATAGCCTAAGTTATTGACTCTAAATGAACATAAGAACTTATTTTTACAAACTTTTAATAAATTAATATGTAGATATGCCCCCTTTTTTTTTTTTTTTTTCTCTTTCTCTCTCTTCTTTTCTTTCTCTCTCTCTTCTCGGTTCCCATTATCAAGTTTATTTGAATGCTATTTTGATTATAAATGTATTATACTAAATAGATGTACATAGTATGAGTTGTTTCTAAATGTTCCTATTTGTTTATATGATGCTGATTTATAAATTGTTTAGCTTTGTTTTACTAGATAATCTAATTGAAAGAGGTTAACTTTAGTTAATAATAACCAGTATTAAATTGATAAGGTGGCAGCTGAGGTACTGCTGCTTAGGGTAGGGGGATAACTTGAGTGGTATGTGCTACTCAAAGTTGGAGTTTTTAACTCCAGGCTGGGTGCAAGGTTTAATCCTTATATTATTTTCATCTGTTTATTGTTGTTTGTATATAGTTCTGACATCCACAACACATTTTATAAACTCATTGTCACTACAAGCAAAAATGAAGCTTATACAAAATCCCATAAGATTTTCAATAAATACAGCTATATTTAATGGTACACCTAAAGGAGGAGGTATAATATCACTTATTTTGTTAATTGTTATTCTGATTATAAGTTTTATATGTTTAAAAAAAGCCAAATGATTTCTCTAAAAGGAATTTCTTTAAACATTAATGGACTGAATAACCCATGTAAAAGGGCAAGTTTAATGAGATACATTAATTTACATAAGGCCAACTTAGTATTCCTTCAAGAAACACATCTCCTGAAAAAGGATATTGATAAATTAGCCACTAATAAATATACAGTCTTAGTTAGTTCAGAACACACTCAGAAAAAAAGAGGAGTGGCTATTTTATGGAATAAAAGTATGCCCATACCTAAAACTATTAAGTCTTATGAAGATGATAAAGGAATGTTTTGTATGGTTACAATACAGATTAATGGAAAGGCATATACATTAATCAATGTATATTGGATACCAGGAATTGGCATTAATACAGAGAAACACCATCTCAATAAGATCATATCATTTTCTATAGGAGATATTATTTTAGCTGGTGACTTTAATTGTATCCTACATGAAAATGATACTACTACTATAGGAAAAAGGAAAATTACATCTAATGCAAAACATTTAAAGGATTTTGTTAATGTATATCATTTGAATGATATTAATAATCAGATAGATTCAAAATCATTACCATACACTTTTTTTTCTAACAGATATAAAACTTATTCAAAAATAGATAGAGTCTTTATTTCTAACCAGATGGTAACAGAATTAATTAATTCTAAAATCATTTTGTGTCCTATATCAGATCATAATTCAATTGTCTTTGAGTTTATGATAAAATACTTACAATGTTCAGATCAAAAGGATACCAGCATACTTAACTCAACTAAAAGACTATAAAGATTATATACTTTCAGAAGTGCAACATTTTTTAGACATAAATAATACTCCTGAAGTCTCCATTGTTTATGTTTGGGATGCTTTAAAATCATACCTATATGGACAAAGTATCAGATGGTATAATAATAAAAGGAAATCTTGGGACAAGGAATTATTAGATATTCAAAGTAAATTAGACTCTTATAAGCATAATAATAAAGAAAATATTATGGACAAAAAAGTCATTGAAGAAATAAATAAATTAAATGAGAAATACAAAGAATTTTTAACTCATAAAGTTAAAATAACATTAGAGAAATACAAGTTTCTGTCTTACTCAATAAGTCCCAAATACTTACATAGACTTAAAAATAAAACAAAAAGGTTGAATAAGCAAAATCGTATCAAAGAAATTTTTTCTACAAGGAAAAAGAAGAATGTTTCTAGTCTACCAGAAATATTAGATGGATTTAGAAATCACTTTCACAAAATTAATCATAATAACATTAACATGGAGCCTAAAGATAAAATAAAGAAATTTATAACTACAAACATGAACAAAAAACTTAATAAACAACAGACTAAGCTATTGGGTAAAAATATTTCATATACAGAGGTTGTTACACAAATAAACAAGCTTAAATCAAACAAAGCACCAGGTAATGATGGTATTATACCAGAGATCTATAAAATTCTTTCTAAAAGTACATACTCATTAATACATAAGGTTTTTATTTTGGCCCAAAATGAGTTAACAACTCCCCCATCTTGGCAATACACATTTATTTTGCCAATTTTAAAACCCAATAAAGACCCAACTAGATGCACTTCATATAGACCTATCTCATTACTTAATGTTGACTATAAAATGTTTATGAGTATTTTTGCTGATAGACTAAAGACAATCATCCCAGGCATTATAGATATAGACCAGACAGGCTTCATTGTAAATAGAAATACTTTTGATAATATAAGGAGAACTTTAACGTTAATTGATTTTGCAAATAGGAGAAAGAAAGATTTAACACTTATTAGTCTCAATATAAGTTCAGCATTTGATTCAGTAAGTTGGGACTACTTGTTTATCTTACTGAAGTGCACAAACTTCTCAGATGCATTTGTAAATCTAATTGAACATCTATATAAAGGAGCACTGGCTTACATTAAGATAGGAACATATGTCTCACAAAAAATACCCATTTTAAAAGGTACAAAACAAGGGTGTCCACTCTCTCCATTATTATTTACTTTAATAATGGAGCCTTGGGCTAATTTGATCAGAAACAGTACTGATATAGAAGGATTTGATATAGATGAAAATACAATATCTAAAATTCAACTTTTTGCAGATGATGTTCTAATTACATCAGCAGAATCTAATTCTTCTATGCAGTTCTTATTTGATAAAATGATGAATTTTAAAAATATTTCTGGTTTAATATTCAGTGAAGAAAAAACTAAAATATTACATATATATATATATATACACGAAAAAATGTCCTCATTAGTGATTTTAGTAAATATATACCCAACTCAGGTCAGATAACATACTTAGGTATAATATTAACTAAAGATATCAAATCTATTATACATAATAATTATAGTACCTTTCTTCTTAATATACAAAATCTTTTCAATAGCTGGAATAATATGTTTTTTACTATGGAAGAGAGACTTACAATTATTAAAATGATAATATTCCCTAAGATATTATACTTAATACAATCAATAATACTCCCACCTACAAAAATAATTATTAAGAAATTGAATTCACTAATGTTAAATTTCTTATGGGCACCTAATAGACCTAGGATTGCATTAAAGAAACATACTAATAGCTGGTCTCAAGGGGGCATTTCATTTCCAGACTTTAATTTATATACTATCTCTTCTATTATAAAAGTTATTACTTTGTTAATAGATCAGTCATACGTTGCAAGATGAAAAGATTACTGGGAACTAATTAGCATTCACTTCATGAAAATCTCTTTAACACATAAAAATATTATTGTAAATAACCCCATGTTATGGTTACTAAAAGAATTTTGTACTTCACCTATTACACCAAAATATATAGTTAGTTACCCATTAAACATTATTATCAGTTATCGTAATTTTATATTCATGCATCCTAAGTATAAGGAATGGAATTTTAGTCTATTTCCTATAATGTATACACAAGGTATGCTTTTGTCAACCACTTCTGAAAGAACTCTTTTAGTCACAGAAAATGATCTAAAGTACTGGTATCAGTTGCTATCTGATAATAAAGTAAAAAATTTAGACTTCTTAAAACAAGAATTTGAACTGAGAGAAACTTGTTGGTTAGAAGTTCAGACCTTTAGACAACATCTTATTAATAAAATTGATTTAATGTCTATAACAGTTAAAGAATCTATTCCAATACTGATTGATTACTTGATATTAAATTTACAACATAAAGTTTCTGATAAAGGTAAGCTTTCATACATACATAAAATTATCAGAGAAGAAACTTATTACAGTGTAGATACCTATTGGAATTATTTCACTTCCATTAATGGTGAATCACCAAAACAACAAGATAAACAATATATATTGGAATCTGCTTATAAAACTACTTCTTCCATTATTTGGAGACTTTTTACTTGGACATTTTTACATAGATCCTTCTATACACCTTTGATGATGAATAAAATAAATAATAAAGACAACCTATGTAAAAGATGTAATGCAGAAATTAATGCTGATTGGGCACATATGTTTTATGACTGTATAAAATTGAAGGAATATTGGAAGTTAATCAATGATTTTTTGCAGGCCCTTTTTACAGATAATTTCATTATTTCTAAATCACTTATATTATTCAACACTCCTGTTCCTAAAAGTGTTAAAAAAAGTTAAGCTTCCCTTGTTATGGTCTATTCTAGCAGTGGCTAGAAAAATAATAACCAGAAATTGGATTTCACATAATCCTCCTTCGTTTAATGACTTTAAAAATGTTATGACTGAAGTGTGTCATATGGAATTGATGACAATAAAATCAAGAACTACTAGAAAAACATCTTATTATATTATATGGGATACTTTACAAAATCTGTTAAAAAAATCTTAGCTTCAATAGCATGGTATTTTAGTTTAATTAATTGATTTGATTTGTAGTGGATGTCTTTGTAAATACTTTGGTTATTTTATTGAATGTTATAACCATTTCTATTTTAATTACTTGTATAAAATTGTTATATTTATTTTGTATGTTAAAAACAATAAACTTGTTTTAAAAAAAAAAAGAATCTAAATGGCAATGCTCAGATCCGCTCTGAGCTACAACAGAATGGCATTAAATATACTGATCCGAAGGATATTGCCAATATCCTGGCAGACCAATTCACTGCCAACTTCACCCCTTACCAGAAGATTGCCAAATTCCAGTAATAATTGCCACACAGGTAAAAAATGCACTCTCCAAAGCTTAGAATACAGCATCCATGGGACCAGATGACATCACAGGCTGTGTATTACATGAACTACAAAATGAACTGGCACCTCACCTAAGTGTCATGTCTAATCATAGCCTCACTTCAGGGTTCATGCCCATTGAGTGGTGCACAGCTATAGTTATCCCACTCCACAAGGGGGGATCCACCTTGGATCCCGGGAACGACTGCCTATCAGTCTGACAAGCCTGATCTGCAAGGTAATGGAACGTATTATCATGGAACTTATAAACAAAGACATTGGTAACCTTCAAACACTGGACTCCACCCAGTTTGGGTTTGTGAAGGACCGATCTTGTCTCCTGAACCTGACTGACTTCTTCGAATCAGTCTCCAGAGCTGTGGACGAGGGTAAGGTGGCTCACACAGCCTATCTGCACCTCGCCAAGGCCTTTGACACCATCCCCCAATCTGGAATCATAGATAGACTTACTAAGCTGGGCATTAATCCCTACATCACTCAATGGTTTGCCAACTGGTTTACTGACAGAACCCTCACTGTAAAAGTAGCCAACTCTAAATCCAGCTCCAGACAAGTGACAAGTGGAGTACCTCAATGTTCAGTCCTGGGACTGCTCTTGTTTGGCATCTACTTCTCTGAAGTCCATCCAACACTAAGGGACTCTGGCTAACAAAGTTTGCAGATGACTGTAAATTGGGAGCCATTATTGAATCCCAAATGATGTGGATACTCTACAAAAGGGCCTTACAGAAACAGATGCTTGGTGCCAGAGCCATGGGCTCAAGCTCAATGCCAAGAAATTTATAGTTATTCCCTTAGGGAAAAAACATGTACCCATGAATTACCACATGGGTGGCAGTACACTAAACACCAAAAGTGTGATAAGAGACTTAGGGACACAGGTGTACAATGGTCTCACCTTCGATAACCACATGGCCACAACAGTCAGGAAATCCTTCTATGTGGCACACCTCATCACTAAGGGCTTTTCATCCAGAAAAAAGGAGGTCATTGTCCTACTGTACTCATCCCTCATTAGACCCATTATAGAATACACTTCCCCGTTTGGTATGTACTTCTCAAGACATCTGCAACAACTGGAAAGGCCGCAGAAATACCTCACTAAAAGAATCATAGGCCTAAAGCAGATGCCCTACACTGACCGCCCTAAAAAACTCCAGCTATACTCTGTCGCATATCGTCTACTCAGAGGTAATCTCTGCCTAACATACAAGGCCATGCCAAACCCAGAGCTGTTGGACATGCTACACATAAAGAAATCCCAATCCCTCAGAGCCACACACTCCAGGGATCTAAACCTTGTCATCACAATAAACAAAACATGCTGGAGGGATAGGTTTCTGACCCAGAGACTCCCCAGACTCTGGAATAGACTGCCCATACATGTCAAGCAGAGAACCTCTTTGGCCCTCTTCAAAAGGAACCTTGACGATTGGATGGGAGAAAGGAAATTCATCCCGGGGATCACTTCAGTCACCCTGCTAGACGGGTCCAGGGAAGTAAATAGTGTGGGAAGAAATAGCCAGGGAATTGTTATGGCTAGGCTTGTATAGGCCCTAGGGCCAATAGCCTAGTAGCAACCTATGAGCTTAGTGTATAGTGTGCATATGTGAGTTGTGCTTGTGTGGTCTCTCAAGCATGTCTGACAAACTGGCAGATTCTGACAAACCCTCTGGTTTCTGGGGCAGTTGGAGGTGCTGTGCAATATCTGCTCGGTCTTCAATCCACAGGCCCTCACTGATCAGCGTAGTAAGCTGATCTTGAGAGGTCTTCTCCTGAGTTCTGGAGCCCAGCCTTCTGCCCTAAAGAAACATGCCCCCTCAGTTACTCTGAGGACATCCACTTCTGCTCCCAAGAACAGCAGAAAGCTGCCAGATCTATTGTCTTCATATCCCTCCTGTTTTGCTTCTCTCCAGATCTTACAGACCTCAGAGCCAATAAAGCTGGCATCGGCCAAGCCAACCTCTCTGCCAGGCCCTCAGACTTTGGGTCCAAGCAGTTAATCAGAGTCTGTGGAGATTGTATGAATCCACAGCTCCTCATCTCAAGAGCAGACTCCATCGGGTCAGACATGCCCGAATCGGAGGTCATGGAGCCATACTTCACATTGGAGTAAATCTCTCTCAGCTGTCCTGATCATCTGGCCCACCCTGTCATTGGTCAGGTCAACCCATTCTCTGTTTTCTTTAGATCTCCTCAGCTGTCCCACTCTGATATGGACTGGATGATGAGGAGTATTCTGAAAGCCCAGATCCAGCTGGGGATCTTACCTTCTCCGACCCATGCTGGATCTGTGAGAATACCAACTCCGATACCTCAGCCTCCTCCTCGAGCCAACCTTTGGCTTTAGAGTTGCAAAGCTGACACTGAGTGGACTGGCATCAAAGCACGGAATATCCCTTTCTATGACTCCAGCAGTGTCCCAGACTGGCTTGGCTCTTGGTCCTTTGTAGCAGAGCTGGTCCTAGATCCTAGATGTTGGTGGTGGGTCCTCAGGGCTAGTGTTGACTCCAACTTTTTTGGAGGAGTCCCTTCCCCTGGGAGCTTCAGCTTTCAACAGCTTGGGGTCATTGCCTTCTGGAGGTGTTGGATCCCGGATGATCTTGTCCTTTTCACCCTTGGCAGTTTCAGGTCCTGGGGTGGAACAGCAGGTTCTCCTGGCATCATCAGCCTTCCAGGTGACAGAGAGGGCATTCTCTACACCTCAAGACATGGTCCCACTTCCACCAGGCCCTACACAATCCCCTGCAGATCAGGACTTTGCTCCCATCTGTCCAGTCCATGGTCAGCCCCTCTTGGCGAGCCCCCAGTCTACCCCCAGCAAGGGGGCCCCTGTCTTCTGAGTCCTCTGCTGAGTACCCCATGGAGGAGGCCCCTCAGAAGCACTGGTGCAAGATGAAGCACCTAGACTCTCCTTTGGAGTCATTGACAGAGGACACTGATTTCAACAAAGGGGAAGGGTCCCCCCCGATCTCCACCTGATGTTATTTCCTTCGGGGATGTCTTATAAATTCTGAAGCAAAAGGGTGGCTGGTCTTCCCACTCCCCTTCCTCAGAGGAGTCAGTTTTCCTGGAGGCATTTGGAATGGGCCCATCTACATACTGGGTAACCCCCCAATGGACCAGCTCATTGACCTTATTGTCTGCCAGGCTTGGAAGGAGCCTGACACCATGCAGCCTTTTACCAAACCTGCAGACAGATATCTTAGTCCCCCTAAGGACCACCCTTTTTGGAGTAAAGGTGTCCCAGTTGATGCCATTGTGGTGTCAGCAGCCACCAAGAAGGAGCTTGCTGAACAAAGATCCACTGTTCATCCCCTGAACAAGGAGCCAGTGGCTTTGGACAGACATGGGAAGCACTTGTATGTCTCAGCCAGTTTTACACTGAGATCATTGAATTACTTGCCACACTTCACCTCTCTGATGCAGTCACTGTCAGAGGAGGACCTTAAAAAGGTTTCTCCCCAGCTGACCACTATGTCCTCCATCACTAACTCCTCGATGAGGTTAATTTCCCATACTGCAGAAGGAACCTCATGAGTGGCTGGTTCAGGCATAGCCCTCAGGAAACATGCCTGGATGAGGCTGTGCAGGTTTGCGAACCCCTTTAAGGCATTGTCCAAAAATGCCCCCTTTGACGATTCCTTTTTGTTTGGGCCATCAGTAAAAGAAACTCTCACCCACAATGAATAGGAAGGCAACACCTTATCTGCTGTAGGGATCAAGTTTTCTTTCCCCAACGGACCTTCTCCAGGAGCCAATGGAGTGGGAAGAATATGTGGTTTCTTAAGTCCCAGGGGCCTTTTCCCAATTCGCAAGATGAATCCTTCTCTACAGGCAGAGAGAGTATTCAATGGTAGACGTTGCCTCAGAGAGAGAGGGGGGTTCCACAAAATCAGGGCTTCAAAGAACCTTTTTCTGACAGGCCCTTTCAGTGCTCCTGAAGTGCTGCCTGGCTGTCCTACTCTGGAGGCAGTCAGGGCAGACATTTGTTACACTCAGAAGCCTGGACAAACTTAACAAAATGACACCTGGGTGTTAAATATAATTTCCAAAGGTTGCTATATTCCCTTTTCCCTTCCTCCTCCCTGTTCTGAGACATGTCTCCCAGATGTGCCACTCAGTCAAACAGAGAGTGCCCTTCTAGAAGTTCAAAAACTTCTAGACAAAAGAGTCATCCAACATGTCCCAGCCAAACAACTAGGATGGAACTTACTCATGCTTCTTTTTGGTGCCTGAGAAGGCAGGGGACCTTCAACCCATCTTGGATCTGAGCAGTTTAGACTTATTTATAAAGAAGTCGAAGCTCTGCATGGTTACAGTACAGTCCATTCTGCAGCTTCTGTGCAAGGACAACTGGATGTGCTCTGTTGATCTCCAGGACGTATACTATCATATCAAAATAGACAGGCACTCCAGGAGATATCTGTGCTTCAGGCTGAGGGCCAGTCATTACCAATTCAGAGTACTGCTATTTGGCCTCACCACTGCTTCCGGGTGTTCAAGAAATGCATGGCTGTGGATGCATCTCACCTCTGTCTGCAAGGATTCCAGGTATTTCCTTACCTGGACGATTGGCTCCTAATGGCATCTAAAATGCATCGACTACTTCAGGCTATTCCGGTTATGTTGCACCTGTTCCATTGCCTGGGAATCGCAGTGAACATGGTAAAATTCAAGATGACTCCGGATTGGGACATCAAATTCATAGGAACACAATTGAACACAATCACAAAGATAGCAGCCTTGTCCCCCACAGAATCAGATCCTTGAGACAGCAGGTTCAACTTTTGCTAGTATCCTAACACCGCCAGCTAGACTGGTCCTCATTGTCCTAGAATCCATGTTAGCCACCATTCTTCTAGTGCCTCTAGCCAGGTTCTTCATGCGAGTTCTCCAGTGAACCCTAGCAGTACAGTGGTCTATTTGTGTCATCCATCAACCCAGTCAGGCTAACTCCAATTTGCAGGCATCATCTACAGTGGTGGATTCTTTCAGACAACCTCCATCTCAGAAGACCTTTCATTCTTCCCCCTCATGTGGCCAGGGTGACCACAGATGCCTCCCTGTTGGGGTGGAAGGGGCATTTTCAGGGAAAGATGCACATAAATGTACTGGAGATGAGGGCGGTCGTTCTCACATTACAAGCCTTTCAGGACTGCCTTCCTCTGGGGACAATTGCAACTGGTGGTTTGGTAAATCAGCAAGGGGAGGAGTCATTCATACCCGTTGTGCAGAGAGGTTATAAGGATTTGGGAATGGGTGATTTCTTTAAACCACTTTCTCATTGCAACACACATCCTGGGGGAGTCCAGTGTTCTGGTGGATAGACTGAGCAGGTCGATCTTAAGTCCACACAAGTGGTCCCTGAACCATTCAGTAATGAATCAAATATTCAGCTATTGGGGCCAGCCTTGGTGTGATGCTTTTGCCTCTCACCTAAACAACAAATGCAGCAAGTACTTCATACTGACTCTCCCCTTGGGGGAGTCGCACAGGGATGACTTAGTCCACGATTGGCCCCCGGGTCTCCTCTATGCTTATCCTCCAATTCCCCTGATACCCAAAGTTCTACAGAAAGCCAGCAGGTTGAAGACCAATCTAATCCTCATCGCCCATTATTGGCCTCATCAAGTATGGTTCCCCTTCCTGCAGTCTCACTGCAAATATCCTCCATGGATACTGGATCCCATTCATAATCTGATTTCCCATCCATTGGAACACCAGATTCCCAATCTTCGATCCTTCATATTGACAGCTCGGTTTCTTCACTTCCAGTAATTCTATGAAAGTCCAGGCTAGCTTCCCCGGTCTGGGAAATTATTCTTGCTTCTCCAAAGTCTTCTACCAAGAAAGAATATAGTATTAAATGGAAAATATTTTCCATTGAGCTTCACAAAGGAATATTGACCCCTTTTCTGCTTCAGTCCCAGGCATCCTTATGTTTCTTAGCTTGCTTTTCCAGCATGGAGCTAGTTTTTCCTCTGTAAAGTTGCAACTTGCAGCTATCACAAATTTCCATCTAGGGAAGGGTGACAGTTTTCCCTCTACTGTTTCCACTTCTAAACTATGTTGTGCTTTTATGAAAGGGTTTTTTCATCTCTGACCTCCAATAAAAGATCCTTCTCCTCCTTGGGATCTTACCTTGGTACTTCAGGGAGTTACCCAGAAACCATTTGAACCTGCTAGCTCATGTGAATTAAAATGTTTATCTTCTAAGATTGCTTTCCTAGTGGCCATTACTTCAGCTAGAAGAGTGTCAGAACTGTAAGCTCTGTCCTCTCAACCACTATATATAACTTTCTTCAGAGAAAGAGTCTCATAATGAATCCGTCCTTCATACCAAAGGTTGCCTAAGAGGCAAACATTAACCAGACTATTCACTTGCCAGTAATCTTCCCTGATTACTCCAATAAAGGTGAATACATGCTGCATTCTTTGGATGTACAATGACAGTTGCATTTTTGCTTGCACAGGACTAGAATTCAAAGGAAATATGGACAGTTGTTCATTGCTTTTTTGCTTTTTCTCCAAATGGGTTATGCCAGGCTGTATCCAGGATCACCTTAGCCAAATGGATTATGGATTGTATTTCTGCAGTTTACTCTCAACAAGGCAAGCAACTCCCCCATCCAGTTAGAGCTCACTCTACCAGGTCTATGTCCACTTTGTCCGCCTTCTCTGCAAGGACTGCTATTGATGAAATTTGTGCCGCACCTACTTGGTCCACAGCTCATACCTTTGTATCTCACTACAAGTTGGACATTATTTCTAGAAACAGAGCATCCTTTCACTCCACAGTGCTCAGGCATATCCTTCCTTGAGGTCCTCCCAGGGTTCATATAGCTGGGGACTCTGACCCATTCGTGATGCATAATGAAATGGACAACATCAAATTAGAAGTTATGTCCTTACCATAACTTGGCATCTGTGTTGTATATTTTCATTAAGCATCACATCCCACCCTCCTTCTCCCTTCCTTTTGCAGCTGAGAGTGATATAGGGTATAAGGGAACCCAATGGTTCATAGTTTGGGCTCCAGTTGGTTGCTTTCTTTGTCTGTCTAGTACTGTTGTTCTGATTATCTTTAGGAAGGGGTAGCAAACTTGATCTGAGGGTTTGAAGAGGAGTGAGGCATTATGGGAGAGGGATGTGTTTGAGGCTCGGATCATATGTCTGGACAAAATGGCCGAGTCAGATCCAATGACGGCTCCAAAGAACCATTCATGATGCATAATGAAATTGGACAACACAGATGCCAAGTTATGGTAAGTACATAACTTCTAGTATTTAACTTGGGTTTTATCTTTGTTGTAAATTAGGATTAGAAAATGTTAGGAGGGTACTGGGTTGGTTGTAATGTGATAGTTTTGGGGACAAGGAGTAGGACAATTTGAGAGAGAATCTTGAGTGGTAAACTAGAGTGAGTGTTACTGTTGGGAGTAATTTTATTTATTGTTTTTCTTCTGGAGGGAACCAATGGAATTAGTTTGAGGACTATGTGGGTGGTGCTATGGAAG
Source organism: Protopterus annectens (assembly GCF_019279795.1). Taxonomy (NCBI): domain Eukaryota; kingdom Metazoa; phylum Chordata; order Ceratodontiformes; family Protopteridae; genus Protopterus; species Protopterus annectens. The sequence continues at coordinate 1,120,966,584 of NC_056729.1, forward strand.
TATAAATGTAGAGTAACAGGGAGTGGAGAGGAAATGGGGGTAGAGTAGGAGAGTGGAGTGAGGCCGAACATTAGGGAGGGCGAATAAAGCGGATTGAAATCTTGGCAAAGAGGCAGAAAAAAACAATTAGTAACTGAACTCAACCACATATCTGCTGAGAGAGATAAGTAAAAGGAATAATGCAGTTTAAAAGACCTCTGAGCTTGTAGATGAAAGTTTTGATTTTGTTGCTCTAGGACACAGTTTTAGTATAAAGGGAAGCCAAAGTCACCTACTTTCACTCTACTGTTCTGAAAGTCTGAAAATCATTCCCAGAATGTCTTTCTGTAGCTGATCCAGGATAACGTCAGCAATACAAAATACATCAATACAGGTTTTAGTGTAGTATAAAAAATATATGAAAACAGTGAGCAGCAAGAAGTGCTTCCCTGTCAGCTGAGCTCGATAATCCACATCTTAGCAATACTGCCTATATCTTAAATATGTTTTACCTGCCTAAGCTGATGGGACACTAGAGTATACTGTTGTTCGACCTGTAAAAGAATCTGGACAATCTGATACTCAGTGGGATTTAATAACCTCTGTGTAGGCTTTGTGCGAAGCCTACATGGAGTTTACATGTGTGCGAGGTGATGCGAGGTGAAGAGCACTGCTCATTGCATTTTCATGCAGCACATTGCATTTAAATGTAAACAAGAGAGGTTTTGTGGCTGGCTACAGTGTTGCCAGCCAGGAAACTGTGCAGGCAAACACAGATAATACTACAGAGCACCAAAGGTCTGCAGTTTTGCACAGAATGCCACTGTAATCACCAGGGCTTCACAAATCACTCTCAATCTCTTAGCGCAAAACATCTGAGCAAAGGCCAAATTAATAGGGGGACAAGCACCCAGTAATTGGGACATATTTGACATATTTGTCCTATAGAAATGTGCTAGGATTACCAGGGGTTTGTGTTAAAATACATGTTCTGAAGGATTAGATTTCTGAAACTCAAATGTATGTAATTATTGAGTCACATCAGGCTTAAGATCATAACACATCTGGACATTCTGTGAAAATCTGGACAGTTGAAAGGTATGAATGTTAAGCATATGGTCCAAACGCAGTACAGGACAGGGCACACACAGTGCAGAGCATTGTGAAATCCCATTCCTGGAATTCTGCACTGAAGTTGTATAAATGATATGTAAGGGCATATGGACTGCCATGTAAAATAAACACTCAGGGGGAGTGTGTGTATTGAATTGAATAGGGACACACAGATGAATTGTACGAATGAATACAGGGAAAGAGGACAGGTGAAAAAAACTAACATACAACAGATGAGAGTATGTCAATGGAAGACGGTTGTAGCAACACCAATCATATATCAATATGGTACACTAGGGACTGCATAGTGAACATGTGTATTATGTGGCTGTCATACAAGGTGGCATAAAATGGAGAGGATGTCTGTGTGAGATAATAATCCTTACTTGAATAATACAGAGGACATCTATCAGGGCTCTGACATACAATTGGGCTAGGGTTCATACTGTGAAGCTGTGCAAACTGATTTTCCTGAATATAAGTGCAATCCTAGCAGAGGTCTCCAGCATATGGGACACAGGTAAAGGCTCATGGACAACATAAAAAAAGAGCAACCACAATCATAGACAATATCAGAATAATACCACCAATGATCCCATGCCTCTGACATAATATATGTGATGCAGAGTGATCAGAGATGATTCTGCACTCACACTTGCACAAGTATTATGGTACATGCACACTGTATGAGGGAATGCACACTGTCTTGGCATTGTAACATCATCTGGAGGTTTTAAGAGGGACACTGCTATACCTGTATACAACATTATGACCAATGCAGGCTAGTTGACTGGTGTGCATGGCATGCATATATATGGCACAATCCACACCGTCATAAATGTTATCCATACTATTAATGTTGTCAAGTGCCAACGTATGTACTGTGTGCATCACCAGAACAGGTAGCACACATGTATCTGGTGTAACAACTTGATGGGGGTTCTGCACCATCAGACAATAATATTTATGCCACAAAATGAATACCTAGGTGTGGTTAATAAGCTCTGTGACAGCTCACAGTGACAAAGATGGTACACTTCAGTTACACATTAGTGGAAGATGTGTACAGAGGTACTCAGTTATTGCTGTGATGAAGGCTGTGAACTATGAAGGTATTATGGCCTATGATGTGGATGTCCTTCACATACTCGGTAGTTGTGTTACATACAAGGGAGTAATCAGCACTGTGGCCACATGCTGTTGTGCATTCCATATACCATCTACTCCAGGACACAGGTCACATACCTATTGGTCGGATTATAGGGTGTAATGTCTACATTATACTTGGGTTGTGTGTGTTTTTTTCCTGACATAAATCTCTGTCTTTTTGTGTCATTGCAGGGTTTTGTCATGGCTGTGGCAGCAATCTTTGGTGTGTGTTGATGCTGTATGTATTATACTAATATCACAGTTAAGAGTCAATGATTGCCCACAATCTGTAGTCCTTCAGGCAGTTGTTTGGACACAGGATGTGTATGTCATCTGTGATGTCCATTACTTAAATAATAGACAGGAAAGGGCCAAGCAGACAGCCCTGATGTATGGGCCTAATCACTGGACCTGAGATATAGGTCACTTCACACATGTCAACGTATTTCAATGCTATGTATATGATACACTGGTCTACCCACTTGGTGATACAGGTGTATATGGCCACATCTGACAGTACAGTGAATGAATACCCCAGTGTGGAAATGCCTTGGGTTTGTCAAGTTCAAAAGGATAATAATGTTGTCCTCATGCATGTCCTCAATGATTTCTATGAGGGCATCTAACAGATGTAATAGACATGATGTAGCATTAGCAACTCACACAGGCCTGTTGCACACAACTGGGATATCACTAGCGTCCATTTAGAAAATATCAGTGATGATGTTGGTCTACCTCACAGATGAGGAGAGTCAGGATGTGTCTATGTATGCATGCATCGGGTGCTACCCCCCCCACCCAACTCACATGGATGCATGTTGAAAACACCCTTCTACAGCAACACAGTCTGTGTGAAGGGTGTGTTGATTTGTATATTAAACCATGCCAGGAAGGTGTATGTGATGAGTCATGTGATAGGTGATCTGTAATGTCACAGTCCATTGATTCTGTGTGATAGGCCTGGACATAGCTAAGACAGTGCATACTGGCTATCCTCAACTTGCGTAGGGTTTGAACTCAATCCCCCACACAGGAATCATTGAGAAAGTCTCCCAGCTGGGGATTAAACCTCATGTCACAAGATGGGTAACCAATTGGCTCACTGAAGGAGCATATACTTTGAAAGTTGGTGAAAGTTGGTGAATCAACCTGTGCCAGTAGAGCTGTCACCACTGGTGTACCCAAGGGATCTGTACTTGGCTCTTTACTGTTTGGAATCTATTTCTCGACAGTTCAGGCTAAAGTATATGGCCTTTGGCTTACAGCTTTTCCTGATTCTTGCACAATGGGTGCAATCATTAAATCCACTTATGATGATAACATTGACATAGCCACACAGTCTACAAATAAACACAGAAATGTGTCTTTATTTTGTCGTTCTGAAAAGTGGAATTCCATGCTAATTACAGCATTGACAACAGTCCTGCTATGCTGGAACCCACTAATGCAAGCACTGGGTCACATTTAGATAGCAATCTGAACTTCGACCACCAAGTGTCCACACTGGTATTGAAAGCCTATGTTGTGCACATCAGTAAGTCACACCATCATATTCAGATATCAGGACTGAATGATAGCACTGTAGTTGGACCTCATCAGAACACTAATAGAGTATAATGCTGTCCTTTGCATGTACCTCACCAGACACATGCAACAGCTGGAGAGACCACAGGGGTTTCTCACCAAGAAATCACAAGGCCTACAAACCATGTCACGATGTAGGTGAATAGACTGAAAGCCATGTCATCTGTATCATACAGGATGAGGTAATTTCTGCCTGGCCTCCAGGCCAGTCTCTGACACTGCCCTGGTGGGAATAGTGCATATCCACAAATCAGATGTCACCAGCAGTATGGGGAGAATATTGTAATAACAGTGTCCTGCATGCTGGTGTAAAAAGGCTCTCTGTAATGTCAAGCAAGAGTACAAAGACACACACACACTTGACTGAAGTGGGAATAGAACCCCTCCTATCTAAACACAGACTACAGAACAAAGTACTTTACGCAAGCACCACGGCACAGGTCTGACGTTTACAAGACTGCAGGTCAAATTATAGTGGATGTCATCAGCAGGGCATGTTGGAGAGAAGATACTGGGAGGCCTGCATAGCTTCACAGCTTCATATGTTAAAAGGCGGTAACTAGCATAATGGCCCTAGGATGTTTACAAGCCTAGCAATGTAAAACACAGGTACCCTTATTGTGCATAGTTAGATGGTCATTGATAGCAGAGAGATTTCATGATCAGGACCGACTGGTCCTGTCCACGAGGGACATAGGTGCCACCCCAGGGGTGAATGTACAATCACCCATCCAGTTGTCAAGGTTGAGCTTGAATAGGGTCATGGAAGAGCACTGCTTCACATGCAGTGGGAGCCAATTACAGAGGAGTGGCAGTTACTGGGAGATATATCTGTTTCCCCAGCATGTTCTGTTTATGTCACAGACTAGGTTGAGATCCCTGGAGCAAGTTATTTTGTCCCATGTGATTTACAGATGTCCAGCACTTCCAGTAAGGCAATGACTGAGACTGCTGTGTTGGCCAGGCATAGGTTATCTCTCAGCAGCTTGCATGATACTGAGTGCAGTGACAGGTCTTTCAGTCTTTCCATGTTTATCATGTTTTGGAGGCTCTAGAGTCTCCTAGTCACAAAATCCTGTATTTTCTCCATTTGCTGCAAGTGTCTGGTGTGGTACAGACAGAAGGGAGTCTTGTACTCAGTGTTCTGATAAAGTAGACTATGTACAGCAGAGCTGTGACCTTCCTGGTCTTGGATGTGATGGCCTTATTTATGAGGTGCGCAATGTAGAATCTGTGTCTTACTACTGTGGACACATAGTGATTTAAGTGTAGACTGCTACCAACATGTGTTTGCAAGTCTTGTAATAATGTGTTTGAGCTCAAAGGGGTGCTACGTATATCATGATTAGCAGGGGTACTTCATTGCCAAAGGGGGCAATGAGGCATTTTCTGTTTTAAGGTTCAGTCCATGAGTTTGGCACCACTCATTTGTCTGTGTCAGCTCCTTCTGTAATATGTTAACATAGCTGGGGGACTCTATATGACTGCGTTAAGTTGACAGTCATCTGCAAACTTGGTAAGCCACAGGCCATCTACCTTTGCCTGGACTTCAGAGAAATAGTTTCCAAACAGTTGAGGGCCAAGCACAGATCCTTGTGGCATTCTACTGGTAAGTGGTCTAGTGGTGGAGGCGCAGTCCCTAACTTTGACAGTGTGCATTTTGTCAGTGAGCAAGTTGGCTAACCATGTAGTAATGTATGGTTTAATCCCATGATGGGAAAGTTTCTCTATGATACCTGAATGGGGGATAGTGTCAAAGGCCTTGGATAACTCAACATAATGCTATATCCTGCTATCCCTCAGCCAGGTCTTTGAGGTGATTATCAAAGAAGTCTTCAATGTTTAATAAGCAAGATCTACACCTGATGAAACTGAAATAGATCGGGTCAAGTGTGTTGAAGGTCACCCATGTCCTTTTAGATAAAGTGATGCTGATCCCTTACCTAGCCTTGCAGATAAGGCTTTTTAGGCTTATAGGTCAGTAGTTCTAGTTTTGCATGTTACCAGAATGATGGTATCACACATTTGATATTACTGTCTGTAGTATAGGTGATATATGTGGAACAAGTACTGAGACACCAGGGGGAGGCAGCACCTGGCTGTATTGTACTGTAGGGGCAGCACATGGGTATATTGTAAATATGTGAAGTATTGCTAGAAAGGGCATTCCGTTTGTTATGTTTCCACATGTAATTCCATGTCACAGACAGGAAATGGACAGTAAGCAGCAGTAATACATTATTTATTTATTTATTTGCAGTTTGTTTTGCACGAAAGTGCACTGGGCAATTCAGAGACCGTTTTCAGGGAAGGCAAAGAAGAAAAGCACCACAGTATATGAATAAAAGTTGCATTTATATATTAATGGTAATTTTAAATCAAGTATATACAAAGTGTGGTTAACAGTTGGCAAACAATTAGCTTACATGTAAAAAATTAGCAATCCAGTCTCAATAAAGAAAAAGTAACATTATAAGAATTTTTAAAATATTAGAGCAGAGAGGAGGTTTGGTAAACATAACATAAAAAGTAGATAGGATAATATTTACATTTCCATAGCATGGCAAGCAGCAGGTTTGCGCAGCCGTTGGCAAAGTTTTTTCGCATGTGAGATACACTTATTCAATTCTTTCCATGTTTGCACATAGTTAAACAGTGTGCAAAAGCAAGCCGCATTGAGAAAAGTCTGAGAGTTAGCATTGAGCCTATAAAATAGACCTGCTACTTGACTGACTCTGTGACAGCAGGAGTAACTGCATTGACACATTTCTTTTTGAGCCCAGATGATACTGGGTTTGAATCCTGGTGTATCTAATACTTTTAAGGATGTTTAAATAAATGACGATAATGCAGTGACATGAATTCTTTATAGTACAATGAGTTGCTCTGTGTTGGCATAGTACAGTGGGTTTAAGTGGCACTGCATGGAGATAACTGCAGCATTGTACCACCTGTTATTGTCGTTGTGCATTGGTGCACAATACAAAACTCTGCTCAAACATAGAGGCCAAAAAGTGAAAGGATCCATTCTTTTTTGTTACTTTTTTTGCTACTTATGTGTGTTATGTGTGATTCCATTTTTTTGAGCAGATTATAGGTGTTAAAATGGGGAGCAAGCAAGGGGAAGAGCAAAAGGAAAGCAATACAGGAATGTGCAGGAGGGAGGGAGGAAAGAACCATAGATATCCATTTTTTAACAGTGTAAACTGAAAATATGTGCAGAATGTTAACTGAATTTTTACTGTCACTTCCACAAAGAGAGGTGAAAATAACATAATCATGTTGTATAGCCAATTGGACCGAATCAAGAGTATCAAGAAAACATGTGTGAAATGGAGAGCGATGCATGAGACAATTTTTTTTTGGGGGGGGGGCAGGTGCCCATTTTTTTAAATTCAGTAGGAGAGGACTGCTGGGTAAGGGACGTAGGTATGTTTGGGTCAGGCAAGTTGGGTAGGAGAGGAAGCAAATGAAAACAAACAAGACAAAACAAGATACAGGGACAATGATGGACACAAAAGGTTGGAGGACACCGTGATTGGGGGATTGGGGTGAGAGAGGGGACAAAGCAGGCTCATGGACATCAAGCTTGGAGACAGTGAGAATCAAGTCCTCTTCCACTGGGCTTTCATCACTGTCCCCTTACTCCTCTGGCAGCTGGAGTGCTTGATGTTTCCTCCTGCTATGGACCATGAGGGAGAGCAGTCTCTGCATCTGGCACAGGCATACACCAGTGGTGCAGTGCATGACTCTGCACACCATTCCTGGCAACACTCTGCAGGTGATGAAATCACCAGCTCTGCCACTGCTCCCAGAGGGTACCACTGCTCCCAGAGGGTACCACTACACCAGCTTCCAGGGCATTACTACTTGAGTGCACAGGTAGTGCAGAGGCAGCAAAGGCAGTGCTGCCAGGTTGGCTCACAGGCATTGGTACTGGAGCCGGTGGAGAAGGGGCAGACTGATCCCCTGGGGCTGGCCTACCTCACTGTGATGTGTAGCATTTAGTGATATGGTACACATGGATGACATAGAGACATTTTGATGACACATAATAGAAAATAAAAAGCAATAAGGGTTGGGGTGAGAGAAATAAAGAGGTAAAATTAGTACCATCATATGTGACATACAATGCATTAACACAAATGTACAACTCTTTTATCTGACATATTACATGTAAGTATACGTCCTATCAGATACAAACTATCACTATCAGATTGCTGAAAGTAATCCTTGAAATGTGCATATATTACACATATGCTTGTTCCAATTATACAGATTGCAGTTTACTTCAGGGCATTTTTGCCAGTGTTATAGTTTTTAATTTAATGTAAATATTATTGAAAAAAATTAACAGTATTGTATAGTTAGGAATCGTGATATTTGAACCCACATCCTCTGATTTCAGTCTAATACTGGACTCTTAGAATTCATTTGTGCTACAGACTAATGCATGCATACTTAATTTTACAGTTGGGATATGCATGCTGAATTTGATAAAGCTCTATAGAAGACCAAAAAAGCTATCTATAACTTTTAATGTTACAATAACTCTTCTCTTCTTCTGCATACATACCACTTGCTTCCCTCAGTCTCTCCAATCGAGCAACATGAGCCTGTTGATTGAACTCACATTCAGTGGGAGCTGGGCAAAGAACAGAAAAGAGTAAAAGTGCATTATGCCTACCGGTCTTCCCTATATTTAGCTTTCTAAGTCTTACAAGTACTCTCTTATTGTCATACTTACACAGCTGTTGGATGTCCGCAGTCTCAAATTCTTGCAACCAGTTATTCAGAGTATCCCTTTTCCTCTTGTGTAGGTCATTAAAATGATGCCTATATTGCTCTCCAGTGCATGGGAGTGTAGCAGCACTGGATACAGCCTGTCTAGATAGCAGAATTATACTTACAGAAATTTAGTAGACAGTATATCCTCAGTCATACATCTGAAAACACAATAATGGTGTCTCATCCCACATAGATATAATTCATATCAGCTCAACTATCTAAAGTGTTATAAGTGAGAGTGAATAGGTTAATAGGTTCATAGGTAGATACTAGGCTATCTGCCCTAGGGCATTTATAAGCCTAGCCAGAGTGTATTTGGCTTCCTCCCTATTTTGATTAGCCTACTGTGCCTGTGTAAAGTAGGTCAGAAGGTAAACCCTTTTAAGATTAGTTTACTGTGCCTCTGTCTAGCAGGGACAGAGAAGAAGAGAGAAGAGGGAATTTTTTTAATTTATTTCCACAGGCACCCAGAGAGAGGCGAAGGGGCTGGCTGTGGGGCTGTGTCTGGGGGATTCTATTCCAGAGTGAGGGAGGAGCCAGAGGGAGGGAATCCAATGAATCCATGTCCTGTTTATTTTTTGTTTATTTTTGATTTTGTGTGGAAGTCCCTAGCATGGAGCTCTTTGGATTTTGAGGTGGATGGGTTTTGGGGGTGGCATGGCTGGCATTTTGGCATATGGCATGGCTTTGAGCCAGGGCGGTAGGATAGCTTCTTTGAGTAGGAGAGTTTCTTTAGAGTTGAGAGCTGCATAGGACATCTGTTTGTAGCCCATGATCCTCTTGTTGAACTTTGGGGTTTCTCCAGTTGCTGCAGGTGCAGGTCTCGGTGGAGGTACAAAGGGGATTAGGTTTATTCAATTATAAGGGGGATGAGAGATGAGTGATGAATGATGATGGATGATCTTGATCTAGATGTGAACCCTTAAGGTGTGCTATATAGAAGGTCTTATAAACCAGGCTTATATAAAGAAGATTTATATCCAAGAGATTCTACTTATCTCCCTCAATCTCTTACTAAATCTTATAATGAGAAGTGGAATGACAGTAAAAATGTCTGGAATATCCTGTATTAGAACCCAGAACCATGTGTATGCCATGTGTATGGCAGTCCTACACTTACACCTGTTGTCAGAACAAGAATGTTGAAATAACACTTGTCTATTTTTCACTTCATTGCTATAAACAGCAATGTTACAACAATAAAAATAGGTTGCATACCTTGTACTAGAAACCAGGACGATTTGTACTCCAGCCCTACACTTACACCTGCTGCCACAGGACAAGCTATATGAAATGTCCTAATTTCCTAACCATTCTTAAGGTCTCTGTGTTAACAGCTGTGCAACGCTGCTTAAAGGGTTTGAGTGGTGCCCAGCAGAATTAATATAATTTAGCTGGTTTAAATTATTGGCTGTCTGAGTCCTGACTGCAGGTGTTCAATGGCTACAGCTGCTGCAGAACCCTGCAAATGGCTGCACAACACCGCTAAGAGCAACTGCACAATGGAAAACAAAATTGCAAAAAATGTATTGTTTTTTTACCTTTGTCCTTTTACAGACACCCTGTTTACAGGTGTTCTGCTTCCTGGATGGCCCACTAGTCCAGTGTGTGCACTGCCGTGCTTCACACAAATAAGATAAGCACAACCAAACTTGACATTCTTTTTTCTCCAAACAAATACTAGCCCAGCCACTGGCCCAAAAAAGAAAAAAGGGACATGTAGTTGAAATGAGGAAAATAAATCTATGACATACACATTAGACAATTTTAACACACATAAAATATTTCTGCATAGGTCTGGATTTGAACTCTCGCACCAACGAACCTTCAGAACACAGGAGGGGTGCCTTACTACTCTTTGCCACACAGACAGCTTTGCAGCATGGTGTTGAAAGACAAATACAAGGGAAAAGTAGTTCAAATGAAGCAAAGCAAGGCAATCTATGAAATAAACACAACAAAAGTGTTGTTGATACACATGAGATATTTCTACATAGGTATGGAATTAAACTCTCACTGCAATAAACTTTCAGAATGCAGGAGGGGTGCCTTATCCCTCTTTGCAACACAAACAGCTTTGAGAAAGGAACCGAAATCATTCTACATACAACCAACTGCAGCATCATCTACAGTAATATGAAACCATACAACTGTTATTTGTACATTTATTATTTTTGGATGGAGTGCACTAAGAGATCACACAATAAGTTATGACTATTGCTTGCAAATATACAGCTCTGTCTCACCTGTCTGTGTTTGTTGGTCTTGCTCCTCTTATCTGACCAGTAATCTTGAGACATGCAGTCTGTACACCATTCTATATCATCGTCCTTAAAATGTGTGAGGATATTAAATGGCAATAATATCATATGCA